>NC_063188.1:96520509-96828009 GCF_023159225.1 Perognathus longimembris pacificus
AGCTGGATACAAAGTCATCAAAAAATGCCTTTTCTCCTATTGTGGGGGAAAATTTCATAATCTTCTTGAGTTGGATGTCAATATAGAAAAAGCTGAGATTAACATATATTCCAACACATTGTGTATGAGTTGCTTTGTCCCTAACAATGCATATTTGAATAATTTTAATATACTTGATGATTAGCACTTCACTACTACATGCCTAGGGATTTAAATGTTCATTTGTTTATTATACACATTAATTTATTATTTAATGAAGACATAATGAAGACATCACTTGAGTTTAATATGTCGCCCATATTTGTCAGTTATGCTCTATCTGGTTATACTTCAGGTATGATCCTTAGAGCTTTGTTTTGAAAATAATCTCATATTTGATAATCATTCTTTTTTTTTTTTTTTTGGGCCAGTCCTGGGCCTTGGACTCAGGGCCTGAGCACTGTCCCTGGCTTCTTCCCGCTCAAGGCTAGCACTCTGCCAC
This sequence comes from Perognathus longimembris pacificus, assembly GCF_023159225.1. Taxonomy (NCBI): domain Eukaryota; kingdom Metazoa; phylum Chordata; class Mammalia; order Rodentia; family Heteromyidae; genus Perognathus; species Perognathus longimembris. Next base: position 96,520,991 of record NC_063188.1, read on the forward strand.
TTGAACCACAGCGCCGCTTCTGGCCGTTTTCTGTATATGTGGTGTTGGGGAATCGAACCTAGGGCCTCGTGTATCCGAGGCAGGCACTCTTGCCACTAGGCTATATCCCCAGCCCTAATCATTCTTTTATTCAGTGATGCTGCTTCCAGTTGTGTTGCTGCTAAGATCTCTGAAAGGTGCCTTTGACTCTCATGTTCTTGTAGCACTCTAGCCACTCACAATTCATTTCTTTGTCCTTTCTTTTTTTTTTTTTTTTTTTTTTTGGCCAGTCCTGGGCCTTGGACTCAGGGCCGGAGCACTGTCCCTGGCTTCTTCCTGCTCAAGGCTAGCACTCTGCCACTTTAGCCACAGCGCCGCTTCTGGCCGTTTTCTGTATATGTGGTGCTGGGGAATCGAACCTAGGGCCTCGTGTATCCGAGGCAGGCACTCTTGCCACTAGGCTATATCCCCAGCCCATTTCTTTGTCCTTTCTAAAGTCATTATTCTGTCTTTAAAGACTGTAAATGGAACCATAAGCAAGTAAGTGTTGATGTTAGGGGAAAATGTCATGACTGATATAGTTAAAAATGAAAACAATCATTATTGGAATGCTTCTTTTTCATAATATACTTCCCTTTTGATGTACATTCTATGTTTTGTATAGAAATGTTTCTATTTGTGTACATTCATGTTTTTATCATTATTATTCATATTTGACTGTTACAACTAACATATTTTGTGTGTACATCATCCTGAATCTAATAATTTTTATGGAGTTTGGCCCTCAGAAGATATTAGGGGCATTGTACAAGTATTAACAGCAGAGAATGTGTAGTGATAATATTGGCAACTTTTCTGATGTTTAATGAGCTGCAAATACATCATTATTTTTAATTTTTAAATATTACTGCACAAAATATCATTAAAATAATTAAGAATGATTGTTACTAACATTGTCAATGTAGGTTATAAACATTCAAATTATCTTATTTAATCCTTTTAGTATCTTATTGATAGAGAAATTGTTGCCTTGATAATAAAAATTATTACTGAAAATACTCTCAAAGCATCAAAGTTAAGACTTGCCATGTTCAAAATTATTTATGTTTCTATCAGCTTGAAGTTACAGAAACATTAGTAGATTTCAAAGTAAAAGGGCACTTTTCAAAACTAGCAAATTCTGACCTATACACAGGATTTAATTTTATCTTAAAAGGGATTCAAACCTAAGCCAACATTCATTGACCAAGTACCTCTTTAGAGTCAGAGTCCATTGCTAAGCTAGTTCCATTTTACAAATCTATGTAAGATGTCAGGTTCTGGTATCTTTTCCCTACTCACATTCCCATCAGCTTTTGATCTGAAAATATTATTTCACAGCTTAAAAGAGTTTATCATACCTTTACTAGCAATATTTTATAAGGCAATAGGTTACTCATATACTTCTGTGAAAGAATGATATACCATGTGGTTACCTTGTATCTCTGGATGACAATTAATTGGTATATGGTTGTTTGTCAGGTTGTGATTATTCCTCCTAGTTTTATACAGTGTCCAATACTGCTACATCAGGGGGTTATCCTGAAACTCCTTATAGAAACTTTTCTCAATAAAGAAGACAAAAATCAACATAGTAGGCTAAGGACATAGCTCAGGTGGCAGAGTACTTGCCCAAGACCGTGTATTTCATATCTATCACTGAACAATAAACCTATCTACCTATCAAGTCTAAATTAAAAAGGTAAAATATCCAATTAGTTTGTCATTGTATTTAAGCATATTCTGTTAGGATATCCTTCTCTTATATTTATAGTTAACTTTTGTGCATTTTGGATTAACATTTCTTTTTGCAAGTATCATCATGTATCCAAGGCTTTTCATGGATAAAACAATTTCCACATTGTTGTAGCTACTATTCTCTTTTTTTTTTCAAATTTTTATTATCAAACTGATGTACAGAGAGGTTACAGTTTCATACGTTAGGCATTGGATACATTTCTTGTACTGTTTGTTACCTTGTCCCTCATACCCCCCTCCCTCCCTCCTCCCCCTTGCCCTTTCCCCCCCTGAGGTGTTCAGTTCTCTTACACCAAACAGTTTTGCAAGTATTGCTTTTGTAGTTGTTTGTCTTTTTTTACCCTGTGTCTCTCAATTTTGGTATTCCCTTTCAATTTCCTAGTTCCAATACCAGTATACACGGTTTCCAATATACTCAGATAAGAGTACAGATTCTCTTTTTGATGTTCATTTCTTCACAACTTGGGTACTAGGAGCTCTTTGATCTTTGAACACAACATAAAGCGATCTTGAAGGAATCTCTTTTTTCTGGAAATAAGGTCTTCCACAATTCATTATTCATTTTTTCCTATCTGAAATATTCAACGAATTATTGTCTCCAATGCACAATTATTTTGAATTGAGAAAGTATTTTTAGAAATGCAGTCATTTGGAATTGTACTCTGGCAGGTCTTAGTGACAAGGCCTAGGAATGACATTTGTTTAAAAATGTTAGAAGTTCATTTTCTCATACTTACATAGCATTTAAGAAACCATTAGTCTTATATTAATTGCAATTAAGTGGTTTTGTTTTTCTATCATCCTAAGGAATGTATCCCTAAGGAAAATATGCCTACCTAAGTACTATTTTTAAAAATGCAATAATTTGGCAAGACCATATATTTCTTTTCCTTCTAAAATATCATAGATATTGTCAACCTATATAGACTACCAGAATAGCTTTAAATTCTTTCGAAAAATTCTGCACTGCATTCTAATTTTGTTTTCAAGGTACATGTGTCAATTATGCAAATTTTGGTGAAGGAGGACAGTGTTTTGATACATGTCTACATAGTATCATATTCAAATAAAGGAAATGAGCACATATTATCTAAAAAACATCTATTATTTTCTCTTTTTTTTTTTGCTTTGCTGGTGCCAAGTATTGAGGGCTTCATACTTTCTTGGTTTCCTTGCTCAGCTGGCTCTCTACCACTTGTGCCATACCTCAAGACAGGTTTGGCTGACTGTTTTGGAGGGGAAATCTCAGAGACATTCCTGCTTAAGCTGGCCTCAGCTTCTATCTTCTATATCTCAGTCTCCTATTACTGGTTATTTTAGAGATGGAGTCTTTGAAACTTTTCTGCAAGGACTTTAAACCGTGATCCCTGAGTAGCTAAGATTACATATGTCAGCTACTGGTGCCTGTTAAATTTATCGTTCTCTATTATTTTCATGTGTTGATAGTACAACGTAAAAGATCTCGTTATAATATACTGCTCTGATCATTGTCACCTACTCCCCTATTTCCTCCTCTTCTCCTACCTTCTCTTCTCCCATTTCCCCTTCTACATCCTTAAATAGTCCCTTTTTACTTGCATAATTTCCCTTGTCTCATAGATATCACAAATAAAACATATGAAATATTACCTTTGTAAGACTGGATTATTACACTTAGCATGATGATCTCCAGTTCCACAAATTTTTCTGCAAATGACATAATCATTTTCTTCTCTACAGTTTAGGGGTTATCAGGGAAGGTTGAATAAAGGAAACACAGGTATATTTACTAGTGAAACTACTCTGTATTATTCTGAGTGGATGCATATCATATACATTTGTCCAAACACATAGCACATACCGTGCACGCTATCAGTGCAGGTTCATTGATTGTGACAAATTTCTCACTCTTATAGGAAATTAAAATTCACTTAATTCATTAAGTGAATTTAAATTTATTAATTTCAATATACCATATAAATATTTATGTAAATATATGAATTAATATTATATTGAAATATTAATTTATATTTTGCATTAATTATTTAATATGTCTATTTTATATTGTGTTCTATATCATATTGTATTACATATTATGTTATTTGATTGATTTTTAATTGTCTCACAGCTGATATTTAATTTCTGTGATATCAAGCCTTTACTCCAAGGGCTTGACAGGCTCAAAATATATATAACATGATTTCTTGGAAGGAAAGAAGGGTATTTTAGATAAAGTCCACTCACAGAAATAGATATTCAGTATATTGTGATTTTTAAAATTGATTATAATAGTATATTAAAGTTACTGGCTCATGATTATAGCTATAAAATTACTCTATATTACTTCCTAGACTAGTGTTATTATCAAAAATAGTGACAAAAGTAAATATCTGAAATAAAATTCCCCCAAAGAAGCACAAAAACATGTCAATAATAAGGAAAATACAGAACACATTCTGTGATTTAACAAGTACAGTTTAAGAATTCTTTTTTTTTTTTTTTTTTTTTTTGGCCAGTCCTGGGCCTTGGACTCAGGGCCTGAGCACTGTTCCTGGCTTCTTCCCGCTCAAGGCTAGCACTCTGCCACTTGAGCCACAGCGCCGCTTCTGGCCGTTTTCTGTATATGTGGTGCTGGGGAATCGAACCCAGGGCCTCGTGTATCCGAGGCAGGCACGCTTGCCACTAGGCCATATCCCCAGCCCAGTTTAAGAATTCTTGATGCCAGTGACTCATGCTTATAATCCTAGCTACTCAGGAGAATGGGATCTGACAATTTTGGTTCTAAGTCAGCCTCGGCAGTAAACTCCATGAGATCCTTTTTTCCAATAAACCACCAAAAAGAAAAGCCAGGAGTAATGCTCTAGCTCAAGCGATAGAGTGCTAGCTTTGAGCAAAAAAAGAAGCTCAAGGACAGTGTCCAGGCTCTGAGTTCAAATCCTAAGACTGGCAAAAAAAGAAAAGAAAAGAATTCTTGAGGGGTTTTCTTTCAAATTAAAAAATAATTTTATAATCTTTAATTTTACTGTTCTTCACTGATATGAGGAACTTTACCATGAGCAATATATAAATAAATTCCTTAAAATTTATCTGGGGGCTAGGAATGTGGCTTAGTGGTACAGGGCTTGCCTAGCATGCATGAAGCCCTGGGTTTGATTCCTCAGTACCACATAAACAGAAAAGGCTAGAAGTGATGCTGTGGCTCAAATGGTAGAGAGCTAGCTTTGAGCTAAAGAAGCTCAGGGACATTGCCCAGGCCCTGAGTTCAAGCCCCAGGACTGGCAAAAGAAAGAAAGAAATTATTCACTACACCTGAGTTATATAAAGTAATATTAATTTAGTTTTTAAAAAATCAAGTAGATTTACTTTTAGGCCTGACTTATGGAAGAGGTAGAATATGTTAAGCATTCGGTTATTCCTAGGACCTGTGAAGATGTAAATTTACATGGCAAAGGGGTTTTGTAGATGTGATTCAGTTAAGGATTTTGGTTTGGGAACATTATAATGGATTGTCTGATGGGGACATTGTAATCACAAACTCACTCTAAAATGCAAAAAGGAGGTAGGAAAGTGGCTCTTAGAGCGGATGGAAGATGCTAAGCTGATAGAATTGAAAGTGAGAAAGAAGATCTCAGCCAATGAATGCAGGTGATCTCCCATAGCTGGATAAGAAATGAAACCTTCCCTGTACCATGGCTCTGATCTCTACTTCTAACTAGTAAGGAAGGTGAGATCTAAGGATCATGGTTTCCAGGGAATAACGTTTATGAGACTCTTACCTCCAATGAACCAGCAAAAATCCCAAAGTGGAGCTGTAGCTCAAGAGGTAGCGCACTAATCTTGAGCACAAAAATGCTCAGGAACAGTACCCATGCTCTGAGTTCAATCCCCACTACTGGTACAGGAAGGAAGGGAAGGAGGGAGGGAGGGAGGGAGGGAGGGAGGAAGGGAGGAAGGGAGGAAGGGAGGAAGGGAGGAAGGAAGGACAAAAAAAAATGAAGCCTTTCTTCACTAGAGTTCCTGGAAGGAACATAGCTTGACTGAAACCTTGATTTTGGTCCCAAAAGACACATTTTTGGTTTATGACTTCCAGAATTATAAGTTAATAAATGTGTGTTGTATTAGGTCATTACATTTGTGTTTATGACAACCACAATTGCAAATTAATACAGTGCGTAAACAAATCTGAGTAAATATACATTCTGATTATCTTTTCTACAAAGATCATTTGCAATAATTGTACTTTAAAATGATGCAAACACACATTCCACATCCAAAATTTTGTTTCCTTATGAATCTACAGAACTAGCCCAAATTTTGGTTAAAAACTTAAAGTTCATGCACTGTTTGACTTGATGTTGATAGTATTTATCTGATGCCTCTAAAACATGAGATCCTACTGAAACAATGTGGCATGACTGGCAAAGAGTACACACTCCATATGACCCAGGTTCCTCTTGTCCACTCATGAACATACATGCCATTTGTGTATGCAAGAGACATATACGTAGACACACCATAGAGCTTGGTATTTGTACTTGTAAGTTAGTAATATGCTATTTGTAGTACATATAGTCAACCGAGGAACTGCTATTCCTTCTTTTTGATTTTTGGTAAAAATGTATTAAAGACTCATAGTACTTAACAATAAATTACCAAGTTTTGTTGTTCCTCTATGTGATAATGTATGTAGTCTCAATTTTTGCAGATTATAGATAAAATGGACCCCCAAAAGGGCTTACATTAAGTCATTAATATTACGGCATTGATAGTCATGTGATAGTGGTTTTATGCCTGTAAGGTAGCTACTGAGGAGACTGAGACCTGTACAATTTCAATTTGAACTCAGTTGAGACTGATAAGTCTGCAAGAGTCCATTTACAATTAACCAGTACAATGACTGACTGGAGTCATAGCTCAAGATGGTGGTGAAAGCACAAGGACCTGAGTTTATACCATGGTCTTAGCATGCCAACAAATGATCACTTATTTTCTATAAGTATAGCAGAAATCCTCAATTACTTTTAAGATTTCACCTCACTGCCAGGTACAGATTCAATAGCTTCTCCCAAAATTTCTCCCAAAATTTCACTGAAAGGCTTTTTTTAGGGTTTTGTCATGGGGCTTGAACTCACAGCTTAGACCCATCCCCTGAGCTTTTGTGCTCCAAGACAGTGCTCTACAAATTTGAGCCACAGTTCCACTTCTAGTTTTTTGGGTGGTTAACTGGAGATAAAATGTCTCATGGACTTTCCTGACCATGCTGGCTTTGAACACCAACATGCAGGAGACAACAGTGCTTGGCCACGGAAAGGATTTTAACAAAGAAAATAAACTTAATGAGTTTCACTTCAGTAAATGAATATAATTCATTGAGAGAATCTTGATAAGTGAGAATATGATGTCAGGAGAAAATATTTATAGAGTTATGAGGTTTGGAAACAAGAACTTTAAGAAAGATCTCCCAAAAAAGGAAACATTGAGATTATCTAACTTTGTATATAATAGTAGATGACTGATGAATAAATGGCCCCTTAGTAACTTATCAACTGTAAGTTAGATGCAGGCTAATGTGAGCAACCTATTGTCTTCAAAGGAGAGTAGTTGCCTGATAAACTATATCCCAGCCAAACAAACAACAATTTCTTGAAAAGTTATGTGTTGGTTTCAATGCTTGGGCTTCTGAGATAATAAATTCCAGAGGACAAATATTGATGTCATGTTGAGAAAGGTAGGAGACTTAGTTCATATTCATATATTCATATTCATATTCATAATTGCTATTCTATGTTGTTATCAGTAGCTTCTCTTATAAAAAATTATCACAGCATATCTATAGTCTCAAATTGTGGAATACAACTAAACTAGGAAAAGCTTATTTGTACTGACAAGCATTTCTTTCTGAGCCACCAATAGGCAAGATAGTGATTTTTAAAAATAAGAAAATTGAGTTCGGGAGACAAGCAAAATCAACCAGGTTGAGAAAATAACATGCCTTCTTTTTGTCTTTGTGTGTACGCCACTCCTGGGGCTTGAGCTGAGGGCCTGTGCACTAGCCCTGAGCTTCTTTTGCTCAAGATTAGCACTCTAGGGGCTGGGGATATAGCCTAGTGGCAAGAGTGCCTGCCTCAGATACACGAGGCCCTAGGTTCGATTCCCCAGCACCACATATACAGAAAGCGGCCAGAAGTGGCGCTGTGGCTCAAGTGGCAGAGTGCTAGCCTTGAGCGGGAAGAAGCCAGGGACAGTGCTCAGGCCCTGAGTCCAAGGCCCAGGACTGGCCAAAAAAAAAAAAAAAAAAAAGATTAGCACTCTACCACTTGAGCCACAGCTCCACTTCTGATTTTTGGGTAGTTTATTGGAGATGAGAATCTCACAGACTTTCTTACTGTGGGCTGGTTTCAAACTGTGATCCTCAGAGCTCAGCCTCCTGAGTAGCTAGGTATATAGGCCTGAGCCACTTGACAACTGGACCTTTCTTATCAAAATAAAGCATTGGTAGTTGGTAAGTGAAGAATCAGATTCTACATCCATATTATTTACTAACCTCTGTTCCTTGATATACTCCATTTCCTTTCTACTTATCACATCTTCCTCAAGAATAAGTTTCATTGACTTCTCTTTTGCACTCACCAAAACCAACAGCCATGTTTTTATACCCACTTCAAATAACCTCCTGCAATAGTTCCTCTTCTTTGAAATCGTCCTTTTGTTTCATCCTGCATTCACTATCCTTCCCTTCACACCCATATATTCATTCTTTGTCTTACAGAATAAACTATGGTTATTTGAAATTATTCTTGGTATTATGAGAATCTAAATAATGTAAAGATTGATATTCTGAATATCTGAGTGATATACTGAGAAAAATTAATTGCTGCAGCAGTGTCTTATACTTTATCACAACTATTTATATTTAATTAACAAAAGGTACAGGCAAAGAGAGTTGGTGAAGGCAAGATGATCAGTCTGAAATGTGCTATTAAAAGGAAAGAAAATATAATCAGTCTTCCTTTCTGGAAGAGAAAATTGTACTTGCTTGTTTTTTAGAATTACCTTGGGGGCTGGGGATATGGCCTAGTGGCAAGAGTGCTTGCCTCGTATACATGAGGCCCTGGGTTCAATTCCCAGCACCACATATACAGAAAACGGCCAGAAGTGGCACTGTGGCTCAAGTGGCAGAGTGCTAGCCTTGAGCAAAAAGAAGCCAGGGACAGTGCTCAGGTCCTGAGTCCAAGCCCCAGGACTGGCCAAAAAAAAAAAAAAAAAAGAATTACCTTGGCTTTTCTTAGGTCTTTTCTATATGTATTAATTTTCATATTTTAATAAATAAATTAATTTTTGTGCTGGTTCTGAGGCTTGAACTCAGGGCCTAGATGCTACTGCCCATGAGATTTTTTTGCTCAAGGCTAGTACTTTACTATTTAAGCCACAGCTCCACTTTGGGCTTTTTGGTGATTAATTAGATATAAGAATCTCATGGACTTTGATGCCTAGGCGGGCTTCTAACTCCAATCCTCAGATCTTAGCCTCCTGAGTAGCTAGGATTACAAGCATGAGCTACCAGCAATCAGCCTCTATATAATTAGTTTTGTAGTCATTTGTCAAGTTCAAGGAAATAATGTTGCTCAGATTTTGGTTGTAACTATAATGATTTATGGGGAATCATAATCCCTTTCTATTAAATGTCTGTCCTGTGAGCTTTCTATTATGTGCTTTTATTACACTCTTCTTTTTTTATATTTGTAATTCTTCATAAAAGTTTTGCATGCTTTTTTTTTGACCATGTGACTTGAACTCTGGGCCCAGGCACTGTCCCTGAGCTCTTCAGCTCAAGGCCAGCATTCTACCACTTGAGTCACAGAGCCATGTCTGGATTTCTGGCGATTAATTGGAGATAAGAGTTTCATGGACTTTCCTGCCCAGGCTGACTTTGACTCATGATCCTCAGATCTCAGCCTCCTGAGTAGCTAGGATTACAGGAGTAAGCCACTGGCATCTGGCTTGCATGCTTTTTAACTTTATTTTTACCTTTAATTAGTAGTACAGAGGAGTTGCATGTTTTTGTTAGATTTATTCCTAAGTATTTAATAGTTTCAGTTGCAATTGTAAATATGATCTTTTGTCCACTGTTATGCAAGTGTACAGATTGTTCAATTTTATATAAAATGACTATTGATTTTTATATTGGTCTTATGCACTTAGCAGCATTGTTCAAATGGTGATTCTAATTTTTGTCCTGTTGAACCTCTTGAAGTTTCTAGATAAGAAATGATTGTCTACAAATATATTTTTTTACCTTTACTTGCTAAAATTGTTGAATGCCTTTTTTCTCTTACAAGAACTAGAACTGTTAGTACGTTTGGTTGCAGAAGTTACAGCATATTTGTCATGTTCTTGATCCTAACAGACTACTTCTATAATAGTTAAGTATGTTTATTTTAGACACCTGATATATACTTATTCATTCAGCTTCCTGAATAGCTAGGATTACAACCGTGAACTACTGGTACCTGGCTTAATTCAACTAAATTTTGGTCAAGGTTCTTTGTCTTTACTGTGATTTTTTGAATTATCAGGCCTATTTATTATGTACTAAAATTATATGACTGTTATATATGTGTTGGTAAGGAATATTTATTTTGGGAGCAGGAGGTGTATTACAGAGGTAGAGTGCTTGCTTAACATGAGGCCCTGGTTTCAAACCTCATAGTGCCAAAAAAAATCACACACACACGCGCGCGCACACCCACACAGGTAGAGAGCAACTATTCCTTGTTGGGTGGAATATTTTTACAAACAAATACACATATTATAAAAATAGATTTCTTTGAACTGAACAACTAATGGGGGAGGAAGGGAAAAGGGGAGCAGGGAGGGGGGAATGAGGGACAAGGTAACAAACAGTACAAGAAATGTATCCAATGCCTAACGTATGAAACTGTAACCTCTCTGTACATCAGTTTGATAATAAAAATTTAAAAAAGGAAAGAAAATGTAAATTTCAGCAGATCTTGTTATTTTCTAATTAGTATGAGTTCTAACACAATAAATGAATAGTGATGAAGCTAAATCAATTAACAATTGTAGTTTTTCCTAAGAAATTGATGACTCTTAGGAAGAATGAACTCCACGCTGTCATCAATTTCTCTAGAAATAGTCTACATGAAGTAATATATATTTCAATCCACTCATTTTTTTCACCTATTGATAAGATATACAGGAAATCTCCCTGACTTTTCAACTTTGCTATGTACCTAGAAAAAATCTTTCTTAAAAAAGAGAGTCTTGAGCAAAGCATCTACAATGCCAACATTGCAATTGGTTCTGATAACTATGACTAGATTCTATTAGGCTGAAATATTACTTCTGCATAGATCTTAAATTAGTTTTATTTTAAGATTGTAAATTTCAATAAAAGTCATGATTCCTCACATATCATAAATTTTTGTGTCAGTTGGAGAAATTTCTTGTTGAAAGAATGAGTACTAATTCACTGAAGTGAACCCATTTTATTTGACATTATACAGAGAAATAAAAACATAAGAAATATTGATGGTCATCATTAGCAATCTATAATAGACCATAGTCATTCAAATGAATTTTTAAAAATGTGGAATATGTTTTGTGATCCTAAATATTTCAGAATGGATGACCTTTATTGAACCTGGGCAATTCTATACAAGTTAGAGATAAATATATTTAAGAAATGTAAATGATGCTAAATTCTCACCGTGAATTGATAAAAGTAGATGTGACTAGTCTTTACTCTCTCACCTACTATGTCTGATAAATTTCTAGAACTAGGTTAATAGTTTTCCACTCTACTAGATTTCTACTATTGCATGACAAATTATGATAAACATGATGGCTTAAAATAGCACACATTATCTGAAAGCCATGATTCTGGGTTCAATCACACAGCATCCTCTGCTCAGGGTATAATCAAGGTATTGGGTCAGGTGCTGGTGGTTCACACCTATAACCCTAGCTACAAAGTAGGCTGAGATCAGAGGATCATGGTTCAAAGCCAGCTTGGGCAGGAAAGCCCGTGAGACTCTTATCTGCAATAAACTACACAGAAAAATCTGGAAGTGGTGTTGTGGCTCAAATGTTAGAGTGCTAGCGTTGAACACAAAGAGGCTCAGGGACAGCACCCAGGCTCTGAGTTCAAGCTCCAGGACCAGCAAAAATTAAAATAAAAAATATATTTGACAGCTGCATTCTTATCAGATGCTTAACTGGGGAAGAATCTAATTTCCAGATATTGATAAAATTCATTAGCTCATGGCTGAAGTTGCCAGCACCTTACTGGCTATTGGCTAGAAGTCAACCAGTTTTCTTCCATACAATCCCTTTCACAAGCACCTCCTTACACTCATACAACCATAGAGTGACATGCTATCACCTATGCCATATTCTATTACTTAGAATCTATTTATAGGTTCTTCCTGTTCTGAAGGGTATGACGCACTGAAGTATTTGCCAGACATATCATCCTCCAAATCAACTCTAGGAATACTATACTAGTGAAAAGATAGCATTGATCCACATAAAAATAACCTCAGTGTAAACTTTGACTCCTTTGAATACTGTGTGTATATATCAGTTATATTGCAATACACAGTAGCTTAAGGCAGCAATAACAGAAGTTCTGTTTCGCCTCTCCTTGTTGCACTGAAACAACCATCACTAGTCCCTCATCACAGACATTTGCACCCAGATAAGAGACTATCAGTATATTAAACACTGGTTTTGAAGCTGTGTTCATAAGCACTGGCGTGAGAACAGGAGTTCTGTGCTCTGCCAGGTTCCCGGTTTCACTGTGGTAGGCCTAAGGCCTAAGGTGACTAACTTTCCCAAGCAGCTTTTGTTGGATGTTGGTGGAGGGGATGCAGACCATCTTAATTCCTGTCCACCTTTACTTACTCTTTTCTTCCCTGAATCTTCTTGTAAAGGTACTTTTGTACATGAATAGTTATAGTTAATCAAATTGATCTCTTTGGGTGAAGATGAATGCTAGAGGATCTCTCTGACATTTTCTTTTCCATGATGTAGTTGACTTTTGTTTTTCAATTCATAAAATTTTGATTAATAGATATAGCCTTAAATCACATATGTGGGAGGAATACTTCACCACAAATGTAAAATGCTCATCTCAATTATGTCATAATGCATAATATAATATTGAAATTTTAGAGAAAATAATCTCATAATACCTTCTTTGGTTGTGAGGTCTTTTAAAGATAATTATGTTTTTTTTTCATTTCTGTAGTACATGATGAAGGAAAGGAATGCTATTTCTTTTTTATTCTTTTTTTTCATTTTATTTTTTATATTTCTATAAGGTTAGGGACACTATGCAGACTTTGATTTCAAACATCAGGACTGGCACAAAAAAGAAAAAAGAAAAATTTGCTTCTGTTTTACTGTACTATGAAGTAATTTGGAAAAAAATAAGTGAGGGTTCTAGAAAGGAGGAGTGGGAACTTAGATTGAAGGAGATACAAATATTTGGAGGTGGCATAGATTTGCAAAGTGGGGTGAGGTGTGGAAGTGTGGTGTGTGTGTGTGTGTGTGTGTGTGTGTGTGTGTGTGGCACCAGCACCCTTCATTGATAGAATGGTTTTGTGGTCTAGGGTAAACAAGATTGAGTTGATTCATTCCAAGACAAGGGCCTGGCAAAGGATTACAGGGTGTCACTATTAATAATTGAAGTAAATGACGCATGGAGTTGAAAGGCAACTAAAGTGAATTTTAAGAAAGGACTGAATGACAGGATGGAAAAACTGGAAGAGATGGAGGGAGGGGGTGACACGGTCCAAAAATAAATCTACATTTTACCTGACTTAGGTGACTGTAATCATTCTATATATCACCTTTATAACAATAATTTTTAAACATAAGAAAGAACTGACTGATAAGAAAGTAAAAAGTCGCTGGTGGTTTATGCTGGTGGTTTACTCTGGAGGCTAAGATTTAAGGAGTGCAGCTCAAAGCAGGCATGGATGGGCAGACAAGTGTGAGAGACACCCTTCCATCCCCCTATTCTCCCTCCCCCCTCCAGCCCCCTCTCAGTCTCCCCACCCCCCACTGGGGCCTGAGCACTGTCCCTGAGCTTCTTTTGCTCAAGGCTAGCACTCTACCACTTGAGCCACAGCGCCACTTCTGGCTTTTTTGAGTAGTTTATTGGAGGTAAGAGTCTCATGGGGAGTTTTCTGCTCGGGCTGGCTTTGAACTGCTGGCTTTGAACCATGATCCTGAAATCTCAGCTTCCTGAAATAGCTAGGAGTGCAGGCATGAGCCACCTGGGCCTGGCTTCTGAGAGACTCTTATCTCCAATTTATCACCAAAAAGCTGTAAGTGGTGGGGTGTCAGTGGCTCACGCTTGTCATCCTAGCTACTTAAGAGGCTGAAATCTGAGGATCATGGTTCAAAGCCAAGCCAGGCTGGAAAGTCTGTGAGGGTCTTATCTCCAATTAAGCACCAGAAAACTGGAAGTGGCAATATGGCTCAAGTGGCAAAGTGCTAGCCTTGAGCTGAAGAGCTCAGGGACAGTGCATATGCCCAGAGTTCAAGTCCCAAGACCGACAACAACAAAAAGCTGAAAGTAGAGCTATGTGGTTCAAGTGGTAGAATGCCAGCTTGAGGGGGAAAAACAACTGAAGACAGTGCTGGGACCCTGAGATCAAATTTCAACACTGGCACATACACACTACAAAAGAAGGTTAACAAAGTGGGTGCTGGGGCTGGGAATGTGGCTTAGTAGTAGAGTGCTTGCATGTATGAAGCTCTGGGTTCAATTCCTCAGCACCACATACACATAAAAATCTGGGAGTGGCACTGTGGTTCTAGTGGCTAAGTGCTAGCCTTGAGCTAAATGAAGCCAGGGACGGTGCTCAGGCCCTGAGTCCAAGCCCCAAGACTGGCAAAAAAAAAGTGGGTGCCTAGGAACAAGAATAACAAGCAGATTAAAAAATGCATTTTATTGAGAGAGAATTTATTTACCATTTCATCCATTTAAAGTAGATAATTTAAAGCCAGGCATCAGTGACTCACACTGTAATCTTAGCTACTTAGGAAGCTGGGGTCTGTTGGTCTCAGTGCCAATGCAGGAAAGTCCATGAGATACTTATCTCTTAATTAATTGCCAAAAATGCTGGAAGTAGATGTGTGACTAAAGTGGTAAAGCACCAACCTTGAGTGAAAAAGCCAAGTAAGAGCACAGGCCCTGAGTTCAAGCCCCAGTACATGCACACACACACACACACACACACACACACACACACACACACACACAAGTAAAAAAGGAAGTGGCGCTGTGGCTCAAAGTGGTAAAGTGCTAACCTTGAGCCTAAATGCATCCAGACCCTGAGTTCAAGTCCAACTACTGACAGAAAAATGTGTGTGAAAATTAAGCCTGCCTTAGTAGTTAAAGATTATACTAGCTACTTTGAAAGCAGAGTGGAATTGTACCTTGAGGCCACCATCAGGCATAGAAGTTCCTATCTCATTCAGTGGCTCAATGCAGTAGCATACTTTTATCACCCAAGGAATGCTATTTCATACAGAAATATAAATTTTATACTTCATAGCAAGACTTCTAGTAAGAGCTTTTGATTAAAAAAATTATAGTATGGAAGGAAGGCTGACTAACAAATGACTTTCAAAAGCCAGATTGCCTGGCAATGGTTATGTACAGTCATCTGTAAATATTTGAGTTGATTTTATTTTTCAACCTGTAAAGAAATTAATGGAAAAATGATTCTAAGATATAACCCCAATGGAACATGGCAAATGATGTAAATAAATCAATATGAAGATTGCTGTCTTTTCTTAGTCCTACAACACACATATACTAACACAATATTCCTGAAACAGTAGAAAAAACATTAAAATTGCCTCTGTGTGTGTGTGTGTGTGTGTGTGTGTGTGTTTATCTCACTGTATATGGGATTTATCAGTGTGATGGAATTAATGGACTACCTACTAAAACATCATGGAGACCATTAATCCTAGAGTTATTTGACAAACTGATGTCATTGGAAACTATAAAGGCAATTAAAGTCATTGCTTGAGAACGTGAGCTAAAGTTAATACAGGAAGTAGTGTAACAGATACTAACTAGCATTGAAGTGGGAATATTATCACCTAAAATTGATTCAAAGTAAGTCTAAAGTAATCTGTATTTTAAAAAAGTGAAAGAAAATATATAGTAAAACATGTATGATAGCAAACTATCACTTGTAGCAATAATAATAATAGATAGTAATTAAAATTAAATATGCTAAAATGGAACAATATTTATTGCAGTGTTTCAGCAAAGAAGCCCCTGATTATATTAAAATTTATTACACATCTAAACAAAGAATATATTCATGAAAAATGTTGGTTTGCAATACACATACATAAAGCCTAAAGTAACACAAGAAATGGTGATGGCATTCATTGAAGTGCTATACAGGGAACTTTTGATCAATATTTATTCATTGAGAAAAACCTAAAACAAGTGTTTCCTACTAATTTCATTGTCTTATTATTTCAGTGTGGGAAAATTAAGCATTGAAAAAGTTTATGATATCTCTTTCCTTTATTTCTTGAAGACTAACCTTTGATACTATATATCAGGCATATATGTATGCAAATGGAAACACATTCCTAATATTGGGAATAAAGTTATGCCATAAGGATCTCCTGATCTCCTTCGGAAGAGTAGCAATCCCTAGTAATTCTCAGTAGCAGTAGAAGAAGTACATCACTTGTAAGAGTTAATACTAATCCTTGGTTGTGTATGTTTCACACCTTTTCTATATTTTCATATATCTGAGATTATTTAATAATAATTAGTATATATGCAAAACAATTTATCAAATCTGCTTCTTAAATTATTTTAGGATTTGTTATATGCAGTATTTCTAAATCTGAAATAGTAGACTATCCTGTGTTAATGTCTTATCTCAAAATACTGTTAAGACTATTTTATAGGATGGATCTATTTTAGCATGATTACTAAATTAAAAAAACAAGAATCAATATTAATCAACAAGGAGCACCATTTTCGCTGTTCAAGACCAATCCAAGCATTAGAGTAGGGCTGAGGTTGTAGGTTAGGATAACATATGAAATCTCTAGAATGTGTTTGACCTGACATATTTGATGTATAAAATGATATTAGGTCACCTAGACTAACTCATAAACATTAATTTCTTTAACATCATAATGAAGCTCAAAGTCTTTGTATGACATGATACCAATGTTTTGAGATTTCCAAATACATCTCCTGTATTCCTAACATCTCCAAGTAAGTTCACAGGAACCAAATTGACCTGAAAGGGCAGAGGAGGCTATAATCTTCCCATAAATAATTTATTCATCATGTTGCTATGTTTTCTTTTTAGTTTTGTTCAAATCCACATTTAGTAAAAATACAATTCATGATGTAGGCTTATGCATGGATAACGTCCCGAACTTGGATAAACCTATACATTAAATAGCCTTGAAAATAAATTAACAAATATTTCCAACTAATATTGATATCAACTGGTAAAATGGACTGTTGATTTGGGGTTTCTTTCAACATCTCCTAACTTGCCTGGTAAAATTTCCAGCTTGTGAAATCTCCATGCTTGGAAAGATAATACTGACCCTGCACCTGTCAGTGAGGCTGCAGATGGTGCACGTAACACACACGATTGCCTTCAAAACAGGAAGGAGGAGGAGATGAAGGAACAGATTGCGGTGTGAAATGAACACACACATCCAAAAGGCTAATTATTTGTTCCCTAAAACTATTTCTAGTGTGTTGCTTCCTTAAACACTGTGCATCATTAGAAAGGCAAAGAAATTTGTTACAGAAAATGTAATACTGAAATACTGTTGTGTCACTGAACAATATGTGGACTATATATTCTGTTAATATTATGTTTCTTTTTGGTATAAGACTGCATGTTTACTGTTAAGCTTTTCCACTTTGTGGAGAGATGATCCACATTTTGTCCCTTAGGAAATGGAAAAACTTGTATTAGATTCACGGTGACCCTTCCAAATGAATAAATTGCACCAGAATATTTATTTGATCGAAAAACAGTTCAAAAGGAAATAGTTACTCCAAAATCTATGTAAGTATAGTTGAGAAACACTGTCCCAAATAATCTAAGTAATAATTTGCCTTAAGTGATATAAAAATAAATAATACAAGTGTTAACAAATAAATATATTTCAGCAATAATTATAAAATAATGCCAAGATAATTTTTATTGCAAAGCATTTAGGCTGTTAAAATTCAAGTTAATGGAACTCAAAAATTTTAAATAATGCGTG
Source organism: Perognathus longimembris pacificus (assembly GCF_023159225.1). Classification (NCBI taxonomy): domain Eukaryota; kingdom Metazoa; phylum Chordata; class Mammalia; order Rodentia; family Heteromyidae; genus Perognathus; species Perognathus longimembris. The sequence goes on from NC_063188.1 coordinate 96,539,063, forward strand.
ATTGATTTGCATCACTTATTGATGGTTAGATATGTATTTTAAATAAATGCATTTAACTGAACTGAAATCATTATATATTTATAAGCATGAATATTAATAAATTATTACTATGATGTTTTCATGTGTATATGTGTGTATGTATGTGTAGTCTACAGATATATTTCTTTACTCAAAATGGTTTACCATGGTAAAAACATTTTACCTCTGTTCAATTATATGTCATTATTAATTTATACAAGCCTTCTGGAAACATGGAAAGTTTGGATTTCCAGCCTCTTTCTGGAATATTATTTGCATTTTTACATAAGCACATATTCCTTTTTGGTGATAGTTTCAATAATTCATCTTTTACTTACAAGATGGCCTCAGTCATCAGAACTTCCTCAGAAATCTGTGTCTCCATTTAACTTCTGAACTGATCCCTAGTTTCTTCAATGTCAATTATTTTTCATGGTCCCTGTCCATCCTGTGGTTCTCATGTGAGAAAAGCCTTTTTCTATCAAAGTGGTTTGCTTTTTTCTGTTTTTGTTTTTGTTTTGTTTTGCAAAAAAAAGAATCCTCTTTTTTGGCAGGGAATGTGGCTTATTGGTAGAGTGCTTCAGTACCATATACACAGAAAAATCTGGAAATGGCGCTGTGGCTCAAGAGGTCGAGTGCTAGCCTTGAGCAAAAAGAAGCCAGGGACAGTGCTCAGGCCCTGAGTTCAAGCCCCAGGACGTTGAAAGTAGTTACAACTGTGATATAACAATTGTTTCCATAACATGGAGTTCATTTCACTTAGCATCATCTTATGTGTTCATAAGGGTATAGCTATTGGGCCTTGTGATGCTCTGCTATGACTTGCCTAAACCTGTACTAATTATTCCCAATAAGGGAGGCCATAGAGTCCATGTTTCTTTGGGTCTGGCTCACTTCACTTAGTATAACTTTTTCCAAGTCCTTCCATTTCCTTACAAATGGAACAATGTCATTCTTTCTGATAGAGGCATAAAATTCGATTGTGTATATGTACCACATTTTCCTGATCCATTCGTCTACTGAGGGGCATCTGGGTTGGTTCCAGATTCTCGCTATGACAAATTGTGCTGCAATGAACATTGTTGTGCTGGTGGCATTACTGTGATTTTGTTTGTTGTTTTTTGGATAGATACCCAAAAGTGGGGCTGCTGGGTCATAGGGGAGTTCTATATTGAGGCTTCTGAGGAATCTCCATACTGCTTGCCAGAGTGGCTGAACCAGTTTACATTCCCACCAACAATGAAGTAGGGTTCCCTTTTGGCCACATCCCCTCCAACAATTGTTATTATTAGTTTTCTTGATATATGACATTCTTGCTGGGGTGAGATGGAATCTCAATGTTGTTTTGATTTGCATTTCCTTTATGGCAGTAGGGCTATTTACTATTATAAATTAGGTAGACAGCCTTTACTAAACTTCCACTAGTTATGATATGACTTTTTATATGTTAGGTGTATGTCACATTTATTGAATAAACAAAATATATTAATATCTGAATCTCTAAAAGAATTTTAGACTCTCTAAAAGAATCTGAATGTCTAAAAGAATTGATACAGACATTTGCATAAAAATATTCCTTTAAATATAAAGAACCGTCAAGAACGTCATAAAGGCCATCTAGCTAATTTTCTGTTACTCTTAAGAGAATTTTCTGAAGGTCTTGACCCTTGTTAATTACATTTTAGTTGCATTCATTTGTCCAAGCACTTTAATTAAGACATCATGTTAGAAATTCCTTGAATTTAAAGTGCATCCTGTTAATTAAGACACATCCATTCAGAGATTGTGAACCTGAGCTTAGCCAATGTGAGCAGAGGGGTAGGGCCTGCTGCGTTAGGGATAAAAGGGCAGCAGCTTGCCTGCTCTGAGTGCTGGCTTGCCAACTTTTGGGCTGATGGCACACCCTTCTATAGATGTAAACTTTGCCTTGACACATTCCATTCAACTTGGTATCCTTATTCCTATGTGACACCCCCAAATCCTGGGCTATTTCTAACACTCTGAATATAACTACTCCATACCTTAAAAAACTAATCCATACCATAAAAGTAGATTCAAATGCCTTAAGAGAACCTATGAAGAAATAGATCATAACTCTGAAAAGGGGTTATTTAAAAGTAAACAGAAAGAAAGTAAGAGCAGCAATTAGAGAGAGAATTGGAGGAAAGGTATATTTATGGATATGGATATAGTGTGATAGTCAATAGAAATGGTACATGCTGTAAAGAGAATGCTTATACAAGAGGAACAAGAGTGAAGAATTGAACGAAGTCCTTGAATGGGTAGAGATGAATTGACTATATAAGAATAATGTCTGAATGGCATTATGTTTCTGTTTATATCCATAATATAAAGAAAACGTACCTTTATATTTTCCAGCTATGTATAAATTATTATCTACCGAAAATCTACCCATATTTCTTCACATGTAATGTTTTACACACAAATTTCATGATTATTTCTATTCTTCTATTCATTCTTTTACTTACCTGAGTTTATTAACTCCTGTTATGTTTATTTCATATGTTTTACCATTATAGACTATTTTAGCATGTGTAAGAACAAGTCCCCGTTCATTAACTTGTTTCAAAACTTATTTCTATTAGCAATTCCTTGGGGACTTTCATTTAAATTATACTAATAGTTGAATTAATTATAAGTAGGCATTAAAATGTTAATTTTCTTAGTTTTTTCCTCTTGATAGGATATATTTAAGTTTTTGGTGTTCAATAAAATATCCTCACTTTCCTAAGAGTTTTCATTTTCAATTGTTATGTTTGTGTGCATCTATTTTATATTCTCTATCAGCAAAATGATCACCCTGTACATATCATCCATTTTGATTAATGCAAGAAAATTTTATTTTGTATATTTCATCAGTATATATATATATATTTTCACCTCATTCAGAAATTATATATTAAGTAATTCTCCTATGAAGCTATCTCATCATCTGAAAATTGTAATTATGCACATATTTTCAATGAAGAAAAATGTTTCTTCCTTATCAAATCTAATTAGATTGAATTTATGGAGGAACAAATTACTAAGAATGAGCCTCTTTTTTTCTCAGTATGTAACATGACCATGACACACCCATGTAATTCAAATTTGGTTTTAGCTTGGCAATGGCTAATTTTAGTATAATAAGGAAAAGTTAAATTTGAAATATACAAGTTGAATTTAACAATTTTCAGTATCATTTGGCAAACACATTTTAATTTCCATTGTAGTACATACTGTTATATTTGAATTATATGAATTATATAATTTAGTAATTCTTTTTACAAAATGAGAGATTACTTGAAACCAAAACATGTAAGATGATGTATCCCATTGTATTAGAAAAGGAATATGATTATTTATAATCTAACTTTGCGTTTTAGGTAATTCTAGGTAGCCACTGTAGTTGTTACTTATTCTAAAATATGCAGTTGAGCCAATTACTGGTGGTTCTTGGCTGTAATGCCTAGCTACTCAGGAGGCTGACATCTAAGAATCACGGTTCAAAGCCATTCCTGGGAAGACAATCTGTGAGACATTTCCCGCAGCTGTTAGGTGCTTCTTTTATTCCTTCTAAGGTCTGGGAGCATACTTGCTCATCTCTAGCAGCACCCAACCAAAGGCAAAAAATAACGCTGTGACTCAAAGTGGTATTATTTGGGTTTTTAAGAAATTATAATGGGTTAGGAACTCATGACCTCATAATTGTATAACTTGATTTTAGTCAGTCCTCCATCCCAGCTTTTCAATTGTTAATAGAAGATGGATGCAAACCATGGCAGAATTTTCAACCCATGATCCTCCAGATCTGATCCTCCTGAGCAGCTGCCATCTTTATTTGTTCCTACTGTAATAATAATCGTGGTATCTGTAATAAAAAGATTGTGGAAGGGAGCAAATGGCAAATATTTCCATGTACTACTTTAATTTTTAAGCACTTAATTCGAATTCCAATCATAAGTGTGTTTTAAACCATCAATTAGACTCATGTAATCCTGCTAAATAGTGCCCAATTATAGCCTTCTTGAAGTCAGGACATGCTCTTGCCCTTATTCCTTTAAGCGTCTTAACTTGGTCCCTTATGCATGATAAATGGTCAATTATTAATTCCCGTGGTTGTACCTACACTATCTCTGTAATCTTATCTGAGTATATTGGAAACCATGTATACTGATCTTAGAACTAGGAAATTGAAAGGGAATACCAAAATTGAGAGACACAGGGTAAAAAAAAAAAAGAAAAACAACTACAAAAGCAATACTTGCAAAACTGTTTGGTGAAAGTGAACTGAACACCTCAGGGGGGGAAGGGAAAGGGGGAGGAGGTTGGGGGGGTACGAGGGACGAGGTAACAAACAGTACAAGAAATGTATCCAATGACTAACGTATGAAACTGTAACCTCTCTGTACATCAGTTTGATAATAAAAATTTGAAAAAAAAAAAAGAAAGACTTAGGTACCGTGCAGTGTTTTTGCTTATCTTTAAGACCTAAAGCAAGAAAGCCACAAAAGAATTGATCAGATACATGGTGCATATAGCTAGATGCATCAGTCATTCGGAGGTCATTTTGGTGGTGATGTAGTTTATACCAATTCGCTACCATTTCCCAGGGATTGTATGAACCCGGGTTGCTGGTAATCAAAGAAACTGAAGTTGAAGTAGAAGAGTACTGGCAAAGCAATGACAGAATGGGGCAGCAACCTCTGCTCAGATGGTTGCTTACTAGAAGCTGTTGATATATTCAATGTCTACAGTTTCCTTGGGAGTCACTAGAGGTGTGTAGCAATAATAAGATTATCAGAAACAAAGTTATCCAGTGACTTAATTTATGAAAATGTATTCTTCCCCTTTATTTCTATTCCTTCTTACCTAATTTTCACAATCTTTCTCCACAGTCCAATACACAGAGAAAAAGAAAGTGCCACGACTCACCCATTCTTCACTTCCATCATTTATTCAATTATTTTTCAAATATTAATATCTTCTTGACCATACTTACATTGCTCTGTAACTAACTCTCCTTCATGAAAGATGCAGGGATGGAAAATCTAGAGATACTATAGTAACAGTCATTATCTCCTTTAATGTAATGGTGCTTCAACAGTTAATTACTAAAGTCTATATAGCAGGAGAATGGGAATTTGGTAGACTGAATTATTGGAAACTACAGTGAATTGAAGTTGTAGCTTGAAGGTAGTAGTACAAAAATCAGTATTCCTTCTTCTGGCTTTCTAAAAAATGTATAAACAAAAAAAGAACTGAAAGTGAAAATACAAATTCAATGTTTTTTTTATTTCCATTGGGTCTATGAGGCCAAACTGTAATCCATAAAATAAATGGAAGTTAGGTGAAAGGCAGTGGAATACAGAAATAGGCAAAAGGAAGAAGGTGGGTAGCAATATAATTATGTAAGGAAACAGATATAAAAATTAGTTAAACATTGCTACATTGTTTTTATTGTGCATTTCTTCAGAATTCTTTTTATTGTCTCAGTGAAGTCCAGAGGAGTTACAGTTTCATATGTAAGGCAGTGAGTACATTTCTTATCCAACTTGTTACCTCCTCCCTCATTTTTCCCTTGGCATCTCCCCTCCCCCTTTCCCTCTACCCCCATGAGTTGTACAGTTGTTGTACCAAACAGTTTTGTAAGTATTGCTTTTTCAATGGTTTGTCTTTTTATCCTTTGTCTCTTGATGTTGGTATTCCCTTTCCCTTCCCTAGTTCTAATACATGTATATACAGTATCCAGGGTACTAAGATCAGATACAGTGATAGTAAAACCAGGGGATGGGAATATGAGAGAAAAAAAGGCTACTGTTTCACATGGCATGTTGAAAATAATTGCAAAAATGATATACCACTTGTTTCCATAGTGTGCGGTTCATTTCACTTAGCATCATCTTATGTGTTGATACAGGCATAGCTATTGGGCTATTGTGATCTTCTGCTATGACTAACCTAAACATGTACTAATCATTTAGGATAACATTTGGAAATAACACATGTGCATCACTAAGGTTCTGGTTTATATACAATGATATGCTTTCTTATATAGCAGCCTTGCATAAAATGAGTATGCATATAGAATAATCCCCAGAATGTATTGTTAAATGAAAAAAGAAGAGCACAGAACAGTGAGTTATTGCTATATTTTGTAAAATATGTAATTTGTGCATCTCTACTGAAGTCCTCGAATGGAATTTTCAACAAAAACAAATAATATTATAATACCCTAGAAGTAATATAACTTTCCAAACTTGAATGTGGGATTAGAAGAAAAGCTGTACATAAATCTCTTTAAATATCTTTTCCTGCTTGTAGGAAATTGATACTATACAAACTAGCAATCTTACTGAGCAATCTTACTTAGGAGTCTGGTGGAAGGAGCACTCAGCAACAGAAACACACAGAACTGAGAGGCACAGAGTAGAAAGAAACAACCTTTAGAACTGACACAGTTGTCTTCCAGTGATGATCTTTATTGCTAAGTGGCTCAAGTTCAATAACTTTGTAACTTATTCTGATACACTATATATATGTATATATGTATACACACATTTAGTGCTCTATCCAATTTTTTCAAGCTAAGCAATCAAAGCTTCTGGGAAGCAAACTTTATTAACAAGGAAGACTCATATTCCTTTATAAATGCCTGAAGTGAATCTAAAATTCTTAAACAAAACAGCATATATCAACCCATGAAAGGAATGAAGTATCTGAGCCAGGCTGAGCACATCAGGACAGTTTTTACTGAGAGTTAAAAACTATGACTGGGTCAATCAGAATAAGGTACTGAATGATGAGTTTTTGAGAAAGCAATCTTTCTGTGTATTGGATATGAAACCACTGACTTTGTGGAACTAATGGTTCTGTAAATAAGGTATATGAATGGAACAAAGAATATGCTGGTTTTGTTTTTGAGAAAAACAAATCATCCACACACCTAGAAGCAGTAGTTTTCAACCCTTGGTACACATTACAATGATGAAGGGATCTTTCAAAAATATTGATGCCTAAACACCAACCTTAGAGACTCTTATATATTTGGGTAGGGGAAGGAGCAGAGTATTGTTAGGTTTTAAATCTTGCCAGGTGATTCTAATGGGCAGTTGTGCACCATTCTGTTAGAGCTATGGTTCCCATACTCCGCTCATAGTAGAGTCATCTGGGGAGCTTTTAAACATTCCACTCCCAGATCATAACTAACACTGATTATAGTTGGAAGTCTCAAGGGGAAGAAGTCAAAAATCAGTGTTTTTATGTGATATATAGGTGGTTCCAGTGTGCAGCAAAGTCTGAGAACCACTGTGTAGCCAAGTAAAGAATAAGAAGGACATTGGAATAGCAACAGCTCTGAGCTACACAGATAGTAGTCCCGATTTTTTCCTCTAAAAATAAATGGTCTACTTCTCTTTATTCTATTCTATTGAAATATTATTTATAATATTAGTTATCATAACTTTATATTAGTCTTAAAGCCAGGTATCATAAGTCCTTCAACATATACTTTCCTATATTGTTATCTATTCTAAGTGCTCTGAAACCAAACATACATATATATCCAAATATTAATTTCCATATGAAATACCCTGCCTGGGTTATTATTGAGATTAGACTCTCTCTCTCTCTATATATATATATGTATATTTGTATATATATGTGTGTATTCATATGTTTATATACATGTATATGGAGATATATACACATATATAAGTATACATATACACATACATGTATAGAGAGTATGTGGGGGGGAAGAAAGAGAAGTTGGAGGAAAATCAGTGACTTTACAGGGTTAAGAATACAACTTGTAGACTGGGATGTGGCTTAATGGTAGAGTGCTTGCCTAGCATGCTTGATGCCCTGGGTGTGATTCCTCTGCATCACATAATCAGAAAAGTCCAGAATTGGTGCTGTGGCTCAAGTGGTAGAGTGCTAGCTTTGAGCAATGAAGCTCAGGGACAGTGCCCAGGCCCTGAGTTCAAGCCCCAGGACTGGCAAAAAAAAAAAAAAGAATACAACATGTTGGGGAGGTGGTTAGAAGGGGAAAATGGGAGAGAATAAGGGAAGAATTGACACTATTCAAAAAGGAATGTAGTCATTCCCTGACTTATGTAATTGTTGTCCTTCTGTATATCATTTTTACAATCACAATAAAACTGAAAAAAATGAAAAAAGAATTTTAATCCACAGATATATCTGTCTTCATTTATTCAAATTTGCATTAGGTTTCTTTGCCTCAGTTATTCGTGGTTTTATGGTAGAGGTATTTTATATATTTTATTAAATATTTATTAATGTTTGAGCATTTCTTTGTTGCTATAAATTGATTTTATTTAATGTTTTTATTAACCATGTATCAAATCAGAAAAAAACATTGGTATATTGATCCTATAATTTTACCTTGTAAGAATTACCTATTTTGTAAAGTTTTAAAATGAACTTATTAGAATTTTTTACATCTTGTTTTGCTTTTCTATTTTTGTGACTTTTTTGTTACTATTTAGTAACTTCAGTATACACTGAATAGAAAGCCAGCTTCCTTTCTTCCAGAATTAGTCGAAAAGAATTCAATATTCCCCCCATTACATATAGCATGAGTTGTGGCCTTTTGGTAATTGTAGGGTTTTATTTTTGCATCGTAATCACATTTTTCCAATATATAATTAACAACCTTTTATTATATGGTGTTTATGGGAGTAAGATGCAGAGATTCTGGACTTTGATACATTTTTTATTTCTGTCATAGCTGGAAGATAATTAGAATTCTAAGGTAGATATCACCTGAAAATGTTCAATACCTTCCACATTCACTTGTTTAATGCTCACTTCCATGAGTATGAAAAAATGTGAGCAGAATTTCTATGTATATTTGGAGATTCCTTGTGGTACTCACTCTTTGGATTTTTAAGATGTCCTAGGACCCACAGACTCAATCTACTGAGTCTTAAAACCACTAAAACTAAATATTACCCTTTAGTTCTAGAAGCTTCAAAGGAAATCTTATATCGAAGAATTTTAACACATCCATTTAGGGATATGATTCATCTCGATCAGAGTCATTCCAAACATCCTTCTCCCTCCTTCCTTCTAAACCAGTCTCCTGAACCAGACCTTCTAAACCATTCTCATTACAAATAAAGAATATAATATTCTTACATGTTCATCTTGATTTCTACTTCTTCCTCCAGAGATAAAATCAACGCTACCAAGAACAAACAAATTTAAAAAACCAATGGCTTCTACCATTGATATATAATACTTAAAAGCCTGTCAATAGAATTGCCATTTAAGTATTTTCCTAAGACTTGAAAAGGCAGCTAAATATATTTGTTTTTTGACATCTAGTATACAGCCAACAATGAGTTAGTTCCATCTGCTTTAGTCTTGTGCCGCATAATGAATGTCACTTAGTGACAGCTTAATTCCGTTGTGTTGATTATCTCAAACCTGAATTTTATGGCAATGCAGAATCACTCTTTCATTTACCTTTGTGTGCCCGATAAAATGTGTAATTACAGTTGGGATTAGCCTAGTACATCCTCTACTTAATGAACTAAACTAACATTAAACCTAAAATGGAAAGAATTTGGCATGTTTTAACTCTTCTTCTCTCTGGTTTGATTTTACTTTCACAGCATTACTTAGCTTGATTCATTACCACCTTCTCATTCATTCTGGCAAACACTCTAAATCAAGTTATTTCACAATTTCATAGTTGAAGTCAATTCCAGTTGACCTGGTGATAAAATTGCTATGATTATTAAAACACAAGAAGGAAACTGGTTATTTAAACTTTAGTATTACTTTATAACACAGAAAGTGAGAGAACATTTTGATAATTATTTCTTTCTGAATGAAATAGGGTCTCTAACATGATGGAGTCAAAATTGTGTGACATGGTTCAAACAGATGATTTTTTAATATTGATATAAAAACTCACAAACTATTATATTAATTCCTCAGTCAAATTAATATAGCAAAAGAATAACTATGTGGTATTTTGATATGATTTAGTTTTTTTTAATCATGTCCTTATCCTATAGAATATGATTCTCATAGGTAAAATAAATTGCTTACAGAGCAGGCTTCCAAATTCTGGAAATGAAGTCAAAGAATGTTTATTTCATGATCATATGTGCTATAGAAAATGACCACACAGGCATGGCACAAATTATGCTAATTTATATGGAGGGGCTAGAGATATCGTTTGGTAGTAAAGCACTTGACTAGCATGTACAAGTCTCTTGCTTTGATTTCCAGCATCATACATGCACACATGCTCATGTACACACACACACACACACACACACACACAAACATACACACACACACTGAATGGCCTATGCTTGAAGGGAAGGATAATGAATAATCCTTCTAGTAAAAGTGATTATGGTGCATATATAAAATCAGTAATAAACTTGAGGATAGCTTTTTTTGTAATCCATAAAATTATATGCTTCATGATGAAGAGAATGAATTTATTTAGGAACGTTTAGCTGTATATAATTTCATTCTTTGGATAACTTCAAACGAAAATAATCACCCAAGATTTGCATCATTTTGATGACAATAATATTATAAATTATCAGTTATTTAAGGTCAACTGTTCTTGCTGCACAAACTGAGTCATATAGCATATCTGCAAAATAAATATTTCTGTGTATTCGTGTGTGCGTGTGCACGTGTCTGTGTCTGTGTGTGTGCACGTGTGTGTGTGTGTGTGTGCACGTGTCTGTGTGTGCATGCATACTAGTCCTGGAGATGGACGCAGGGCCTGGGTGCTATCCCTGAATATTTTGCTCAAGGCTAACACTCTACTTCATGATTTTTGGTGGTTAATTGGCAATGAGAGTCTCATGGACTCTTGGCTTTGAACTATGCTTTTGAGTTCTCAGCCTCCTGAATAGCTAAAATTATAAGCATGAGACATTGGTAACCAGAATGTGGCATCATTTTTTAACTCTACTTATAAACGAGAAAACTAAAGTTCAGGAATATGAAGTGTCTTGCCCAAGTTTCACCGGTAGTAAATAATAGAACAGGTTTTTCAGTAACATTCCATGTGTAGCTGCAGGAAATATGCTTACTGGATTTGCTGTTTTGCCTCTTTCCAAGCACTTTGCAAAGCAGAATGTACATATTTCAGAATCATTTTTATAACAAATGTTATCTAAGTCACAGAGAGTTTATGAAGTGGCATTATAAAAGCCTACCTTTCATCCTACTTCTGTCTGTCAGGCTTTCTATCCTGGATAAAGTAATTCCTACAGAGAAAATATAGTAACCTATGTTGTCATTAATAAGTAAATGGACCTTTAGAAAGGAGCAATTTTTCCCTTCCTGCCTATCAGTTTGACAAGGCCATCTATTTAAGGGGCAATTTGTTATATGTTTAAAATTTATCTTAAGGATATAAAATTGGGAAAAGATGAATAGAATGAAAGGCAAATGACTTCCACATGAAACAAGACAGAAGCATTCAAGATAAAGAAGTAAACTATTGGATCCTAAAAAAGGAAGTACTTTGAATATTTCAGCCATACTAATAATTGTATTGATTATGTTGAAATTGTGATTGAACTTATAGTCGTCGGATACTTCTTTTTTCTTATTATTTTTAGAATAGGCCTATTGAGGGACTTTATACTAATGTAATACATTTTTCTCAGACTTGGCAATGGGCTTGTAAAACTGAAAATGGTAAAGATTATTGACTTTTCATTTAATGATACTCATGACCTTAAACTAGGTAATATTTCTGATGAGAAAAAATTCTTTGTAACTCTTACTTCTTATTTTTTTTTTATCAAACTCACCTAGCATTAGAAACATAACTTAATTTAAAATTTTCCTGTTGATCTATGTCAATGGCCTCTCCTGGCAATTGCCAATTAAAAATCTATCCTAACAAGAGAGAAAAATGATAACAGGGTCCATTTCACGAATGTCAATGAATGTTTCTTTTTGACAATAAATAATGACAGATGGTTACCTTCTTAATGACAGTTCCTAACTTGAATCCTTTGAGACTTTAAAAGCACACATCCCAATGATATGAATGCCCTTTTGTTATGAATATTTGGATCTCATTCTATTTTTCAAACAAAACTCAATAAGTTAGTTTCAAAAGTATTTCAAAGCGAAGTGTGGTGGCATATGACTACAATCTCAGCTACTCAGGAGGCAGAGGCAAGGGAATCATGCATTTGAGGCCAGCTGGAGCAAAGGTAGCAGGATAGTTCAACTGTGAGAGCACTTTTATCTAGCAAGTACAATGCCCTGGGATTAATGCTTAGTACCGGGGGGGGGGGGCGGGAAGAAACAGTAAAGGGTATCTCAATTGGTCAGGGATATAGGCCATCTAAACAAATTGTCAGAGGATATGTGTTCTTTTCTTACAAAGAGATCAATGTAGGTATACTGTTTTCTTATACCATAAATAGGTGACAGAAGCTGGAAGTGGTGCTGTGGCTCAAGTGGTAGAGTGCTAGCCTTGAGCCAAAAGAAACCAGAGATAGTACTCAGGCCCTGAGTTCAAATCCCAGTATTGGCAAAAAAAAACCATAAATAGGTGATAACATTTTAAGGATACATTCATATAACAAGGAAAAAAGAGCTACTATATGATAAACTGCAGACAATCCAATAGCTATAGAGAGTTGCTGATGCAAAGGTAAATAATAGACAATGAATCTATGACTTGATTAAGGATGCTTATTAATAATACTTGTTAATAATGTTCTCGCCTACAAACACATGGTGGAATAAAACAAATGCACAGAATTTCCCTTACTAGTTAAGCTCATGTTTTCACTCTGTAAGATGCTTGCGTTATATTTTTTCTTCTTCCAACATTTCTCCGTACTTCATTTTCTACCGATAACCTCATCAAACAAAACTCACTGAAAAAAATTGCAATAAGCTAAGAATAATGCTATCATTCCATTATTTATTTAGCCTATTTTCATGCCTGTATAATTTCTATATATCATCTATTTCAATGAAAGCAGTGTCTTGTTCTATAAAGACTAACTCATACATGCCTTATTCTTTTTGCCTTTTTGTTTCTCTGGGAATTTAAACTATATTTTATACTTCCAATTCCTCTTTTATTACATAATGTTAAAATAATTTGCCAAAAAAGTATAACAATGCCAGTTTCCAGGATGCTACATATATAATAGCATTCCTTTATCTAAGGTTTTGCTTTCCATGGTTTCAGTTAACTGTAACCCACTCAGATCTGATAATATCAAGTGGAAAATTCCAGTAATGAATAAATCATAAATTTAAATTAAAGCTGTTCAGAAGAGTTTAATAAAATTTGGCATATCATACGTTGTCCCAGCTAGGGCATCAAACATCTTCTTTTTTAGTATTTCAACTACCTGCCATCTCAATTATACAGCCAACTGTCATGGTATTGTGGTTCTTTCTTAATGTTGGCCACAAGCAATCACATTGCACAGTTAATTTATACAAGGAAAACAGGTAAAAAAAAGAAAAAAAACTCAGTTACAAAGGAAAATACAGTATTCATGGTAAGTTTACTATAGAATATTGTTATCTCTACATAATCTTGTTTTTTTGTTTTGCCAGTCCTCCTGGAGCTTGAACTCAGTATTTGGGCATGGTCCCTGAGCCTCTTTGTGCTCAAGTCTAGCGCTCTGTCACTTGAGCCACAGTGCCACTTCTGGCTGTTTCTGAATAGTTTGTTGGAGATAACAGTTGCATGGACTTTCCTGACTTGGCTGGCTTCGAACCGTGATCTTCAGATTTCAGCCCTTTGAGTGGCTAGGATTAAGGATGAGAGCCACCAGCATACGGTGGATATTTTTTTCTGGAAAATAGAAGCAGCATTTTCAAGGATTAGAAGGGAAAAAGAAGATATTTAATGCCAAATTCTTTTTACGGTATTTGGTATCTAGACATAAAAAAGGAAGAGGAAGACCTAAATGTAAATGGGGGCCAATATATGGGTGGATTGACAATAGGAATGATGGAGAAGGGGATGGAGGTGAATATATTTGAAATATATTATATGTCTTATTGATGGGGTTTCTAAGACCTGATCATTGTTAGTGCAAGGACAGGAATGGCTGACTGAAGTTTTCCCTGTTTCTATAGGATCCAATTTCTTCCTTTCAAATCCTTGGACATTCCAAGACTCCTGAAAAAATGAAAAAAAGAGTATGTTATAATGAAAAACATTAAATAGTAAAAGGGAGGAGGAGGAGGAGGAGGAGGAGGAGGAGGAGGAGGAGGAGGAGGAGGAGGAGGAGGAGGAGGAGGAGGAGGAGGAGGAGGAGGAGGAGGAGGAGGAGGAGGAGGAGGAGGAGGAGGAGGAGGAGGAGGAGGAGGAGGAGGAGGAGGAGGAGGAGGAGGAGGAGGAGGAGGAGGAGGAGGAGGAGGAGGAGGAGGAGGAGGAGGAGGAGGAGGAGGAGGAAAAGAGTAACATAAGAATGACTATCACCAAAATACATTATAGGTGATTCATGGATACCTTCATATTACAATGAAACCCCTTTGTACAGCTAATATACACTAACACAACAGTATATTTTAGAAATTGTAGCATACAGTTTAGTTGGAGAGATTGGCATAATTACCACTTAGAAGGGAAATTACTGTACAGATAGAAAATGCTGCAATAAATCTAATTGAGGTCTATTATTATGGAAACAAGTTAGACACTCAAACATTTTGTGTAGGCCAATGACACTGTCTGTGTTCATTTCTTTTTTGAAAAAAGAAAAAAAGTCTCCAAATTATAGAAAATGGAGGGGAATTGGACCAGATGGAGAAAGATTAATTAAAAATCCATTGCAATAATGCATTCAAGTGGGCACTAACCATGGGCCAGACCTTAGAATTGCCAGTGAACACCATGATTAGAATAATAAATTCATGCAAAAAGTTGAAATAGAATATTTGGTAATCCATTAAATGTGAAGGATGAATAAAGGGAGAGGTTCAGGACGCCTCCCTAAGATACATCTTGCATAACTAATTGGAGGTTTCCTGAGAGAGAGAAACACAGGATCAGGAAGCAGGTTGTTGGAGTAAACGTAAATCACATTTTTGTAAATTGCATTTTTGAACATTAAGAGTTTCATGGGTGAGTACACAGGGACACAGAGCTGCTTGAAAAGAAATAAATAAGCATATCTGGAAGACAAGAGAGATTTGAATCGGAGAAGTGATATGGTGTCATCAGCCAAATGATAGGAATGAAAAGCCCAAAAGTGAACAAGATCAGCCATAAGAATGTGAAAATATAATCAAGGCACAGTGAGTAAGTCCAGCAATGTAGGTCAAACTGCAAATGAATTCTAAAGTGCTCCTCTCTCCAGGTTCTGTCTATTCTCCTAGGCTTCTTTTATTTCCTTCACAGTCTTTGTCTTAATTTTTAACATACTTTTTGTTTATTTATGTGATCTGATTCTGCTTCTAGAACATAAATTCCATAACTGTAAGAAATCTGTCAGTCTTTTCAAGTTGTTTCTCATAGTTTCTGGAGCCTGGAAGATATCAGATATCTATGAAAGCTGGTTCTTTTTGGCAATGCAGGTTGTTACTAAAGATATTAGAGAGGCAGAAGAAGCAAGAGGAAGAGGAAGGGAAGATGACAGAATCTTGAGAAGAGTAAAACAGAGGTGTAGGAGAAAACCAGATAAACCAAGGAATCTAATAAGACTTTTGAGAAAGATGAAGTCAACAGTATGAAAAGCTGCCATTATACATTACTTTTTTTTTATCATACTACATCTTATGTAATACCAAATATAAAATAGATCCTCCATATAGATTATGTGTAGCATAAATACTGAATGTCCATATTGATTTATAACATTCTCATTTTTAATATCTGTAACCCTAGTACAGCAGCTTTTATGAAATATATTTAAAATACAAAGATATATCTTCTTTATTCGGCAATGGGAGTGGGTTCCTGAGGCTTAAAATCTGGGCCTGGGAACTGTACCTGGGTTCCTTTTGCTCAGTGCTCTCGTGGCTAGCTCTAATACTTGAGCCACAGCACTATTTCTGCCTTTTTCTGTGATTAATTGGAGATAAAAGTTTCTCTGAATTTCCTTTCCCAGCTGGCTTCAAACTGCAATCTTCAGATCTCAGCTTTCTAACTAGCTAGGATTACAGGCATGAACCACCAGTGCTCATCTTAAAGACATATTTTCTGATGGATAATTGACAAATAACCATATTATCCAGGAATCATCCTGGTTGTGTTTTTGGAGAAAAAGCCCCTATTGATTTTTGCTATTCAATTTTCCTAGTTATTATATATCAATATTCTTTTTAGAGATCCCATCTTATGTAATGTAAATAACACTATAATTCTCTTACCTTTTTTAAAACATAGAACGAACTCATGATCACAGTCAAATCAATTAGAATCTCTTATCTGGGATTCTGAGTCCCACATAATACAGTGATAAAAAGATAGCATAAACAAAATTTGAGCTGGCTCTTTCCAAGTGGCTCATCCTTGATTGAATTATTAATTAACCTTTTTCAGTTTTGATCTCCACAGTATCCCTCATTTTTATCACTTTAATGTTTGCTTTTTGTAGTTCTTTGAATCTATAACATCCCCCAAACCTACTGTTCAAGTTTTGCTTATGCTAGCTAGACTGGTGAGTGAAGAGCACAAACTGATTCATCAGTTTTTTTCTGGAAAATGACAGTAAATGCTTTCTCCAATATTTTCAGAGGTATTACAGTTAGAAAATATTTTTAAAAAGCTTTAATAAATCCATGTCAGACAATTCTCTTATTACAAAATGTTGAGCTAGTATGTTTAAGGCTACATATCTTACTTTATAAATGAACATCCTCTCCTCATAAAATCTCATCTATGATCCCTACTCGGTGTTTCCCTTAGGACAGCATAGGGTTCTCTCTCTCTCTCTCTCTCTCTCTCTCTCTCTCTCTCTCTCTCTCTCTCTCTCTCTCTCTCGGGGGTGGGGTTTGAACTCTGGTCCCTAAGCATTTCAGCTGAAGACTAACACTCTACCACTTGAGCCACAGCAACTCGGCCAGTTTTCTGGTGGTTAATTGGCCATAAGAGTCTCATGGACTTTACTGCCTAGGATGGCTTTGAAATGAGATCTTCAGATCTCACTCAACCTGTTGAGTAGCTAGGATTTCTAGAGGGATCCACCAGTGCCCGGTTAGCATAGAATTTTAAAATGCATTTTTTTATTTGCATAAATTAGGTGTACAAGAGGATTTCAATGTGCTTTGATCAGACTCACTCCTTCCAAGAGCATAGAATTTTGACAGTACAGATATAATTCAAATCTTGCATGATCATATCTAAATTCTTACTGGAATTATTTTCAGCAGCATGATATATTTATTAGCAAATATGGAATAAAAGATTTATAAATTATAGCCAACTTCTTTTGGCAAATAGAATTCTAGAAAATCATGTTACTGGAAATATAGCTGTTTGTGTATCAAAGCTTAGTTTAAAAACATACAACTTTTTATTTAGGTGCTGTTGAATTAGTTGAGATTGCTACAACCGTGGGAAAAACTGACCTGAGAGATTTTGCACCCACACACACAAGCACACATACTCACCCACGTAAATACATATACACACACAAAGTGTTCAATGCATATTGTATAAATAGTTCCTAGTAATTATAGGAACAGACACAATTTTTACTACCAATTCAACGAGTACATTGCCAGGATCCATGGGTTCATGCCCAGATCTGTGATCTAACCCTGAGACATTTGGGAAATGTCGTTTATCACTAGAACCTGTTCATTAGTTAAACGTGAGGATGGAGAGAAGAGTTAAATTAGTTCAGCTAAAAATCTTTTTGTTGCTATTATTCTGAAGCATTCCAAGTATTTTTTTCCTAGAATTAATTCATAGTTGGAAGTACCATCTGTTATCATCATGAAAGAGAATTTCACAGAAATTTTACTTGCATCTACAAAAATGGTTGTCAATAGTGTATTGAGGAGGAAAGAATGTATCAGACTATGTAACATATTACCTTAAATATTCCTTCCGTTACAGAGAAAGCATTACCATATAAGCAAGATTATCCTATTAGTTTTCATGTTAGAAGTATATCCTTTTGTCAAATGCTATCAATGATTTGCTTATTTATTCATTAATTTTTTTTCAGCACTGAGAATTAATCCCAGACACTCACATATTCACTCTACCACTTGAATTACACCCCTAACCTAGCCTTTCTGTTTTTGAGACAGGATCTTAACTTTTTCTAGACTGGCTTCAAATTCTCCAGATAGCTGGGATTATAGGAATGGCATGCAGCAGCACATTCTGGGCTGTGTTTTGTTTTAGTAATAATATTTTTATATCATTTGGGGATATGGTTGAAACTTACTGTTCAGTTTAGAAATGTGTGTCCTTTAGACAAGGTAACAAACAGTAAAGAAATGTATCCAATGCCTAAAGTATGAAACTGTAACCTTCTGTACATCAGTTTAATAATAAAAATTTGAATAAAAAAACAGTATTATCAAATTGTTAAAATGCAATATTGTCCCGAGATATTTTTTAGAAAAAAAGATGGAAAATGTAAACATTTAAATGGACATTTCAATTTACATATATATGAATTACATTTTATTCGCAATATACATTTAGTAGGTTCCTCCTGTATTAAGGAGTAAGGGCCTGAAAGAGTGATCGCTATTTTAGGAAAAGTAATGTCTAGAGTTATCAAACTCAAACTCTACATACATACCTTTACTTGTGTGTGTCATGGGGCTTGAACTCAGGGCCTGGGCACTGTTCCTGAACTCTTCAGCAGAAGGCTAACAAGGCACTACCACTTGAACCACAGTGCCACTTCCGGTTTCCTGGTAGTTAATTGGAGATAAGAGTCCCTCGGACTTTCCTGCCTGGCGGGATACCTTTTAAGATAATACAGCTTTATAAAGGTTATATCTGCTTCCTGAGTTAAAAGAAATAAACAAAGAATCCATTGGTTTTCTCATTAATAATTAAGCAGAAATCATTTAGAATTCCTCTCCAAGAATTTACTAAAGCAATAGGAATAGGAAACTGCATTGTATATCTCTGCCAGCTTTTAAAATATAATTTTAAACAGCAAATAATATGGTACTGAATCATTTTAAACAGTTTAGCCTCAGAAACTTTGTAATAAAACTAAATCCAATTAATTAATAATAGTTATAAACTATATTTAATTCAGGATTAAATTTAGCAAAATAATTATTCTAAAAGAGATTCAAAAGGTGTTTTGAACATTGTTTGACTATAATCAATCACCAGGTGTCTATTTGCCTGTAAGGATGGGGCACATTCTAACATTTAACCATCTGTCAGTCAACATTATTTATTGAGTACCTGCTGTGTATGGAATAGTTAACCTTAAAACAAATCAATCATACAAAAGTCAAGATTTGAATACCGAATACAAGCAAATGAATGCAGTTACCTCAATTTCTGGTCAACAATTTAATAAAAAGTTCGATTTCTATTGTAGAAGAATTCAATCCACCTTAACTATGAATAGTAATACAAATCTTTACTTGGAAATTTAAATAGATAGTCTGCTGTTGGCAACTGTCCGGTAGCTGGGCTTATCCCACTATTTTCACACAACACAATATTGTATGGATTTCATATACAGCTGAATAAGTCAATAATTAAGGGATTAACATTGACCTACTGTCCAATTATCCTTATAGGAGGCTTATGATAATTTTTCTGTGTAACATAATGCTTCTACCAATTTCTTAGTGAGCATTATGAATACTGTCTCCCTTGGTTATATTTAATGTAGATATAGTGTTTTTCTCTTGAAATTTCTAGTTGTATATATTAATTTTTTATGTTTTTTACCAGATGTTTAATGCATGCTAGACATTTTAATTATTTTGCCACTATCTCCAGTATGTGGTGAGTGTGTGTGTGTGTGTGTGTGTGTGTGTGTGTGTATCTTAGGGAACTAAACAGTATAAATAGTAGAGTTTGTTGGAATATAAACATCCTCCTCCTCCCAAAAAGTACTTGGAGCCCGGAATTTAAAAACAGACAAAACTATTTTAGTTTAAGATGGCATAAAAGTAATAAAGAAAGAAAAGGAAAAGATAAGAAAAGAAGCAGTAAGGGTAAAAAAGGGAAGCAAGAAGGAGAAAGAACTATTATAGTCTCCAAATTATAAAAGTGCCTCACTGTCTTAATATTAAGCAAATGGTTGTGAATAAGAAGGTAATTCACAGTTGTAGTATATTTTTATTGGCCTTTAAATAAGGAATAAATTGACTTTGCTAGAATTTTGACATATTGTTATCTACTAAAATTAAAGATATCCAAATTACAGCAATAATATCTATGGATATAAAAAAAGTTGTGCCAAAGATCTATAAGAGCAAAATTTTGTTTTTTGAACTGTACTCTCTGAAGATATAACATTGACAGGCAAATTTAGCATTCAGATAAACATTTTTAATAAATTCTGTTACTATATTTGTGGGTACTAAATCTTTTATATCCTAAATGGAAGATGAACATAAAGCAAATAAAAATAATTACAAGAATTACCCATTTAGATTACACTATAGCATATTAATCAAGGCAATATGTTATATGTGATACATATGTACATGTATATACATATGTTTGTGTGTGTATATATATACACATATATATATGAGATGTTTGTATGAAACATGAGATGTTTGTATGAAAGAGATGAGAAAAGGACTTCTGACTGTTGAAGCATAGTGCTAAGATCGGTGGTCAGAAGGCTAAAGAATGAGCAGGACCAACTTTTATTCCCAGTCTGAATCCCAAGGACTGAATCCCAAAAGGTGGCAGCATCACTGCTTGTCTAAGTTCAAAGGCTAAAATGACCAGTGCCTCAGCTCAATTAATCAGACTGGAGGGGTTCCCTCTTCTCATTCTTTCTGTTCTATTCAGGACTTTAATTGATTGCATGCTAACTAGCCAAATTTGGGGAAACAAACTGCTTTTTTAAGGCTGCCAATTTAAATGTTAATCTCATCCAGAAACACCTCCAAATACATGCAGAATAATGTTAAGCCAAATGTCTGGGCGTCCCACAGCCAAGTCAAGTAACACGTAAATTTGATAATCACAAATCTACCTCTATTCAATTGACACTCATATACATCTTAAACAAAGCAAAACTGCAGAGATACCACTTCACACTCATTAGAGTGGCCCTAATTTTAAGATGGAAAGTAATAAATATTGATGATGAGTGGGAAAAGTCAGCACCTTTGTTCACTGTTAAAAGGAAGGCAAGGGAATAGGAATGTGGCTTAGTGGTAGAGTGCTTGCCCAGGATGCATGAAGCTCTGGGTTGGATTCCTCAGCCCCATGTATACAGAAAAGGCCACAAGTGGCACTGTGGCTCAAGTGGTAGAGTGCTAGCCTTAAGCAAAAAGAAGCCAGGGACAGTGTTCAGGTCCTGAGTTCAAGCCCCAGGACTGGCAAAAAGAAAAGGAAGGCAAAATGATGTGGCCCCTGTGGAAATCAGTATAGTCACTCCTCAAATCAATAAAAAAGATAATATTATATTATCATGTTGCCCAGAAACTCCAATTCCAAATGTATAACTAAAGTACTGAGATCAAGGACTTGAATCAATAATTACACACTTACTCATGGAAGAATTGCATTATTCACAAGACCCAAACCGTAAAAGCAGCCCAAACGTCTATGAAAAGATGAATGAATGAGCAAGATGTGGTAATATACATACAATGAAATATTTTCTTTCTTTTTTTGCCCCTCAGAAGGAAGAAGAAGTTTAGTTTGGTATAAACTGCAACATGGATGAACTTTGAGGACATTACACTGAGTGAAGCAAAGTATCACAAATATAAAACGTGTAGAATTTTACTTACGTGAAAAATGTGTAGTAGTCAAATTAATAGAGTAGATGGTTTTAGCCAGTGGCTTATATGAGGGAGAAATCAGGAGTTGTTTTTCAAATGGGCAAAGTTTCAGTATGGAAAAACTTTAAAAAGGCATTGTGATACATGATGCTGAAAATAGTGTTTCACTTAATGACACTGAAATGATTAACAAAGATAAATGCCATATTATATATAATATGAATAACATACATAGTATGTATAGTATATATTTATCAAGTACATATGTGTCCACAATTAAAAATCAACAATAAACAGTGTGCCATTTTACTCTCATAAGCTAATGACTACTCATAGTAGAAAATTAGAAAATAATAAAATTTAATAGTATAGTTTTCCTTAATTTCTGCACAACCATCTTCTTAGTTTACAGTAGCACCATGTTTTTTGTTCTCTGAAAATTTAAATATAGTTTCTAATTTTAAAGTAGGTTATTTCTTTTTTAATCCCTTGCAAATATACTCCATATCCATTTTAATGGTGATAATTTTAGACAATGATAGCCAGCTCCCACAACTTATGAATCAATGATCACAGAGGTGAGCTTTAACATTACTAAAATACTAAAAAATTATCTATGCCAACTAGTGTTAAAATAATTACTAGTGATAAAACCTAAACTTAAAAATACTGCTTTTTTCAGTGTGAGTAGATTCCATAGAAACATTTATTTTTGGCATAGAAAAAAATAGGTGGTATCTATCACTGCTATCAAATTATCTGAAATTAATGACTACAAACAACACAAACCTGCTTCCTTGTAGTTAATAAGGTCAGAAGTTCAAAGTATATCTTCCTAGGTTAAAAATCTTCAACTGGGAAAGAAATCATGCCATTGCCTAGGCTGAATTATGACAGTTCTAGAGGACCATGTATCTTGCTTTTTGTAACTTGCAGAGGCTGCTTCCATGTCTTAGCTCATGGACTTCTTCCACATTCAAAGTAAGAAGTTGCATCACTGCCGCCTCTGATTCTAAGATCACATCTTTGTCTCTACTTGTTCTGTTTCTCTTTATAATTTCAAAGGCCACTCTGAAGCCTGCTTGAAAAAGCTAGGGCATCCGTTCCATGTCAAAATTAGGTGATTATCACATTTAATTACATCTGCAACATTAATTATTCTCTGTTACTTAACATATTTACAGAACCAGGGATAAGGATACTGACATCTTTGGGAGTGGAGCCCTTATCTTGCTTATATCAACCACATTGGTGAATTGGAAACGATTCAATTTTGTTTCCATTCTCAGCCCTGAATGTAATTGAACTGTTTACTCACTTTTTATATTTGAATTCTTAAGACAGTAGAGAGATTTAGAGGACAAATTGAATTAAGAGAGTAGTGTGAAATTCCAAAGGATTATTTATATGGATTTGTGGATGTTTTATACTACTGTTTAACAATAATTAGATATATTTAGAAACTGGGTGTATGATCAATATGTTCAATTGGATAAGGAGGCCAGGACAGATAAAACACTTGAAGAGAAAAATAATACAAATAACTTATATTGAAATAAATCAATGTTTCTTTGTCATAAACCTCTAAAACAAAGTACAAACAGAAGAACATTCTGTATTCATACCTATATGATTTGAGTTAGTGACCACTCCAGACACTATGATATATCCCACAGAACTATCACATCAGTCATCTTACTTTTTTCTTGCAAAAGCCAAAATAGAAGTGAAAAACTGTTTATCCTTTAAAATCTTCCCAAATACAAGTATGTATTTTCTAAGATCATGACAACTTTTCATTTCTGAGCTTATACTTTTCTGCTTGTGTCAAGACATTTTCCTGTGTATGCTCATTTTATCATTGCTTGTTCACCTGCTAAAGAGTTGTAAATTTGTCTGAAAATGGAAATTCCTAATCCAAGCAATTCATAATTCATTCTTAGATAATGTATTTCTTCTAAACTTGCAGATGTTATTACGTGCAGTCACTCATTAATACAAATACCCCTGAGAAGCTAAGTGGCTAATTTACTCTAATTTCATAAATGGAAAAAATACAATTTTATGACTTTCCCTTTAATTAGGTTACTTGCAGCTAATAGAAGCATATCTTTATTTCTTTGCCGCTCCCAACATACTAATAGCACAGGGTAATGCAAGGGTGAAAAACAGTCCAGAAACTACTTCTACTTTTCAAAGACAACTAAGATTAATAGAGATTCTTTACTAAAGAAAGAAAAAATATATATGACTTAGAGCCACATTTATGGAAGAAAATTGGTGTGAAACATGCCACTAGTTAAGAGTAAGAACCTTAGTAAGAACCTTAGTAAGATTTGACTTATTATTCTTTTGTCTAATCAGTCTGATATTTTAGATTATTTTCAGTCTTGGATTCAATATATGGTAAGTGAGGATGTGATTAATAGAAGCTATAGAACATGGCATGAAAAAATAAAATGACAGGTATTTTATCTGTGTATGTTAGAATGAAAAGTCAACTGTATATATATAAACACACTCAGTATATTTATGTGTGCAATACCTTAATATGCTTTGAACAGTTAACAGAAACTTCAAAAATGAGTGACAGGAATGTGATATAAGTCTTTTCTAGGGTGTAGGTGCTAATGGAGATTGTGAACAAAGAAGATGAAGAAGCCTGAATAGGGCCTATACAATGTGTAAAAATGGAGCAGTGAAACTTGTCGATTGCCTTAGGAAGATGGGAAAGGAATGAGAGAGAATGAAAGGGTTGACTTGATCAAAATATATTAAGAAGAATGAAATCATATCATTTGCAAAGAAATAAATAGACTTGGAATGTGAAGTAAGTCAGCCTCAGAGAGGCAAAGGATACAGGTTTTCTCTCATATGTGGAAGCTAGATTTAATTTATATGTATACAAGTAAACACACATGGGTTGTATGTAAAGTGTCCACAAAAGTATTAATCAAAGTATGGGATACACAAGGCAAAATTCAAACAGTGTAATTCTTTAGGAAGTCTAACTCACAGCCCAACAAAACAAATACAAAGAAAGTGGAACTTTAAATGTGGGAGAGGGTAAGTAAAAGGAAGACAAAGGAATAAAGGAAGGAGGGAGAATGCATAATATTTGTAATATTCAATGAATATCTCATAAACGTAGGAGTTTGGTTAGGAGGAGTGGGGGAGACTGATGAAAGGGATGATATTGATCAAGATGCATTGTATTA
This sequence comes from Perognathus longimembris pacificus, assembly GCF_023159225.1. NCBI lineage: Eukaryota > Metazoa > Chordata > Mammalia > Rodentia > Heteromyidae > Perognathus > Perognathus longimembris. The sequence continues at coordinate 96,564,211 of NC_063188.1, forward strand.
AAAACTGATTTGTTGAGGGATAGCCCCTTTGTACAATTACTTGAAGATAAAAATTGTAATGAAAAATGATGTTTCATGTTAGTAATGGATAAAAATCAAAAGAAGTGGTAGACAATGAATCTACACACATACGTGGAAAAGAGGTAATTCAGCCAATAATACCAGCAAAATGCAGAGATTCTAAAGTCATACGTTCACTGTTTTATTTGAAGAACAGACCTTGTGACTACAGTACAGGGATTTAAGATGAAAGCAAGGTAAATGTGGGCTAAATGGTATAGTGCCATATAGGAATTGAAAATACTTGGTCTTTAATAACATGAGAAGCCATTAGTGTGTTTGAGAAATGATAAGATTTATGATATTTTAAATGGATCTACACAGATTCTCTAGGCTCTGTTGAGAATAAACTGAAGATTATAATGTGCTTTGCATAATCTCCCTGCTTTGAGACATCCTATTCTATCACTTTTCTCATTTAGAACAATTCACAATGACTTTATGTAACTCCTTCCTAAAAGCATTTGTTCCTCTACTCCTCATGAAAAAGATATAACAATGGGGCAGCATTTAAGCATTTTTATGCCTTTATTCTGGAAGTACATGTATGCAATACCTTGCTACAAAATGAGATCAAGAAACTTACTAAATGCAAATTATTAAATTACATACATAACATAAACTTGGGTATAAATCCCAGAAGGATTAATTCATTAGCATCAGTTCCTTCAAATACAAAAAATGCATTGGGGTTTGTCTTAAATATTAACAAAATAATATGTATACTGCTATACCCTAGCCTTCAAATATCATTGATTTTTTTTGAAGTAATTTCAAGTAACATTCTTCAGTAGAAGTCTCATCATTAAAATAACTTCTGGAGTAAATGCTATAGTATTTCTCATCACAATGTGACGTAAAACTCAACAGATGGGCTAAATTGTTAGTAATACATTTCCTACTGGACACATGCTCTTAGTTACCACTCAGGATACTACTTAGGCTTTATGTTTTCAAAATAATTATAACCATTTGTTAATATTCTCCAATATAATTGAAAAGACTATCACGTGACAATTTGTTAAGTAACTCATCAAAGACAACAGCTATTAAAAGAACTGAGCCACTCAAATTTTCTCGACCCCCCAAAAAATCTTCTAGAGATCTTTAATATCTACCCTTTGATATATTTAGAAACTTCAGTTTTCTTCCTAGAGTAACACATTTCTGCAAATGGCTTATCACCAAAGAGTACTAATTACTTCCCTGACATGAAGTCAAAGGGATAATTTCCAGAAGAAAATTCAAGCCTACCCTAAAATATGCAGCCTAGGAAACAAACAGCAACGAAAAAAATGTCAGGAAAAGAAAAAATGGCAACAATTTTGAGTTTTACTGCCAATTCATTGCATAAACCATGGGACTAACAAGACAAGGGGAAAATTAATACAATAATCTGTTTAATAAGCACAGTGTAGCACTTTAATTCATTGGTGGTTAAATTTAAATCATCTCAATATTACAAAAATCTCTCTCAGGTGGGGTAGAGTATAAGGAATATATAACATTTTAAGGGTTTTTTTTTGTTTTTAGGGTTTTTTTTTTTGCCAGTCCTGGGCCTTGGACTCAGGGCCTGAGCACTATCCCTGAATTCTTTTTGTTTAAGGCTAGCACTCTGCCACCTCTGGCCGGTCTCAATATATGTGATGCTTGAGAATCGAACCCAGGGCTTCATGTGTAGGAGGCAAGCACTTTTGCCACTAGGCCATATTCCCAGCCCCCATTTTTAAGGTTGTTTTTTTTTTAAAAAAAAAAAACAATAGTTATTTCTCTTGTAACTAAAGATTAAAATAAACCATGGCCTAGCAGCCATATTTTCCTTACCAAAGAATCCTAAGGACACAAATGTTTCTCTATCATGAAGAAACCTAAATGAAGGACTGTGGCAACATTCAGAGATAGCAAGAGAAAGGAAAACGAGAGAGGAGACATGCTGTTTTCCAAGGTAGGCCTCTGTGTACTGGCATGTTATTAGTTCTTAGTATGCCATGGCCTTTTGGCAATGATGTTTTCTGACAAAATGGACTATTGGTATGTTCTTGATATTTTAACGGTTACAGGGAGCCAAAATATTACAAATGTTGTTTCATCAACAGTATTAAGATAAAGAGCATCACATGATCCTTTAATATTGCTATTTTAAATGTTAAGTGTATTATGCCACTGAGTATTGCCAACAAACAACACTCGCAAACCAAAAATTAAATGGACACAACCATCAACTTTATGTACTTACGTTAGGACCATGGTAGTGACAATAACTAATTACATGTTTTCCTATTATTTCTTAATTTACATAAAATGAACTTTGGTATGTATTGCTTTTGTACTTAAAATAGAAACTATGAGCTTTGAGGGAAGGATTTCAGTCATGGTTCATTTATCTGCCCCATATCAGAGCTAAAATTATGGTTCACAGAATTGTAAAGATCCATGAAACATTTTCAGATGGTTTGTGAATTTAGAAAATTAATAAAATCGGGCTGGGGATATGGCCTAGAGGTAGAGTGCTTGCCTCATATACATGAAGCCTTGGGTTCAATTCCTTAGCACCACATAAAGAGAAAAAAATTAATAAAATCAAGACATTATTTGTCTCTTTCTTTGGGTTAACATTTGCACTGATACTGCAAATGCAATAATAGGTCTGGTAACTTAGGCACAATGCAGTGGCACCAAAGTGTATGCACCGCATTAACAAAATAAAGCCATAAGGTTTCACTTAATTCTGACCAGGAAAAGGAGGTAATGCTATAGAGGCTTGATTAAATAGCTTTTAATATTTTGCATGTTCAATTGTTGCACACAGTGAGTTAGAACAGAAAAATCATTTGTGCAATTGTGAGCTTAAGTCATTTTGTTGTTGTGTTTGTCATGGAACATTACTTTTATTTGAAAAGGGTACTGTAAAGAAGCTGGCCTAGTGTAATATGGCCTAGTGGTAGAGTTCTTGCCTAGCATGCATGAATCCCTATGTTTGATTCCTCAGCATCAGATAAACAGAAAAAGCTGGAAGTGGCGCTGTGGCTCAAGTGGCAGAGTGCTAGCCTTGAGCAAAAAGAAGCCAGAATCAGTGCTCAGGCACTGAATGCAACCCACAGGACTGGCAAAAATAAGAGAAAAAGAAAAAGAAAAGGGTACTGTCAGCTAAGAAATGGTTACTCAGACTCCTGTACTTGGAAGATATTGTCTTGTAATTATGAAAGTCAGACTAGACAAAGTGAGACTCCCATGTCATAGTAAATAGCTGACATTGGCTTCCAATGAAAATACTTGAGAATTTATTCAAAGATTTGCACTTTGGAATCCTTATAAACAGTATTGCAAACTTAACTGTTTCCTAATACTTAGACTTTTTAATGAGAATGATAGCAATATTTTGTTTGTTTTTGTGCTTATTTACTTTTATAAAGTAGTTATAGAAGAGTTTCAATTTCATAAGTCGTTATCTTTCCCTATCCCTAGCCTCAAGTTACATAGTTCAGTTTTTACATAATGTACATTGAATGGAATGACTGATATCAATGAAATAATTTTTATTACATAATAGAATGCCAGTAAGCAAAAATTTCTAATGACTAATGCACATATATATACACTAAACATATCAATGGATTTTGAAAAAATTTTGTTGATAGAGCTTCATATTTCATATGCCTACTTTTATAAAATGACAACTTTGTGAAGTTTTGGTACAATAGAAAAGAGTATCTAAAATTACATGGTAAGTCTATTTAAAATGGTTCTATATTTACCAGATCCTTGTCTATGAGAAGCCATATTTTGTTCATGTACTGTAACCAAAGCAACATATCACATGGTAATGTAAAATACACAAAAAATCCTGTGCCCTCTGTCAAGACATTTATTTGAAGAGTGGCAATGCCAAATCTTACTATTTTACTTTGTGGTGAAATTCTTTTAACAGTAGTTTAAAATTTCTGTTTTGATTTTAAATATGGTAAATATTAAACATAGCTCAAGAGAAAGTATTAATGTCTTAAAAGTGTAAGGTGTATGAGAGTCAGTATTAGTATATTTAGCAATAGCATTAAAGAGTACTTTTCTTATCTAGAATATTTTTCTCTGAAAAAAAATCAGATAATTTGGTTTCCAGAGAATTGTAAGAAAATGTGTTATCTATAAATATTCTGTGAAACAAAAAAAATTCAAAGATAACACAAGCAATTATGGAGTATGTCATGTCACCTGTGCTGTGAGAATAAACTCTAGCAGGTGGATGGATTCTAGCCTCCAATCGCCTTCATTTGTTTTACCAAAGCAAAAAAGAAATGTACCTGTTCAACACTGACCAATGGCTAAACCATGAAATATTGACAGTATTGTTTTTAAGAATGTGTCCATGAAGAGTTTGGGGTTCATTCCTATTTATTGCTTACATAGGAACTCATAGCCTATATTTGCTTCATAAGAGTCACGCCCTCCTCACCTACCTACATGGTCACTTCTGGAGGATTATGAGGACTATTGTGACTGGCATACAGTATGTGAACAACAAAGTATGAGGAGCCCCATATCAGACTCCATTTGGGTTCCCCTGTTTCTGGATATTCTGTATATACATCAGTGGTCCTGAGAGAAAATATGTCTTGTCTTGATATGGCTCTCACAGAAGAAGCCTGTCCTCTTCACACCCTTACTGTCTGCCAGTCTTTGGTTGTAATGCATGATCTGCTTTAATGCTTTTACTACAACAAATTGTAGACTCCTAAGCTGGGTTATTTTGGTCCTGTGAGCTGTTTTTAGCAGTCACATACTTTCTGGGCCTTGGACTCAAGGCCTGAGCACTGTCCCTGGCTTTGTTTTTGCTCAAGGCTAGCACTCTGTCACTTGAGCCACAGCGCCACTTCTGACTGTTTTCTATATACGTAGTGCTGGGGAATCGAACCCCGGGCTTCATGTGTAAGAGACAAGCACTCTTGCCACTAGGCCATATTCCCAGCCCCTAAAATTCTTTTAATATCTTTTTATTTTGTAATAAATTATTCTTTTAGAATATTAGCTACATATCTTCAACATTTCTCCCATCCAAGTACTAACCGGGCCGACCCTGCTTAGCTTCCGAGCTTAGACAAGATTGGGTGCTTTCAGGCATTTCTATATACCATGTTACTATAGATTTGATTACATGCTCTAAAATGTACTAAACCAACAATTTGTTATTAATATCATGAAATCATCAAGTAAATTGTAATCAAGATGTAGAGAATACCATGATTTTTAGACAGATTAATTCTGAAAGAAAGCAGAGTTGTTATCTTATCAAAGCAGTCTGAAAAGAAGGGATTTTTCAGAATTGTCTTAAACATTTGGCGATCCTGGTAAGTACTATATGACTTGTGAAAATGTTTTCTGTACTCAGAGGACTGACTTTTTTCATTCTCAAGATTGCTTTATAGTGATATCCAGAAAAGATAGATGTCACATGTGCACTTCATTTATGCTCAGTACATAATGGACTTTTTTGATTTTTCTATTGTGCAAGTTTTTCATGGGGAAGATTTTTATCTGAGACCCTACTTTCCTCCTTCATAGACCGCCTTCAGGTGGGATTTGGTTACATAGAAACACTAAATAGCAAAAGGTCCGGGACCAAGAAGGTGAAGTTTCATCATGCATTATGGAGTATATAAATTTGAATCAAACAGGATGAGGGTAGAAAATACCCACAGTGATAAATACCCATGATAATTACACTATAGTACAGTTATATGGCTTCCTAGAAAAGCATCGGACATGCTTGAACAATCCTTAACAGTTGGAAATCCTAAAGATCTAAGTGGGTGACCATCCTAAAACTTTTAACACAAACATAGAGAGATTTTAACCCTGCTATGTGCTGCTTGTTTTCCTTAAGTCATTACTTCTCTTTCATGTTCTCAGTCAACTATAATTTCCACCTTTCAATTCTCCTATACAACGAAGGAAGCAAGGTTTATTCCTTTCCCCAGGTGAAATTATAGCATCATGGTCAAAGAATTCTTATAGAACTATTTCTGTTTAAATGATAGATTTATTTTGGCATTGCCTGGGTAGGTTGAGTTGTAATAGGAACAGAACTTTATTTTAATAGGTCTATTGTGTTATCAGCATCCATGCAATCAATTAATTTAAACATGCAGATTAGATGAGACTTTTTCACAGAGACTATATATATGGAGGTTAAGGAAAACAAGAGAAACGACACTCTTTGCCCAATATGATTTCTTAAATTACAGCTGCAATCCCACGCATCAGAGTGTTATAGACAAATAGGCCTATATGGGGCTCTTTAGTAAAAGGAATCCATTCAAAAGTTAAGGTAGGTTACAGTGGTGGAAGACCACAGTGACAGGTGCTGTGTGTTAGAAAGGACTTAGATATATATCTGTATCTATATCAGTGAAAGGACACGTGCACACACACACATAGTTACACACACACCAGGATATACATATATGTATATGTATATTTATATATGTCCTTCACATGTTAAACATGTGTGACCTTTAGGTATAACTTCTCTAATACACTATTTATATCTTTAAAATTGTTCTAAAGAAAATATCAGGCATTCTCAGCCGTAAAAATAGCTTCTTCAGCTTAAATAACCAACTTTAAAATAAAAGAGCTATAAATATATATGCTTTACAATATAAATCCAAATGTCCCCTATGGTATAATTAAATGAATCCTTAGCATTTAGAGAGGGCTTTTCATCTCTGGATCATAAAATGATACTCATGTTATTAATTCCCTCAAATTGCTTCAATGATAGAAAAGGTATAGATTAAGAAACTGAGATTTGGGGTTAAATTGCTAAAGGGTATGAAGCCAGGAGGCTTTAGAGATGGGTTTAAAAGCCAAATGGTATTTTTCTTCTTTGTCTTTTCAGGATACTACTCAGTGTTAGCATTGTCATATCTCACTAATCAGCCACATAACCATGGTGGAATATTGGCACAGAATGAAGCATGATTCATGACAGAGTACATATCATAGACTCAAATTTTAGGCAGAAAATGTAGATGCAGAAAAACTTCAAAAACAAAACAACCTTTATAATACATTTGTTAGCAGCACAATTATAAAAGTATGGAGATCTAAGTGATGTGTCAGATTATGCCCTCCATATATATATATATATATATATATATATATATATATGTCAGTGTACATATGTATATATAGTCATATATGACAATAAATATGCATACTTACACACATAAAAGCTTACACAAAAGTGCATATTGGGGAGGATGGAGGAAGGAAGAACAGAATATATATGTTCACTACAAATACATTTTAAACATACATTTATTTAAATCAAGAATAGCACAATAAGGGCTGGGAGTATGGCCTAGTGGCAAGAGTGCTTGCCTCATATACATGAAGCCCTGGGTTCGATTCTCAAGCACCACATACATAGAAAACGGCCAGAAGTGGCGCTGTGGCTCAAGTGGCAGAGTGCTAGCCTTGAGCACAAAGCCAGGGACAGTAGCTATGTATATATGATCATATAAGATAATGCTAAGTAAAATGAACTTAAAGATATAGAAACGAGAGTTTTTTCTTTGTTGTTGTTGATTTTAATGTACGACATGAAGTTACTTCTTTTTTTCTTGTTTTTTTTTCCCCTATGGTTTACCTCCTGTTGTCACTGTATTTGATTTTGGTTCCCTGGGTATTGTACATACGTTTATCTGAGTTGGGGAAGGGAAGGGGGATCATCAAAATGGTGAGATAAAGGACAAAGTGTGAACCAATGCCCCAGTGATACGCACAAGACAATATGTTGGAAATTAACTGTGCAACTTGGCAGGGAACAGGGACGGAGGGATAGTGGAAGAAAAATGAGGGAAGGGGTAACAGGTTTGTCAAGAAATGTAGTCACTACCTCTATACATCAACTTGACAATAAAATTACATATTAAAAAGAAGAAAAGCAAGAAAATTTGTGAGCAAACTCAAAGGAAAAATGGAAGAATATAAGATGAACATGATATTAAAATCTCCTAATTGTCTGGAACTGTGATTCTCTCAATTCTACCTCCCTTGAGCTACCATGCCTTGATCACACCATGGACAATCTCCATTTTCTAAGATCAGATGTGCTCTGTAAACAGTCTAACCATAGGAAAAAAATATCTTATTTCCACTTCCAGGATCTATGTGTCAAAGAGACTTGATGACAGGGGATGTTTAGAGCCCAGTGTCTGGATTTTTATTGAAATTTAGAATTGTATCTTTTATAAATGAAAATATACCTAGACTCATGTTGGTGTCTTTTATAAAAATTTGAAATTGATTATACCCTTGATATAATGTGCTTACAAGAAAGCAAATTTGAATTCCTTTATTTTACTAAAATTGTTTCCCCATTTATTTTTTTCTTGAGATAAAAGGCGGTTAAACTTAAAACAGAAGTAAAGAAAATGCTTTTATTTTTTATTGTACTGAATCTTTTATTTTCACACTGAACATAAAATCATAGTACTGTGTCTGTGGTATTATCTAATATAAAAAGGATATAGTGATAATTTCATCTTTCCAAAAAATGACTTCTCCATGTGGTTTGTGTTTTGGATGAGGGCAGAACTTGCTCCACAGACCACAGTAAATGTTTAACATTAGGCCAAGATATTTTATCCACTTGAGAACTTGAATGAAAATACAATCTTAAGTGAAATTGCTCACATTATTCAAAAAGATCATTATTGCTTTTAAAATATCATGTCAATGTTATCACCAGTTTAAGATTATACATAATTATTCTCTCTGAATATAGGAAGAATAGAATATAATTGGTTAAATTGTTAATCATTTACAATTTTGTTTTTCTCCACAATCTCAATGTGACTGAGAAAGCTATATGAAAACTATAAAAGTCACTCCCTATTACACCTACTCAGATAAAATTCTAAACAGTCATCTAGCATATATTCAAACTTTGTTATTTTTTCTCAGATAAAAAACTTTATGGAGCCCGGCTCTGCCTTCTCTCCGTAGGATCTACTGGGGCTGCTTCTACTTTTTCCCCTGGCGGCGAATGTGGCGCCGAGATCGGAGCTCGGCGCATCCCAGGCAACCGAAGCTGGAACCTCTTCGGGGCCTGATAAGCTGTCTGTCGAGTGGCCTGGGCCCTGCTCCCCAGCGTTCAGGTCGTGGCCTCCTCTGCCGCACCCCTACCACCGCTGCCCAGCCAGGCGGTGCATTAAAGATTTAAAGCGAAGCCTACCCACCACACTGCCTTCCTGACTCTGCGGCGGCCTCCACTCGAGCTGGGAACCCCTCTCCATATCCGCTGTTTTCTTACCCCCTTGGCTTCTTTCCCTTTTAGTCAAGGCCCCAATTAAGACTAAGGGCTCCACATCAGTGTCAGGCTTCTTGTTACTGTGAGTGACTGCTTCTTTGTGACATCCCCTAAAAAAATACCCTTCACTGGTAGTACCCTATATGGTAAGAAGTAAATAATCTTGACCTGATCTACCTCTCCACCTTATTCCCATACTGGTATGTTTGTTCCCATAATCCCAGCTATGTTACCATCTTCCTCCTGGCCAGAACTTTGCCCAGCCTATGAAGAATCTTCTCTTCCTGGGAGTGGATCTAAAACATTTTAACCCAGGATTGTAGAGAGTAGTCAGTGAGAGGAGGAAATTCCTAAAGTTGAGCCCAGTAACCTGCCTCTGGAGAATGATGAAGGGTGGGGATGTTTCCTACAGTTAATATCCTCATCTGATCCCAGTTTTTGAGACGGTTGGCATCAGCCCACCTAGCAGTTCTTGCTACTTCCCTATGAAAGTCCAAGCATCATTCCTCCCTGCCATCCCTTTTTTTTCTCACCACCCAACCAGTCTGAGCCCCAATAACTCCTAAAGTGGTGAGAGACCAGAACTGCTTTCAGTTACAGACCAGATCCAGCACCAGAAAGGGCACTGGAGAACTAAGTTACACAGATAACTCATTCCTGACTAAGGCCAAAGCTGGCTTTCACCTTAAGCTGCCCCTGCTACAGCAGATTGTGACTGGAAGAGAAGACCTGGTTTTATTTTTGGAGAAACTGGCACATACCTAAGACGATTTGTTTTCTGCCTTCCAAAACTGTTGGTCTCAACTGACAAGTCCAGGAAAGATCACAAGAGTCTACCGTGATCCACCAGCTGACAGAGACCTATGACAAGATGATGAAGCATGGGAAATTCCTTGGGATTTCTTTGAAAACCGCAGTCAAGCAGAAGTCCAAACCGGCAGCGAGAGAAGGAACTCTATGACCTCTGGGTACCAAAAATTCAACATGAGTGGCCTTTAGATTGTGATCACTTTCAAGAAAGCACCTGAGGAGATCAAACTGATGGCCTTGTACATACAAGGCAACTGTTTGGAATTTTAAATAAATGGAATCACACACACAAAAATAAAATAAAATACTTTATGGAATCTTAATAAAATAGGAAAAGACTTCTTAAGATGAATATATTCTCTAATTTTAATTAAAGTAGTAATCACCTATTTAGTGCTGCCAATATGCTAGGAAATTTCATTGCCTTATTTAATCTTCTTATTACTTTTAAGTACTTTAAGATATAAAACTGGGGAGGGGGTGTTTTTTGCTGGTACTAGGACTGGGCACTGTCCTTGAGCTCTTTTGCTTGAGGCACAGCACCACTTTGAGTTTTCTGGTGGTTAACTGAAGGGAGGTAAGAGTCATGAATTTTCCTGTCCTGGCTGGCTTTGAACTGTGATCCTCAGATCTCAGTCTCCTTTGTAGCTAGAATTACAGGCATGAGCCACAAGTGCCGAATGATAAAGTGCTTTTTTAAATGTAACTATAACATTGATTTACCTAAAAAATTAAAGCCACCTAATTTCCTAGTGTAATTACAGTTCTATTCAGTGTTTGATTTCCCTCAGTGTCTGGATATAATTTTAACAGTTACTACGTTTGTACCAGATCAAAATAACACCCACAAGTTCTAAATGGTTGATATAATCTCACATCTATTTGTAGCCACCACATTTTTCTTTCATAATTTTTTGTTGAAGAAAATGAGTCATAGTTTTGTATAAGCTGCATTTGGCTGATTGTATCCACATAGTGGTAGTTATGCTACTTTATATTCTGTGTTTTCAAAAGGCTCATATTTAGATTGAGAGATTGGATAGATCAGTAGATTGAGACAGGATCAGTTTCAGCACTTTTTTCAGTACCACTTCATAAGTAATGAATGAATGGTTTGGTTTCTTTGAATTCACTTGCTTTTCGAGAAACATTTTAGTTTTTATGCATCTATTGACTTCAATGATTTGGTAGATTGTTTCCTATTTCTCTAATAAACTGTGAAGGGGTAATGATTGGCATTTTGGGTCTTGTAAATCCTTTTGGGCTACTGTACTCTGTTTAACCATTAATGTAAGATTTATGTTGAGAATCTTCCTTTTATCATCTATCTTATAACTCTCAAAAATGGTTCCTAAAGGAACCAGAAAACATTTTCCAGTCACTTTCCTTTCATTTTATTTCCTTTCAAAATAAAGATCTTGCTATGTGGCAATCTCCCAAGGTGACCACTGGACTTAATTTTTCTTGAATGCCATTATACGTTCCTGAATGTCAGCACACATGGGATGTTCCAGTATACAAGAAGTTTTAGTTGGTTACTAAATTTTGCCAGTTTTGGGCAAGTGGAAAATAATAATCTAGTAGTAATGACTACTGAGACACCTTTATATGCCCTCAGTAAGATTTGAGATTTATCAATGACCAGATATCCCAGGCTATATTCATCAGACCTAGAATGAGTCATTCTTCAGAGTCCTATTCCTACCAGTGGATACTGGTATTTAGAAATGACAAGCTAGAAAGAGAGGCCAATTGCTACTGTGTTGGTCCATGGTCCAAAGCCTTTTCAGTAAACAGAGCCTAAAATGCACATTTTGTGAATTTATGTCTTCCGAGTCAGATTCATAACTACAGGAGAATGTTGCTTTAACTCATAATCTCATATCTGTTTATTTTTTATACCTCCTCCACAAAATCCCATTTACTAATAGGAACACAATAATTTTTCATTATTTTTATCACATGATACAACACACAATATATTTGAATGACAATACAAATGCTATAAAATGATAGCAATGAAAACTGTTGGAGGATTTTTGTGGTTTGTACTTGAGTTTCATTTATTTGCAGCTATTGTTGTCTTTACAGTAAATGATAGGTCAAATTATGGCACTTTAGCATCACTTAAATTAGTTTCTTTTAGTGTGGTAAATACACCAACTCATCAGGAATTCAGCTGCTTCATTTCAAATAACTTGATAATTATTGGTTTTCATTTAGTTGTATTTGTAATTAGGTAAAATTATGAAATATAATTATGTGATGATTAGATTTTTGTAATTAGATAACATTGAAAAGTATAACTACGCAATCCAGGTATAGTGGCACACACATGTTATCCCAGCTACTTAAGAAGTGGACGTGGTAGAGATCATGGTTCAAGTCCAGCCTTGGCAAAAAGTTAACAGGCTCCTATGTTAACTAATAAGTGACGCATAGTGGCACATGTTTGTAACCCCAAGTACATGGGAAGTATAGGTAGGGGGATCATAGTTCATGGCTAGCCCTAGGCGAAAACAGAATGTACATATGTATATGTATATAAAATGTATATGAGATGCTTTTTAAAGTAAATAATAATCAAGAAACCAAGGCATAGCAGGGATATGTATATATTTTCTATCCCTACAACTGCTTTTGAAACTTCTTTGATAAGATTATCTTAGATTATTTTCATATATTTGTTCTGAGTAGAAACATACTCTTTTAGATAATTTTATATAGCTATATATTCTGGATATAACTCCACATAAATACAAAAGGATATTTTTTACTGTTGTTTATAGCTTCATTGTATTTTTTGAGTGGGTTAATTTGCCCAGTAATATAATCTTCAATCTTTGAAGTTTTATTCCTCATTACTTTGCTGGTAAAAATATTTGTTCAGAGCATAGTACTGTGCATGTTTGTATTAGATTTTCCCTTATATCTAAATATATTTAGCCTGATTTTATTTGCCATATATTATGTATGGGTTAATTTAGTAATCAAGATTATTTATCATTCTTCAATGATGACTTATAAGTCTTTTAAACAAAATTTAGAAATGAATTCCCTTCATCTCAGTTTGTATTGTATCAATTAAAGGCTAGTTTTATCCTTAGTGAAAGTTGGTCTATTACTGGGTTGCCATTTTTCCTTGAATGTAGCTCTTCATAATTGGTTTGGTTGTCCCAAACCAACATATTTGCTTAATTATCTTCTGAACCCTTCTTCTGAACCCTTGAGGTATACAGAACTTCCTTAATATGTGTTCAGCAATTCAGCTTAATGTATCCTTTTATTGCCCTTGTAACCATACCTTACTTAACAATTCTCATAAAAACCAAAGGGAAACGCAATTCACTTCCTCCAATCTTTGATTTTTTAATGTCGATTACTGAATATCCAAGTAATTTTCTGATTCCTTCTAGTAGATGTTTCTTAAAATTTTCTTTGTTTCCAATAAAAGATTTGAACTTGTGTAAAATTATACTAGAAGTAGAAGCTAGAAGTAGAAGTCAATAATACAGGTTTCAATAAAACATTATTGTAGTAATATTTAGTGGAGTGATGGGGAGATGGATATCTTGAAATAACTTGTTCATAAGGAATTTTGTTATTAAGAACACATGACATAGAAATCTCTGGTCAGGAAATGGAAAATGTCCAAGGAAAATATATTTTGTTATTAAAATGGAAAATGACAGCATATTGATATGATAGAAATCATTTTTGTAGTAATGAAAATAGATGATTCACAAGTCAGATGAACACAAGTCTCTTAAGACATAAGGGAATAGTATTCATTGTTTCAGTGAAGGTTTGCCTCCTATGTGAACATGCCATGTAGGGCAACTATTTCATCAGGAAAGTGTGCATACAATGTGTGAACAAGTGCAGGTAGTCTGGTCCACCTGATAGTGAAGATAAAACCAAGAAATATTTTCCTGAATCGATTTTTATTTGGTTGGGAAGTGAACTCATTAGCTGTTTAAGGTTATAGGGCGTCAATGATATTGGTGACTGGATGGAAAAGAAGGTATAGAATCTTCTCAGTGAGAAAATGACTTGTCCATTGATTTGGTAAGATTATATGAAAGTACACAGAATTCTTTGGAATTTGTGTTCACTTCATTAGCCAGACTGATTGGTTTATATTTGCTTTCTGGGGCTTGAACTCGGGGACTGAGCATTGTTCTTGAGCCTTGTTTCCCCCTCAAAGGTAGCATGCTAACACTTTCAGCTACAGCTCCACTTCCAGTTTTCTGGTGCTTAATTAGAGATAAGAGTCTTCATGGACTTCCCTTCCCAGGTTGGCTACCAATGGTGAGCCTCTGATCTCAGCTTCCTAAGAAGCTAGGATTACAGGTGACCAACTTTCATCTGGCTAAGAGCAATTCTTATTAGGCATAAGATGGATTAAGTTCATTTTAGAATATTATTTGGTAAGTTGAGTGGAGGTTAGCAAGAGTCCAATGACTAAAATTTATGTACTTTAAAAAAATAGGCATACAGTTTAAGTTGACTAAATGATAAAAATAAGTGCAAACATAAGATAAATAAAAAAATAGTGCTGATTAAAGAGAAATGAAACTATATAATTGGTCTGTCCCTCCCTAATCCTCTACCAGAAAGCTTCACAATGTGGCTTTGAAATCTAGGAAAGATAACTGAATTCCAAGAAATACATAGAGTCAGAGGAGCTCAAATACTCTTCTACTGGTGCCTTTTAATAAGCATGAACATAAAAAGTAGAAGACATTTTTCTTGTAGAAAACAAGAATGAATAGCAGTGTGGTTTTGAGGAGATGGAGTCAGTGTGTGCAGAAAGACACCTTTGACAGAAGTGGAAAAATTAATTTTGGGAGGAGTGCAGATGTTCATTAGTATTCTAGGATAGTCAGAATTTGGAAATTCTCCCAAAATCAATCTTACTAGAATCTGAAGTCAAAATGCCCATTAAATTATTTAAACACAGTTTTTGTCAGGCTATTATCCTTAAAATATTCAAAATTACATTGTGTGGCATTGTCCATCGAATATTCAGAATACATATTAGAATAAACTTTTGGTAAAGCAAGTATTAATTCCTCTAACCCTGTATTGCCATGAGTTCTTTTTTACCTCTCTGGCATCCAGCCCTTGATCAAAAAGCCATTAGGATAAAAATAATTTCAGGAATGTATTTTTCTCAGTTAAAATGAAAATAAATCTCTTTGGAAGCACCTACCATTTTTCCATTCTCATTTGTTTCCTTTTCTTCACTTCTTAACTAATGTCACTTTGGCTATGTTTGGGAGTATACTTCAAGCACTTTTTCACCAGCACTTTCCTATAATTCCCATTTCCCACATCATCTGTAAGACTGACATATTCCACCTTTTCAGCTTAAATGTAAATTAAAACATATACTTCTCAGATCCTGATTTATTATCATCATTCTTCTGTACAAGATAGCTTCCTACATGCTTCCTTAGTTATTTCTCCATTTCTCCCTTTCCCCACTCAGAATTCCTTTCTACAAGCAACAAATACCCAGACCTAATTGACTGCATTTTATTCTTGTTAAATATTTTTCATGAGTGTCTGGTTTTAGTTTGTATCAGTATCTCACTTTGTTATATTTCATTCATTTTTATTGGATTTGCTTTTGTTTTCTAAGTATAATTTTTGCGCTTCTAGCCATGTAATCTTAACATAGAATTCAGTGCTTCCAATTATTGCAAATTATTGGTTTTCAGAGGCTAGTGTTTACCAATTCCACCTTCCAGATGTGGACAAGTAGATCACAATACTACCTCCAACATCTATCAGTTCCCAGACTGTAAAAACAAGTCACTGGAAGTCATCATACCTATTTATCTTAACACCTTAGAGTGCAATTGCTACATCTTACAGTAACTATATACTAATTTCTTATGCCCTAAAGCACCAGTTTGTGTCCCCAGTCTTAATGCATGACATATCCTGAATCCAGTATCTGGATCAATACTGACCACTGTCTAACTTCCTGATTTTTTCCACCACTGCACTTTTGCTTTGTACACAATTTGAACTACATTCCCATTGCCACCTACTGACAAACTAAGCATTTTGAAGGAGTAAAGTAGGATAGACCTTAAGTCTGGAAAATATTAATTCATTAGTGCCTTAATAATTGTAACCATTTTTGTACAACTACTGCTTCTCAAAACTGTCTAAAAACTGCAATGCTCAAATAACAAGGATATCCTTCATACAATAGTGCAAAGAAAGGTGTTGCAGGTAGCGACTTAAAACAGTTTAAGTGAATTTTTTTCTCAGTCTTAGAAGCAGTTTATATTTTGGACAAAATATTCTTGTTTGGGGTCCAGGCACTTTCCTCTGCCTCATAACAAGTTTAGACACAGCCCTATTCTGTACTCACTAGGTGCTGCTTGCACTTCCCCCTAGTTGTGATCAACTAAAATGTCGCCAAATATTTCAAGTGTCCCCTGAAAGTCAGAGATGCACTCAATTGAGAATTCCTGCTTTAAAATAATGTTCATCCTCCCTGATGTGTCAGATGAAGATAGTGAAGTTCATTGTTTGAGTAGCAAACAATGGAGGTCGGTTACAAAGCAAAGAAATATAGAGAATGGAATTTGAATTCAGACCTTCCTTCCTTGAAAGCCTCTGCTACTTTCCTTATTCCTTATAACCCCATCAATAATATCAATACTACTGTCTTCTATTTATGTAGTTTAGTTGTATTCAACCATGTTTTTTTTTCTAATGCCTTAGGCAAATATATCAAGGACACCAAAACTATCACATGCATTAACTAGAGATTCCCTTCCACATCCCTGGACCGTTCCTTGGGGAGTCACCATGGTGGCCCTGGATTTTTTCAATAATTATATATTCTAGTTTACTTAATACTCATCATAGTTTAAGGTAGTGAAGTCAGTTTTTATTTGTCTGCTTTGATAAAGAGAAGAGGAGAATGTAATTGTCCTTGACATTGTCACAGGTACATTAATAAGCTAGATCTTCAAAGTCTTGAAATGGTCTTCTTCCAACTGCATCAGACTACCTAGGTGGGAAAACAAAACCACCATATTTGATATTAACAATACAAGAACTTACCAAGTTTGTACTCTTCACTTCTATTGCATTATTTGACATATCCTTAAAATAACCAAACTCATACACATATTCATAGTTAATATAAGGTAGGAAGCCTACTGAAATAAAAGAAAATAATAAACAATAAAAGAAAAATGAAAGCAATATGAAGCAAATAATTGCATATAGGCCAGTTGTTTTGTATTTAGTATGTTGCCCTACCTCCATTCGAGTCCCAGGGCACAATTACCACTATTTATTTCTAGAACAACATTATTTATAGGCTGAACTCCCATCAAGAGGGTCTCCTTTCTCTGTCAGCCATGACTTAATGAAATAGCCTTTCACCTTTTGAGACAAGCCTTTAAATTCTCGTGGTACAAATGGAAATGCTGTAGGTCATTTTCTTCTAATTGCTTGTGGGAAAGGATTGACAGGCTACCACACAATTTAACTTGATTGGCAGATTTTTCTCTGAAGTAGTCCAAGTCTGAACCAGCAATTTCAGAGTAAGACTTAGATGTCTTGTCAGAATTTGGTGATAGGATTAACTTTATTTTGAATTCTAAAAAAAACTTCTTTAAGAAAAGAGAAGCCTATTTCAACTATTGAACCTCAGATGTGATGTTGTTGTTTAACTATCTTTTGAACTATATTTGGTAAGTTGTTCAGGTTGTCATTTGCAACATAACATGTCAAGAAACATAACAGTAAAAATACTTTTTTGTTTAAATGTTGTTATTAAGGTGGTAATAAAAATTAAAATGCATATATATATTAAATTGTGGTGGTTACTCTTTAAGAAATAGCTAATGACAATAACATGTTAACACTTTTCCTCTGACAGCAAATTTCCAAAAGTTGTCTTCTTATTGGACTTGCTATAATACCTAGACCTAGACCTTGTAATTTTGAAAATAATGAAAGTACTCATTTTTAATGCTTTTTTTTTTGGCCAGTCCTGGGGCTTGGACTCAGGGTCTGAGCACTGCCCTGGCTTCCTTTTGCTCAAGGCTAGTACTCTACCACTTGAGCCACAGCGCCACTTTTGGCCATTTTCTGTATATGTGGTGCTGGGGAATTGAACCCAGGGCCTCATGTATACGAGGCAAGCACTCTTGCCACTAGGCCATATCCCCAGCCCCGAGTACTCATTTTTAAAAGAAAATAAAAACGTGGCATTTTCAAACTTTTCTTCCATGCCTTTCTCTTACTGTGCCAAGCTTGACAGTAAACTTGTTTGAGCCATCAAGGATTCTGCTTTATCTATCATCTTATCCATGCTCTTTTTTCAAGATATTTTGGGATGAAGTCTGGATGTTTATCTTTGCTTTTTATGTAAAACAAATGGGTTTTTTGTTTCTTTTCTCTGTTACTTTAGAAGTTCAAAATCATGATGTAAAAGAAAGATGCATTATACTTCAACATATTTCCTTAATGTACAGAATCTCCTTATAAAACATAAAATTGCATTGCATGTCAATCTTCTCACCAATATTAATCATTAAATTATTTTACAAGTTTAAAATACAAAAAGTCAAACTGTTATATAATTTGAACTGCTATATGGTTGTATGATCAATGTTTTTTTTAAACACAAATAAAGAACAGAGTCAGGATCCAGTGATTCATGGTTATAATTTTACCTACTCAGGAGCCTGAGATATGATGAGTACAGTTCAAATACAGTCAAGGCAGACAAATATGAGAAAATTTTATCTCCACCTAGCCATCAAGAAGCTAGAACTTGAGGTGTGACTCAAGTGATAGATCACCAGACATGAGCAAAAGAGTGAAGGGGGAGCTTGAATCCTGTAGCTTTAAGACCCAATCCCGGCAAACACAAAAATGGGAAGAGAATGGGAGGGAAAGGAAGAAAATTATAACAAAAATTAGAAGTATGGCATTATTTTACTTCCTCATTCTTATGCATTTGCCTTAATAAATTAATGACATCTCTATTATTGTTAGATATATAAAACCTCTGGGAAAATGATTTAATGCTTGTGAGAGAATAAGAGTGACATAAAGGTAAGTGATACCTTATACTTAAGACCTCTTAGGAGCCCCACCTGTAATCAAAAGATGCTCTATTAGTTTGTCAAAACTGTAATTAAATATGGTGATGGGGGAAGGAATTGAAATGCAGTGCTCTGAGTAGCATAATAAAGCCCTCTCAATATTCTTCCTGAGAACAGTTAAATTTCAATAAATACTGTTTTGCTCTCTAACATGTTTTGACTTAGGTGATCAATCAATATATGCTAGGTACTATCTATTTTAGGGGTATCAGCCAAACATGTAACTATGTAGTCAAAATTTAGACAATACGGTGATCAGAGAAAACTGATATACTGGGATTGAACCCAGATTCTTATATATACTAAGCAAATAGTCTACCACTAAGCTATACCCCAACCTAGACTTTCTTTGGTTTTTGTTCCTTAAGATGTTTTTGTTTATATTTTTATTATGTATTTGAATTAATGCCTAAATCATAATTGTGCGCATTATTTTTGTCCATATAGCCTTCATGACCACAATTACTCATATTTTACAAATAAAATTGAGGCCCACAGAGGTCTTGTCTCACTTGGTTAAGTGATTGCCTCAAAAATGCTTTAAACACACATGCCGCTGTAAGTTCAATGGAATTTTAGTTCCTGTTTTCCATGTGTGGAACTTAATTTGAAGATACTTAACCATATAAATGAAATGAGAACAACTTTATGATCATCTGAATTTTGTTTTTCTTTTGTGCTTGTTCTGGTCCTTGAACTCAGGGACTGGGTACTGACTCTTAGTTTTGTTTTTTGGGTTTTCTTGCTCAAGGATAGTGCTTGAACATTTGAGCCACACCTTCCCTTCTGGCTTTTTGCTGTTTAATTGAAGATAAGAGTCTTTTGAATTTGTCTTCCAGGGCTGGTTTTGAATTGTGATCCTGGGTAGTTAGGATTACAGTCTTGGGAGTCACTTGTGCCCTGCAAGCATATGACATGTAAAGTAGCAAGAGAAACAAATTGATTTTTCATAATTGTATCAAATTGCTTTGATTTATAAAGATACCCTTAAAATTGTTTGACTATTAAGTTGGATTTATCAAATGGAAAATGACCATTGAACATTTGATATCACTTTGGTGTCTTGTGATATTTTAAATGTGCTTATGATTTCAGTACAGCCAAATTTATGGAAATTTGTTCAGTTATTTTTCCTTTATTAACAAGAGTCAATGTTAATTTTATACACACAGGCACCCTATTGTTCTAGAAGAAATCTTAGATGAATTACTTTTTCGCTGTTGACAAATTGTATAGCCTAAATAACAGTGCCATCTGCTGAAAAGGATTAGCGAGTCACTGAAAAGTTTTGGTTAGGTATACAGGAATTGATTTTTTTTAAAAAAGACTTCAGAAGAGGTAATTTTTAACAAAGCCTAAATCTAAAGGAAGAGAACTTCAGAATGCAAAAAAAATCAGATCATTAATGGGAACTTTTGCTAGACAAAAAGCCTTCATTTGTTAAAAACAAAAGCATTGACACAAACAAAAGAGAATTTCAAATTATATGAAATAATAATTACAATGAAAACTAAAAATGATTACTAGAAAGATATGGAGTTATTTTTAATTTAAAATAAACAAGTTCTTATAGTTCTTTTCCCCCAGTTATTCTGACAAGGGAGGCATCATTTAGAGGCATTAAGATTATGAAACATTTTTTACTTAAACCATGCTGAAATTTTATTGATATATTTATAATTTGTTTCAGATACATCAGATGGAAAAATCCATTTGCAAAGCAATGCCTAAAATAAACTGCTTAAGTATTATGCTGTTCTCACACTATTACTGTGTTCTGGTTGTCTCTTTTTTAACCCTGTTTCAATGACAATTCAGAAATTATTAGCTATATTCTAAATGTGAATGGATGTTGTGATCATAATGAAAGGTTTACCCAGGTGCTTCTGAGTCAAAGTAATAGTATACAGTCTTTTTACTGTTATTAAAAAAACACAATCTGTATAGTACAACGATGAAAGTGTATTTCAAGAATCCTATACCTCCATGTTTGAAGGAATATAATTTTGGAAAGCATATAGAATCTGGTATCTCAAGATAAATTGCCAACATTAAATGAATATATTTATGTTTCGTTGTTTTATTCTTCAATTTTTGTGTTGTCTTATATGCAGGAAGCAAGTTCATTCTATATTTTATATAGTCTTCCTTTACCCCTCCTTTTTTCATATTTGAACTTTGTATTTTCAGAACATATAACCATGACTGTCTGGCAGTCTTCAAATTTATCTTATAAACAGGGAAAATATGTTTCTCTTTAATAAGGTTATTTCATTTTCCTTCATTTCCTTTGGAGATCTATTCCCAGATGTGGGAAAACTAGGTCATGTAGTAGATCTAGTTTTCATTTTTTGTGAAATTTGCATTCTATTCTTCATAATGGATATACTAGTGTACCTTCCTACCATCAATGTATAAATGATTACTATCCTCCACAATTTCTTCGAAATGTATTTGTTCTTCTGTTTCTAGGCTGAGGATGTAGCTCAGTGTGGGAGGAATTTCCTAGAATGTGCAAGACCCTGTGTTCCACATTCAGTACTACCCAAAAAGCCATTTCAAGGGAGGATTGTTTTGATATGTATGTCCCTGATGGCTCACAGTATTCAGCATTTTTTCATATAAAGGCAAATCAGGTTTCCTTTTGAGTCATATCTAGTCTGATTATTTTCCCATTTTTAAATTGGACTCTTGTTGACTTTATAGTTTTTATATATACTCCATCTAAATCCTTTGTCAAATGAATAGTGTTATAAACATTTTTTTCTCATTGTGTTTACTGTCTCTGCTGATTATTTCTTTTCATGCAATCCTGTTTTTCAATGTGTGCTTTTCTAGTTTTTTTTTTTGTTAAAGCTAAAAAATAAATGAATGCCTTTACCATTCCCATGATTTTTCCCTGTATTCCTTTTCAATCTATTCTTTATTTATATGTACTGATTTCTGCAAGGGAGTTTCTTCTGTGTTCATTCTTTTTTCTTCTTTCTAGTTTATTTCCGTATCTGAATTTTTTTCTTTATTTCTAATTCTTCCCTGAATCTTGATGATACTTTTGTCAAATGTTCCTTTGATAACAGCACCTCATTACTGGGTTCATCCAGTCACAATTTATATTCAGTTTCCCCATTTTTATCTTAATGTTAGAGTGAAGCATGTATTGCTTTTTGAACTTTGAGTGTGGATATTTTATAATGATATAAGTGTCAATAGGGCATTATTTTGTTCATTATAGTTTTTGTTTGGGTTTTGTTTTTGTTGCTAGTCCTGAGGCTTGAACTCAGGGCCTGAGCACTGTCCCTGGCTTCTTTTTGATCAAGCCTACTACTCTGCCACTTGAACCACAGTACCACTTCCGGCTTTTTCTATATATGTGGTTCTGAGGAATCAAACCCAGAGCTTCATGTATACAAGGTGAGCACTTTACCACTAGGCCACATTACCAGTCCTCATTATAGATTTTCGTGACAATTTTCGATTGATATTTAGCCAGGATTGATCGTTTCTTTTTTATTTTGAAATAAATTTATTTTCCTTTTATCTTAGGAGAGAAAATGACCCAGAATAGCTTTAAAAATGCTTCTCATTGTTTTAGACTTGCCTTTTCCATTGTTATATGGATTAAAAATAAATTCCGCTTCATATATTCTGAGATCTCTGTTCTCTTAATTTTTTTATTTTTTATTTTTTGGATTTTTTTAAAGTTTTTATTATAAAACTGATGTACAGAGAGGTTACAGTTTCACACGTTAGGCATTGGATACTTTTCTTGTACTGTTTGTTACCTTGTCCCTCATACCCCCCTGCCCCCTCCCCCTTCCCCCCCTGCGGTGTTCAGTTCACTTACACCAAACAGTTTTGCAAGTATTGCTTTTGTTGTTGTTTCTCTTATTTTACCCTTTGTCTCTCAATTTTGGTATTCCCTTTGAATTTCCTAATTCTAATACCAGTACACACTGTTTCCCATTCACTCAGATAAGATTACAGAGATAGTGTAGATACAATCACAAGAAGCCTTGGACTTTGGACTCAGGGCCTGAGCACTGTCCCTGGCTTCTTTTTGCTCAAGGCTAGAGCCCCCACTTGAGCCACAGCGCCACTTCTGGCCCTTTTCTGTATATGTGGTGCTGGAGAATTGAACCCAGGACGTCATGTATAGGAGGCGAGCACTGTTGCCACTAGGCCATATCCCCAGCCCTTATTTATTTATTTATTTTTGCCAGTCCTGGGCCTTGGACTCAGGGCCTGAGCACTGTCCCTGGCTTCCTTTTTTTTTTTTTTTTTTGCTCTAGGCTGGCACTCTGCCACTTGAGCCACAGCGCCACTTCTGGCTGTTTTCTATGTATGTGGTGCTGGGGAATCAAACCCAGGACTTCATGTATACAAGGCACGCTGGCTTGCCACTAGGCCCCACTCCCTGCCCCTACTCTTAATTTTTTATGCCTTCCATTTTTTGTCTAATTTTTCCTGTCTTAAATCTTTTTAGACTACCAGCAACTTCTCTTCAGTTATGGGATTTTTCTGTAAAAGAAAGTATTTTTGTTCATTAAAACAATGTTATTCCTGATAGCTTCATTCCCTATCTCAGTCCTATGGCACTCAATCATAAAACTATTGATAGGGGAATAAATAAATGCATAATACAAATAATTTTGCTTCTTTTATTATATCCTGTCTTTCCTAAATATATCAATAAAGCAAAATTGTCTTAAATACCCTCTTTTTAATACCAGTTAACATAATGTGTGTGTGAGTGTGTGTGTCTGTGTACTTTAGATGTCTTAAATGGTTAAAAATCTAAATAATATTTATTGTTTGAAATTCATAATTTGGAGAGGTCTTCTAAATATTCTTGTAGAATGGCTATATGAAATTGAACACTTATAGTATACAGGTAAGAAGTGTGTGCTCTGGAGAGCATTGGGCTTAAATCCAAATTCACTTTGTTCAGTAAAACTTTGCCAGAGGTTTCCCTTCCCATCTAGTTAATTTATGAACTAAATTATCTTGGGTGTGTTATTTCATTTCTCTGAGCCTGTATCTGTTCTACAAAATGAGGCATAACAGCACCCATCCCCTCAGGGTGGCCATGCAAATTTGTTAGAACTGAACCTAGACCACAGCACTGAATAAATGTTGGCTGTTTGAGGTATTATTTCTAAAACTTTCCAGCTTGTAAAGACACATGTTTGGATGATGAAAGAATGCCTGGTAGGGAGAATGGACTAATGGGTGAAGAGAGGAGGGAGAGGGAAATGGGGCTTTCATATTACAGACATGTAATATATGTGTATATGTATGTATGTATGTATGCATGCATGCATGATTGTATGAAAAAAGTTTAATGAAACCATCAAAAATCCATTAAAAAGTATGGAAAGAATTTTTAATGAGCAATATGGGTGAAATGAGTTTGATCAAAGTACATTGTATATACATGTAAGTATCACAATGAAACCCCTTTGTACAATTAATTTATGCTAATAAAACGCTAAATGCCAAAAAATAAAGTTATTTGGCTTTTGCTTCAATAACATGTGTTAAACCCTACTTGAGAGATTCAAAGCCAAATTTGATGAAGTAAGATAGTTTGGTATTGTCTCCTAAGGAATATGTACAAGATATTCGAACCTAAAATATAAAAATTACTCTTAAGTTGAAAATAAATACCTAGGTAATTTTCTAGATTGGCAATATATGACAAGTATGGCGGGAACAGAGGAAATAGGGCAAGAAAATTATAGTCCATTATAATCATTAATTTGTTATTATTTAGTTTTCAATTGATTTCTATTCTTTAGTGTTTTATTTTTATTGGTATCAATTCATTGTATAAGGGTATTTCATTTTATGTGCATACACGCATGCAATATATCTTCATCAGATATTACTTTCTAACTATATTCGAATTAATTACTTTCTCTGTTCCAAATATTACTTGGAAAGAAAAGAAGCAAAATGTTTGAGTAGGCTATGAAATAATACCTTTTCTTTAAAGTACAAATATTATTGCTTTATTGGTTTGTTTTTATTTTTAAGATGCTTTCTTTGATGTATTATTCCCAGAGTTTAGGAGGTTAGTATGTTTAATTTTCAGAGTGTTGCTAAAATGATTCAGGTGGGAAAATAGACTTATTACTTTTCTCAAATCATAAATGCCCATGCTGTCCCTCTCCTCCTAGGAGTAAGAAACTAGTTATGCCTGAGGGTCACAAAGAGAACTGTGAGATATTTTAGAAATTCAGAGAAAATGAAAAACTTAGCATTAGTACTATTAATTGATAAGTATAAAATATATTTCAGTACTCTTCTTCCATCAAAAATACTTTTAAAAAATTCTACACTGCAACAGTATACATTCTACAAACAAGGCTACACTGTAGTCACATTTATATATAGAAAATCAGCCTATATTTTCCTATATGTATTGCTAAAGTGAATTACAGGTGTTCTCAACTTTTACCAAAATCTTATATAATGACTAAAGATTTCTTCAGTGAAATAAATTTATGCTGTAAATGGGTTATTTAAATATTTTTATTACTCTCAAATTTTAATTATAGATTAGCGAATATTGCAGTGCCAGTTCTGGGGTTTGAATTCAAGGCCTGGTCGCTTTCCCTGAGCTTTGGTGCTGAGAGCTAGAGCTCTCGCACTTGAGCTCCATTTCCAGCTTATTTGGGGGGCAGGTAATTGGAGATACAAATCTCTTGAACTTTCCTGCCTGAGCTGGCTTCAAACCATGATTCTTAGATCTCAGCCTCCTGAGTAGCTAGAATTACAGGCGTGAGCCACTGGCACCCAGCAAGCATGACATTTTATGTTCTGCAGAAGTACTCTCTCACAGCACTACTTTAATAGCATAAATGCCCTAAAGACATTCCTTGTTTTCCTAAATGTATCCTTAAGTAACAAGTATAGAAAGTCATATTAAATGCTCACGGATTAGGTTAACATGACAGCCCTGAGCGGATGAAAAATAAAATTAAGTTCAACCTATTTTAAAAACTCACAGTGCACCTTATGTTGGGTCTTTAATATATCTTGGGCATACCCAACAAGTAGGTAACAGCTGCCAACAATTTAAGCTCATAAGAATGAAGGAACCACATTGTGAGAAAAATTACTTCTTCTTGTCCAAATACACTTCTTAAGTCTTTTGTTGTTGTTGATTTTCTTTTTTTTTTTTAACGACAGATACTAACTTTAAGTGGGAACCAAGTTCATTTAAGAAACATATCCTAAGAGCTAAATCACACTCTCCTACTCTTGCAAAAAAACAAAATCAAATGAGTGGATAGTTATGTACTACTAAAAACCAAAATAGCCATTAAAAAGAAAATTTTGTAGAAATTAGAAGTTCATACAAACCATATGATATAATAATTATTCATAGGCATTTATTTAAAACATGGCAAGTGCAGTAGCAGATATACCAATCTAGATCATCTATATACCCAAATATGCTATAATTAGAATGGACATTCCATATTATGTGCTATTGTGCAATCTATTCTTTAAAAGGATTAATCCCTCTATTCCACAATCATCTATTGACCACACTGTCTATGTTTTGCTACATTTCAAACCATTTTCAAAATGATGTAAAGTCATCAAGGAAATAATATACTCTGGTGTGTTGGCATCAGGATAGCTTGCAATAACAGTGAAAACTGGTGGTTGCAGACAGCTTCCTTTATATCTTTATTGTGTTTGATGTCAGTAAGAAAGCCAGTTGACTAGTGCTGAGCGAGTGAAGAAATGATAACAGAATATAATTTCACAAGAATGTCAGACATTGAGACCATATGGAACCTCATAGTTAAGATTTCTGTTTGTATACTGAGAAAAATAACAAGGATATTGGAGGAAGAGGTTTGTGAAGTAGGGAAATAATGGGGACCCAGTTTTGAGCTTGTTAAATTTGAAAATGTCTATTAGGCATTGGAATCCAGATGGCAATTGAGTAGTTAAATAAATGAGTCTAATATTCAGAGATTCTTTTAAGAGGCATCAGCCTGAAACTCTTTCAGATCAGTTAGAACTGAGATAGACATTTCTGAAGACAAAGCACTAAGATACTTCTAGATGAGAAAGAACTGATAAAGGCTACTAAGAATTGGAAGGAGTAAATCAAGAGAAAATCAAAGTGGGTGGGGGTTTTTTGAGATTAAGAAAATGTTTGAGAAAGGAGGCTGTCAAGAATGGCATCAAATGCTATTGATAAATCAAGTAACATAGCAACTGAGAATTGGCCAATAAACTTGGTAATTCTAGGGCCATTAGAACCTTAGGAAAAATGTTTTACTCTGTCAGAATCTTGTTTGTTATGAAATGAACAAAAAAATGGAGGACATGGAGTACAGTGAGCACAGACAATTCTTTTGATTAATTCTTTTGTAAAAGAAAGCAGGAAAAATATGCCAAATAGCACTACTTAAATGATATTATGATATATTCAGATAGTATGGTAACATTTTCTTACAATTAGAGAAAAGAATACTTTGGAGATAAAGGATTTGCAGAACAGAAATGACCTTGAGCAAAGAAAAGGCAATGTGTTAGCTTTAACCAAGATCACAGCCAGTTCATGTTCAATAGTAACAAAGGAGAAAGCTGAGTATATGAGAATTTATTTGGATATAGAAATCACTAGGAATTATGGAGGAAAAAAAGATCTTGGGAGAGAAAGCATGACCCGGAATCTAAATATGTTAAATAGTAAGGGAGAGAAATCTGAGGAGGGATGGGTGGTAAATAAAGATGACTAGGAGGAATGCAAATAATACATCAGTGGTTTTTACCCTTGATATGAAGTTTCCAATGGGTGGGAGAGGGAGAGGAGAAAAAGAGAGAAGGAAAGAGAGAATAATATTATAATTTCCTGGAGATGTCAATAAGATAAAAGGAAGACAGTGATCTTCATTTTGAGAATGGTGAGTGGTAAGAAGGCAACTATTTAATAGATACAAGAAACTGTGTCTGCGGTGGAGTATATGCTTTCATTTAGATCAAGAACAGTTAGGAAAGATAGAATATGAAGCAGAATAAAATGAAAAAGCATTTGAATTTAAAAGAGTTGTAATGAAGTACTAGAATGTGGAGGTTGGATGTCCCAGTGATGGCAAAAACTACTATATTGGATTTTTTATTCGTATACAGGGATTTGGACCAACTGCTTGAA
Organism: Perognathus longimembris pacificus; assembly: GCF_023159225.1. Lineage (NCBI taxonomy): Eukaryota > Metazoa > Chordata > Mammalia > Rodentia > Heteromyidae > Perognathus > Perognathus longimembris. The sequence continues at coordinate 96,592,727 of NC_063188.1, forward strand.
TAAGTATTGAGTGCCTCCTTGGTAATTTTGGTGAGAGTTCACTTCTGGGAAGGTTACCACCTTCTTGTTTTCTGGAAACAAGATGACATAAAAATCAAGGATGTACCTGGACTCCAAAAGAGAGGCCATGCTGGGTGCTGGTGTCTCATAGCTGTTATCCTAGCTACTCAAGAGCCTCTCTTAGGATCAAGGTTAGAAGCCAGCCTGGGTTGGAAAGTTCATGAGATTCTTATATCCAATAAACTACTTAGAAAAAGCCAGAAATCTGGGCACCAGTGACTCATAACTGTAATCCTAGCTACTCAGGAGGCTGAGATCTGAGGATGGTGGTTCAAAGGCAGCCCAGGCAGGAAAGTCCTTGAGACTCTTATCCTTAATTAACCACCAGAAAACCAGAAGTGGTGCTGTGGCTCAAGTAATAGAGCACTGGCCTTGACCTAAGAGCTCAGGGACAGCACCCATGCCCAGAGTTTAAGTCCCACAAACAACAACAACAACCAAAAAAGCCAGAAGTGGTGCTTTGGCTCAAGTCATAGAACATGGCATGCTAGCCTTGAGCACAAAGAGGCTCAGGAGCAGAGCCCAGGCCCTGAGTTCACTCCCAATGACAAGGAAGGAAGGGAGGGAGGGAGGGAGGGAGGGAGGGAGGAAGGAAGGAAGGAAGGAAGGAAGGAAGGAAGGAAGGAAGGAAGGAAGGAAGGAAGGAAGGAAGGAAGGAGCCTTGAGTCAAGTGCCGATAGATCACGCCTGTAATCCGAGCTACATGACAGGCTGAGATCATAGGATTGAGACTGAAAGGCAGCCAAGGCCGGAAACTTAAGATTCTTATCTCCAACCACCAAAATGCCAGAAGTGCACCTGTGGTACAAGTAGTAGAGTGCTATCCTTGAACAAAAAAAAAGCTCAGGAACAGTGCCCAGGCCCTGAGTTTCAAACTCTAGGACTGGGATAAATAAAAAGAAGCCATGTTTTGGCACCTTACCATCCACCCTGAACATACCTTGTTCCTGAGATGAGGGATATTATGGGGTATTTGTTTCCATTAATTTGTGGTGGGCATATCTCTACAGAGAATTTACATTTATGTCTGCTCTCTCTCTCTCCTCTCTCTCTCTCTCTCTCTCTCTCTCTCTCTCTCTCTCTCTCTCTCTCTCTCTCTCTCTCTCTCTCTCTCTCTCTCTCTCTCTCTCCCTCTCTCTCTCGTCCTGGGGCTTGAACTCAGGACCTGAGCACTGTCCCTGACTTCTTTTTGCTCAAGGCTAGCACTCTACCACTTGAGCCACAGCGCCACTTCTGGTTTTTTCTGTTTATGTGGTGCTGAGGAATGGAACCCAGATCATCATGCATGCTAAGGAAGCACTGTACTGCTGAACTACATTCCCAGCCCCCACCTGTTTTCTTTCTGTAGAGGGGAGGAAATAATGCAGGGTTTTATATTAAATAATTTTTAAAACAAAATACTCAATACTTAATCTTATTAAATAATTTTAATACAAAGTAACACAATCTTGTGTGTTTAATCTGCATTAAACAGTGGCTTTTATGTATTACTGCACTTACTCAAAATGATTTTAACAATGATTTTTGTCAGCTTCGTTGATTGTTAAAATGTGCTGGTATGCCCCTTTTGTCCCTTTGTGGAAAAGCAACTTTGTGATAATGCATACAGTATTAAAGTGTTTATTTATGGACTTTTTGTATCTCTGGAGCAATGGAATGAAACAGTACAGTATGCAAAAAAAAAAAAAGAGGATACTTTGAGTAGCTACTGGGCAATTCTATTTCCCTGAGTAAGTCTTGCATTTTTGCCTAAGGATAAAATTCACCAAGTTAAATGCTTCTACAACTCAAGGAGTTGAAGGAGTATCCATCTCTCATAGACAGTGGTTAAAAATCTTAAATTTTTATGGCATTTAAATGCAGTCATCTTTTATTTTAGTGACAGTGGCTTAGCCAAAGCTTTCCCAGGTATTTTAACAGTGCTGGATGAGAATAGATGTTCAGGTTATGTAATGTTTTTTTCTGTGCTGGCACTGAGTGTCAAATCCTTTGTCAAACAGCCATGTAGGTGTAAGGTTGTAACTCCATACATGTGTGTTTGTGTATACTCACAGGTATATGACATGGAGCCATCTAATAGACTGAAGGTAGGTTCCTTGAACTGTTTCTAATATTACAACTGCATTACAAGCATTCAATATAAGCAATACAATACTTTCATCTGCATTTAAATTTCACGAATCTCTCTGCCTATCAGATTCTACTTGTAATCTTCTTTTATTTTCTTTATTGTCAAAGTGATACACAGAAGGGTTACAGTTCAATACTTAAGGCAGTGAGTACATTTCTTATCCAACTTGTTACCACTTCCCTAATTTTCCCCCTTCCCTACTTCCTTCCCCCCCCCATGAGTTGAACAGTTGTCTTATACCATACAGTTTTGTAAGAATTGCTCTTGCATGGGTTTGTCTTTTTATCCTTTGTCTCTTGATTTTGGTATTCCCTTTCCTTTCCCTAGTTCCAATACACGTATATATAATATCCAAGGTACCAAAATCTGTTACAGTGATATCAGGGGCAAAATCACGGGAAATCTTTTAGTGTTAAAAATATACTATTTGGGGGCTAGGAATATGGCCTAGTGGTAAAGTGCTTACCTTGTATACATGAAGTCCTGGGTTCAACTCCTCAGCACCACATATATAGAAAAAATCCAGAAGTGGCACTGTGGCTCAAGTGGTAGAGTGCTAGCCTTGAGCAAAAAGAAGCCAAAGACAGTGCTCAGGCCCTGAGGTCAAGTCCCAGGACTGGCTATATATATTTGCAAGGTCAGATATAAACTGCCATTTCCCTAGAATTGCTTTATTGCTTAATACTTTAACAGAAATAGTCTTTCCTTATGACTTTTTAAACCATTGATACTGCTATATTAACTTAACATCTATAGGTAATGATTTTCACTTTATGCCTAGAATTCTCACAAAACAGGGTTTAATAAGTTTCCCCAGCTACTTTGAGTGAGAAGAGTTTTGTTTTGTGTTATGATTTTGGTTTTGTCTTTTACAATTGAAGCATGCAATAGTATCTATGGAAAGTTAATGGTTTTATACCAATTGCCTCATAATCTATATAGACCTGTACAATAAATTTTCCTATGGTCTTAACATAAAATATTGTGAAGCCTACTTTTATATTCTTAATTCTTCAAATCCCTGGACTTGATTCATTCAGAAAATTGGTTGGTTGCAATTTAATTGCAAGTTTTTAAATTGTATTCAAAAGGCTGGGAATCTGGCTTAGTGGTAGAGTCTTTAATTTTCATGCATGAAGCCCTGGGTTCGATTCCTCAGCACCACATAAGCAGAAAAAGCCAGAAGTGGTGCCGTGGTTCAAGTGGTAGAGTGCTAGCTTTGAGCAAAAAGAAGCCAGGGACAGTGCCCAAGCCCTGAGATCAAGCCCCAGGCCTGGCAAAAAATATGCATATTAAAAAGAAAACATAAAACACTACAAGAAGGAGTAGGAGAAACACTTGGGCTCCTTGGCACCGGACAAAGCTTCCTTAACAAAGGCCCAGAAATGCAACAAATCAAAGAAAGTTTGCACAAATGGGACTTCATCAAACTGCAGAGCTTCTGCAGGGCAAAGGACATAGCTCGCAAGAGAAACAGAAAGCCCACAGATTGGGAGAAGATCTTTACCGGCCATACAACAGACAAAGGCCTCATATCTAAAATATACCCTGAACAAAGAAAATTAAATTCCTCCAAAACAAATCCTCAAAGAACCAACGGCCCCCTCAACAAGTGGGGTAAAGACCTAAAAAGAGACTTTCTCTGAAGAGGAAATAAGAATGGCCAAGGGACACATGAAGAAGTACTCTATGTCACTGGCCATAAAAGAAATGCAAATCAAAACAACATTGAGATTCCACCTTACCCCACTAAGAATGTCCATTATCAGGAAAACTAATAATAACAAATTCTGGAGGGGATGTGGCCAAAAGGGAACCCTACTTCATTGTTGGTGGGAATGTAAACTTGTTTAGCCACTTTGGAAAGCAGTATGGAGATTCCTCAGAAGGCTAAACAAAGAGCTCCCCTAAGACCCAGCAGCCACACTTTCGGCATCTACCCAAAAGATTACAAACAAGAACACACTAAAGCCAATAATGTTCAACACAGTACAATTTGCCATTGCTAAAATATGGAACCAACCCAAATGCCCCTCAGTAGACGAATGGATCAGGAAAATGTGGTACATATGCACAATGGAATTTTATACCTCCATCTGAAAGAATGACACTGCCCCATTCGTAAGGAAATGGAAGGACTTGGAAAAAATTAAACTAAGTCAAGTGAGCCAGACCCAAAGAATCATGGACTCTACAATTTCCCTCAAAGGGAATAATAGTACAGGTTTAGGCTAGTCACAGCAGAGGATCATAAGAGCCCAATAGCTATGCCCTTATGAACACATAAGATGATGCTAAGTGAAATGAACTCCATGTTATGGAAGCGACTGTTATATCACTATTGTAATTACTTTCAACATGCCATGTGAAACCATAACTTTTTTTTGTTGATGATACTCTTCTATCCTCTTCCCATGGTTGTCCCTGTGCTAACATTGTATCTCATCTGAGTACCCTGGATACTGTATATACTGGTATTAGAACTAGGGAAGTGAAAGGGAATATCAAAACCAAGAGACAAAGGATAAAAAGACAAAGAACTCCAAAAGCAATACTTACAAAACCATTTGGTGTATACCAACAGAACAACTCATGAGGGGGAGAGGGAAAGGGAGAGGGGGTGAGGGAGGAGGTAACAAATTGTACAAGAAATGTACCCACTGCCTTACACATGAAACTGTAACCCCTCTGTATATCACTTTGACAATAAATAAGCAATTATTCAGAAAAAAAAACCTTAGAGCCCCAAATGCCTCCTCTTACCCTCCTAATTATGTTATCTGGTTTCAAAATAAAGTGAGAGATTAAAATATTCCTTTAAAAAAACATAAAGGGTGATTTTCTCTAAGGCACCAGCATATTCAAATTTCATGGGCTTCTCTTTGCCAAAGTAGATCCGTACTTAGAAATTTGTACTAAATAAAGAGAACAGGATTTTTCCTCATAAATTCTATAACCTTTGTGCCATGCACTGGGAATCCTGATAAAGACTATCACTTCTGAGAACTCAGTGTAACTGAAAAATATATAACCATATAAATTAAAAGGCTAATTAGACACTCAGTGGTGAAACTTAGAGAAAGCTGTAAGTAATAATTCACAAAAGAAGAAATTTAAGCACATGTAAAGTACTAGTAATTAAATGCCAATTAAAGAAAGAGTAGAATATTAGTTTGTCAAATAATATCAAAACTTTAGTAATTATCATTTTCCCTATTAATGAGGGTGCTATACAACAGATTTACCTGTGATTTGGTGGAAATTCATAAAATTTTTCTGGAAGTTTTTTCATTATCGAAATTTTTAAAAGTTCATATTTTGCCTGTCAATTAATATAAATTTATGTTAATTTAACATCATAGTTTCCAGAGATGTCATTGAATATAATCAGGAAGAAAAAAATGTTCATTTGGACATTTTTTTTTTACCAGTACCAGTGCTTGACCCCAAAGTCCTTGTGTTTGCTCAGCTTTCTTGATTTGCTTTGGCCAAATGTGGTGCTCTACCATTTGAGCCATGCCTATTGCCTGGCTTTTGCCTATTTGTTGTGGAGATAGATTCTTATGTATTGCTCTTTGTGGGCTGGCTTTAAATCACTGTCATCTGGGTCTCAGCCTTCTGAGTAGTTAAGTTAACAGGTATGAGCCACCTGGCAAAAATCCTTTTTTTTTTTTTTTTTTGCTTGTCAGTCCTGGACCTTGGACTCAGGACCTGAGCACTGTCCTTGGCTTCTTTTCTTTTTTTTTTTTTTTTTTTTTTTTTGCTCAAGGCTAGCACTCTACCTCTTGAGCCACAGCACCACTTCTGGCCATTTTCTATATATGTGGTGCTGGGGAATCAAACCCAGGGCTTCATGTATACAAGGTATGCACTCTTGCCACTAGGCCATATTCCCAGCCCAAGAGTCCATTTTTAATAACCATTTTTAATAATAAAAATGTAGACATCAGTCAAAAATTATAAGGCAGCAGCTTTATAGAAAACACATAATACAGCCATTATATTGACACTTGTTCAATATGATATTATATTACAAATGATTATAGTCACTAACAAAGAAGAAACTGTATGTCCCAAATCTTAGATACTGAGAAAACATATTCTAGGGTAATATCATGAATGAGTTTCATTTCTTCCTTTCTACCTTTTCAGATTCCTTTAATTTTTAACATTGAATGTAATACTCAAAAGTAACAATCGTATATTTTCAGACATACTGCAATAGACAGAAGACTTTGAGGGAAATGTGGAGATAAAGAAAAAAAAGATAAGCTTTTATTTGTCACACAAAAGAGGCTTAGTACTCCAGATGTCCTATTTGTTCACAGTCAAACATCTCTGAATTTTAGTATCTTATGTCTTTTCTAATATGAAATACTTTGCATGGTTCTCAAAGATGTGTCTTTTGGAGACAAGTTTTAATTAGTCAAAACTAGCCTTGAACTCATGAATCTCCTGCCTCTGACTCTTAGAATTGTTCGTTTAATGAGGAATTGTTCCTGCTTTTCTTACACTAGCTGGAATGCAAGCATGATGGTGGGGTTTAAAACAGTGATTGGATCACAGTGAGGAAAACATCACAACAAAATCAACCTTCTCACTGCTTAGTAGTTCTTGGAACATCTGCCTGGGCTGTTATTTAAAAGAAAAACAAAGCTTCTTATTTAGCCACGCCTAAATTTGCCAAAATTTACCTTTATATATTTCAGTTGTAGTTATTGCCATATAAATCAATAAAGAGCACACTCCAGATTTCTAGATCATCTTTTCCTTCCACATTCCTATCAGGATGTATAAAGCCCCCAAAATGATTTCGTACAGACAGGTGAGACATCTATAACTTCTCATAGGCTACTTGTGGTCAGATGCCAGAACTGATCATTTTGTATGGGCCATGAATGCAATGTGCCAAATGGCCCTTGACAACAAATAGCTGTTCTAGAAACAGAATGCAATTGTTCCATTTCTCACATTTCTTTTGTCCTATTCTACAGTAGTCTGAGTTTGGTCCATCTATTATCAGTTATGGCTGCTCCTTTTTCCCCTTCATAACTCCACTGCAGCTTCTCACAGGATCAGACAGATTCTATCTGAACAGAATCGTAGTGAAAAGCTTTTCATAATTAGCTGATATAGCTTTTCTTCCAGCTTTTACAAGGTAAGTCTCAGGAGAACTGGGTGAAAATCTGCTACAGTTCAAGAGTGCTTTTTATAAGACTGTACACATTCCTAACACCATTAATTATGCAACACATCTTGATGCTAATTGATAGGAAAAAATAATAGTTAAAAATCCTGTGAAGCAAAATAATAATACAGTTGTATACTATATGGAAATGTTATTATTTAAAACATAAGTTATTGGCTTAGGAAAGATATTTAAGTCTAATAAATATCATATTTTAAAATATTAATATTGATTGATGTGTGTGTGTGTGTGTGTGTGTCTGTGTGTCTGTGTGTGTGTCCCGGGGCTTGAATTCAGCACCTCAGTACTGACCTGGAGCTATTTGCTGAAGGCTGGGACTTGATTACTTGGACATACTGGCCTTTTGGTGGTTACTTGGAGATAAAAATGTCACAGACTTTCCTGCCTGGGCTGGCTTTGAATCATGATCGGCAGATCTCGGCCTTCTGTTTAGCTAGGGTTACCGATATGAGGCACTAGTACCCAGCTTCATGATTTCTTTCATTAAATAAATTTTTGTAACCTCAGCCTGAGAAACGTTAGATTGGTGCAAATGAATACTGATTTTATTAATAGACAAATAATATTGCTAGTATATGATGCATGATATTGTCATCTAAATAAATACATCACATACATTCACTTTAATAAGAAAATTTCAGATTATCCATGATATACTTGAAAATAAGGAGTCTATTCTCATTTTGGAACTATATCTTTATTCAATCATCTAGAATTTAAGCACTATGATGTGTGTAGTTATTTAATATCTTTCTCTCCCTCCTTCCCTCATTCCCTTTGCCTCCACTTCTTCCTTTCCCTCTCTCTTTCTCTTTGTGCTAGTATCAGGGCTTGAACTCAGGGTCTCACATTCTTGCTCATCTTACTACCACTTAGCCATACCTCCAGTCTGGTATTTTTCTGGTTAATGAGAGAAGGACTCTTGCAGACTTTTCTACCTAGGCTGGCTTCAACTTATGTTTCTCCAAGTTTCTGTCTCTTGTATGGCTAGGATTACAGCTTAATTTTCTACTTCTAATATGAACTTCCTAAAGGGAAGAGAAAAGCATTAAAATGATAGATTTTAAAATTTTTTATGGAAGGGAAAGGCATAGTTTGGGGTATGAGTTGTAGCTCAGCATATCCAGATATAACTTGTAGATTTAAGCAGATTATCCATCCTTTCTATGAAGTAATATATAGAGGAGTATTGAAATTATTAAACATAGTTCTATATTCAGCAAGTTCATTAGCTAAGTCAGAATTCTGATTTTGTTTACCATACTCCTGACAGTAAACAAAAATTAACCAGTAATTCATATTCTATTGCTTTTGTCCCTAAGGACACATTTGAAGGCTGCTTTAAGATAATAGTCAAAGAAACACATACTATTAGGAAGTCTATGGGTCCTCAGGACTTATGCTTGAAGACATATCCTGGAATATTGCTTACTTTATATACAACTGATAAAATTCTGTACATTTCACCAGTTCTTTTTTGTTTGTCGGTCTTGGGGCTTGAACTCAGGGCCTGGGTGCTGTCTGAGCTTCTTTTGCTTAGCACTCTATCACAAGATATAGTGCCACTTCTGGCTCTTTCTGAGTAGTTCATTGTCCACAGAAGGGCATTAATTTCACCCTGGTATTAGGCCTGATTCCAAACTTGAATACAAAGCTTCATACTAGCTTTTCTGCCCTGCTTCCCAGTAATTAGAGTCCAGCCCCATCCACCATTCTATTAGCCCAGAAGGAGGCTGGGTATCGAAACCTGTTAGTCATTTGGCCCAACACCTTTCTACAGGCTCAGATTAGGAGTGTTTACCTAATGGTAAATGTCATGGGGCTTTGTCCAGACAGGGTTTTGCCATGGTTGGACTGGCTCTGGTTTTAAGCCTAAGACCTGGATTTCTCCCTCCCTCTCCTCAAGCAGTAGGCAAACTCCATGTTGTGCCTTTTGTATCTAGAAAAGGTGCAGTAATGACACTTCTTTCCTTCTTGCCTTTTTTTCAATATGTGTCCCTTGCTGTTGTGCTAAATCCAACAGCTGTGGTCTTTCACCTGGCTTCCTTAGCTCTTATAAGCATACTGCATAGCTGGAAACTGGTGTAAGGGGAGAAATAATCAGAAGACCTTTGCCACTGTCTTACCTTACCAGTCTCTGGGCAATTGATTTTCATCAAAGGCAGCAAGAGCTTAATATAAGGGAGAAAGGAAAATCTCTTCAATAAATTGTGCTAGAAAAACTATATATCCATAACAGAAGAAATTGGATCCTTATCTCTCACTGTACAAAAAATCACCTAAAAATGAACCAAAGCCTTAAATGTAAAGTCCAAATTCTGAAAATATTAGAATACAATACAGTACCTATGTGTGGGGAAAGACAAAAGGGTTTAACTGAAAGAATGCTAAGTTATATAATCAAGGATGTTACCTATAATTAAGCCACCTCATATTTAAAAATAACCATTCATTGGGGATTTCTATTTGTTTTGAGACTGTGATCTTATTTTATCAGAGTACAAAGTTTTGATAAATGTTGTAAACTTTTAAGAAATTATCTCCATAGTGAAAATGCTTACTGAAAAGGAGTATTAGGATCAGAAACTAGCCATTCTATGGCACTATTAGGACATTAGGATTCTAATAAATAGTATTTCCCTGACTATAATGGCTTTGAATAAACAAAACACTTAATTCTTGTTAATAAATCTTTAAACTCATTTTCTCTTCCTTTTTATTATTATTAATTTATGTTATTGTTATTATAGAGGTGATGTACAGAGGGATTACAATTACATGAGTTAAGTAATGAACACATTTCCCTTTGTACAGTGTCTTCTGTTCCCTTTTTCTCTCCCAGTCTCCCCTCCCATCTCCACCCTCCAGTTGTATAGTTCATTTTCATCTATGTCTAGTGAGTTCCACTGCTGCACTTTTCACCCTCCTCCGCCCCCGAGTTCTGTACCCTCGCCACAACCGTTCCAAAGGTATACACTTGAATACGTCATACATGAAGTAAAGAAGACAGAATCATCAAAAAAAAAAAAACCATAAAACTATATAACAAGAACGCTCTTGTTTCTATACCTTGGAGTTGGTTTTGATATATATATATTATTTTATATAAATATGAAAAGGCACTTAGGCATTTCACCATTGTGTTTAGCTCCTAAACATATCCTCTTTTTGGTCTCACTGTGTGTGAATATCTAGAATCCTGTATGATTTATCATATCCCAGCTTATTTTAGATCTAATTTCCACATAGAGAAAATATGTACCTTTTGTCTCTCTGAGTTTGGCTTACCTCACTTAACATGATTTGTTCTAGTTCCATATTTTCCTGCAAAAGACACTATTTTATTCTTTCTTATGACTGTGCAAATTTTTATTGTGTATAGGTACTACATTTTTTTTGGATCCACTCATCTATTGTGGGGTATCTAGACTGTTTGCCTAGCTTGACTGTGGTGAATAGTGCAGCCATGAACATGGATGTATAGGTGTCTTTATCATATCCTAGCTCATGATGTTTAGGGTAGAGGCCCAGGAATGACATCACTTGGGGAAAACCTATGTTTAGTTTTTTGACAAATCTACAGCCTTCTATACAGAGTAGTTGTACTATTTTACATTCCCACCAATTATGCAATAAGGTTCCTTTTTCCCCATATCCTCACTAACATTGATTGGTCTTTGAATTCACAATGTTGGCCAATCTAAGGAGGGGAAGATGCAATCTCAAAGTTGTTTTGATTTGTAATTCCCTTCTGGCCAGGGATGGTAAGCATTTCCTTCTGTGTTTTTTGGTTGTTTTTTTTTTTTTTGCCATTCTTACTGCTTCTTTTGAGAAGTCTCCTTTGATCCATTGCAATTACTGATTGGGAGGGGTTATTTATTAGGCCTTTGTCTGATATATTGCTGGTAAAGATCTTCTCACAATCTATTGGCTTTTTTGTTGTTGTTCAGTTTAGTAACTATGTCCTTAGCTGTGCAGAATCTTTTTATTTTGATGTAGTCCCCCTTGTCAAGTCTCTCTCCTATCTGTTGTATACCTGGGATTCTTTTCAAGAAGTTTCTACTTCTACCTATAAGTTCTAGGGCGGAAATATGGCTTAGTGGTAGAGTGCTTGCCTTGCATACATGAAGCCCTAGGTTCGATTCCTCAGCACCACATATATAGAAAAGGCCAGAAGTGGCGCTGTGTCTCAAGAGTAGAGTACTAGCCTTGAGCAAAAAGAAGCCAGGGACAGTTCTCAGGCCCTGAGTCCAAGCCCCACAACTGAAAAAAAAGAAGATGCCAAAATCAAGAAACACAGGGTAAAAAAAGACAAACAACTACAAAAGCAATACTTGCAAAACAGTTTGGTGTAAGTGAACTGAACACCTCATTGGGGGGAATGGAAAGGGGGAGGAGGGAGGGGGGAATGAGGGATGAGGTAACAAACAGTACAAGAAATGTATCCAATGCCTAATGTATGAAACTGTAACCTCTCTGTACATCAGTTTGATAATAAAAATTTGAAAAAAAGAAAAAGAAGATGCCTATAAGTTCTAGTGTTTCTCCTACTCTCTCTTGCAGTAGTTTCAAGGTTTTGGGTCTGATATTGAGGTCTTTGATCCACTTTGAATTGATATCAGTGTATGATGACAAACAAGGATCCACTTTTAGTTTTCTGCATATGAATACCCAGTTTTCCCAACACCAACTATTGAATAGGCTATTGTTTTTCCACTCTATGTCTTTGGTTCCTTTATCAAATATCAGATAGCTGTAAGTATATGGTTTTATTTCTGGGTCTTCTCGTCTATTTCATTCATTTTTGGGTCTACTTTTGTGCCAATACCAAGCTGTTTTTGTTACTGTAACTCTGTAGTACAGCTTGAGGTCTGCTATAGTGATACCACCCACATTCTTGTGTTATTGTTTTGACTACAATTGCTTTTGCTATTCTAGATCTTTTCTTGTTCCATATGAATTTTTTGATTGTTTTGTCTATCTTTATAAAGAATGTCATTGGAGTTTGATGGGGACTGCATTAACTTTGTATATCATTTTCGGCAGTAGGGACATTTTCACAATTAATTGTGCCTATCCATGAACATGGAAGGTCTTCTCATTTCCTGGTAGCCTCTTTGGTTTTTATTCGTTTTTTTTATGCTATTCACTAAAAATGCCTTTTACATCTTTGCTTATGTTTCTTCATAAGTTTTTTGGTTTTGAGGCTGTTGAAAATGATTTCCCTTTCTGCTTGTACATTAGAAGGCTACTGATTTTTAATGGGTTAATTTTGTATACTGTTACTTTGCCAAAGTGGTTGGTTGATCAACTGTAGGAGCTTGGAGATGGAGTGTTTTGGGTCCTTTAGGAATAAGATCCTGTCATCTGCAAATAGTGAGTGCCTTTTATGTTCTTTTCTTACATTATTATTCTGGCTAGGAATTCCAGAAGCATATTGAAGAGTGGAGAGAGTGGAAATACTTTCCTTGATGATGTCAGCTCTTGATCTGTCATATACAACCTTCATTATCTTAAGGAATGTTCCTCCTATTACTAGCTTCTCCAAAGCTTTTAACATGAATGGATGCTGTATTTTCTAAAAAGCCTTTGCTGCATGTATTACATGATCATGTGGTTCTCGTCTTTGGCTCTCTTGACATGGTGAACTGTATTTATTGATTTGTGTATGTTAAACCAGCCTTGAATCTGTGGGATGAACCCTACTTGGTCATAATATATGATTTATTTTGTTTCTAGATTATATTGGCTAGTATTTTATTGAAAAGCTTTTTATCTGTATTCAGAGAAATTGTTCTGTAGTTTTTTGTTTTGTTTTGGTGGGTCCTTGCCTGGTGTGATATTGGCTTCATAGAATGAGTTTGGGATTGATCCTTCTGTTTCTGTTTCATGGAAAAGCTTGAGGAATATTGGTGTTACTTTATCTTAAAGTCTTATAGAATTTAGCTGTGAATCCATCTGGGCCTAGGCTTTTCCTTGTTGGAAGACTTCTGATTACTTCCTCTATTTCACTGTGTGTTGTTGGCCTGTTTAACTAGTTCATACTTTCTTGGTTCAGCTTAGGTAGTTTGATGTTTCTAGAAATTTGTCCATTTTTGCTAGGTTTTCTTCTTATTGCTTCTTACCACTTATTACTTATTACTTATTGCCAATGTGTTGTTTAGTAGAGAGGTATTCAGTCTGCGTTTGTTTTCTGCAAGGTATTTTGTTGTTGAGAACTAGTTTGTTTCCACTGTGGTCAGATAGGATGCAAGAAGATCTCTCAGTCCTCTTGTATTTGCTTAGGCGCTTTGTGTATTCTATGATATAATCAAATTTGGAGAACATTTCATGGACTGCTGAGAAGAATGTGAATTGTGTCATTTGGGGGTGGAATACTCTGTAGATGTTTGTGAAGTCCCTTTGAGTTATGGTGTCATTTAATTCAGAGGCTTCTTTGCTTATCTTTTGCTTGATATACCTGTCCTTTGGCAAGAATAGAGTGTTAAAATCTCCCATTAATATTGTGTTGGGCTCTATCATGTTCTGTAAGTCCAAAAATGTTTCATATATTTAGGTGCTCCATTGTTTGATACATAAATATTGACCACTGTGATTTCCTCTTTATAGATCACTCCCTTTATTTATGTGTAATGACTATCCTTACATCTTCATACTGGCTTTAATGACAAATCTATTTTATTGGATACCAATATGGCTACTCCTCTCTTCTTTCAGGCTTCATTTGTATTAAAGATCTTTTTCCATCCCTTTACTCAGAATTAGTTTTTATCTTTGACTGAGAGAAGTGTCTCTGGGAGATAACAAATGGATGGATCTTGCTTCTTGATCCAGTCTGCTGCTCTAATTCTTTTGGTTGGAGAATTGAGTTCATTAATGTTTAAAGTTATTATGGAGACTTGTGTAATTGTCTTGATTTCCTGTATTTTTCTCCTTTCCTCTTTGTGGGTTTACTGTACTAGTCTTCTAGTGTTTTTTTGTCTAATGTGTTTCCTTGACCTTGATTGTCATCGTCATGCTTCCCTTTAGATTCTTTGTAATGTTGGTTCTGTATTCAAGAATTCCTTTAATTTTTGTTTGTAATGGAAAGGCTTTGGTTTCACTGCCAGTTGTGAATAACTTTGCTGCAACACATGGGTTTGGGTTAAGAGTTGTTGATCTTTAGTACTTGAATTATACCATTCCAGGCTCTTCTTGTGTTGAGAGCTTCTGTGGAGTAATCTGAAGTGATTCTGATCTTTTTTCCATTATAATATAGCTCCTTCTTTGATTTTGCTGCATTTAAAATTAATTCCTTGTTTTTTTAAGTACAGAGTTTTCACTACAATGTGTCGTATTTCTTCTTGGATCCCATCTACTAGGGGTTCTGCATGCCTCTATCTGGTGGATAAGATTTTCTCTCTTGAGTTGGGGAAGTTTTCTATTTTTCTTAAATTTTTCTACCACAGCTATCCTGACTATGTGTAAATTGTATCTTGTGGCTGAATGTGAGTTTTTGGATTTACTTTTGCTATGTTCTGGATGTTTTTCCATGCCTTTGATCTTTGTTTTAATTCCTATTTTCTCTGTTTTATTTTCAATTCCTGATACCCAAGTTGGTTTACAATAGGGAAACTGAACCTTTTATGCTTTCAAGTTATTTGTTGAAGTCAGTTTTCAGGGTATTAATTTTGTCTTTTAAGGAGGTGTGTAGCATTTCTATCTTTTTCTCCATATCTTTTTGGGCAACCTGAATATTCTTTCTAATTTCCTCCTTGCAATCTTCTATTTGTTTTTGGATATGTCCTTTAATTTTATAGGTCAATTTCCCTCATCCTCACTGTAATAGTTCTTTTGTCCTCCATCTCTTCTCCTTCATTCTCACTAGAGTCCTTCCTTGGATGGTTGGCTATTAGATTTGGTTTGTTGATGGTTCATGCAATTGCAATCTTTTATTGTGATTTCCACATTTGGGTCCAGGAAATGTTAAGGCCATTCGGTTTGTGAAGTGTGGTAGTGGAATGTGATTCGCTGGATGGATCTCTGTCAGACATTGTGCTTGGCAATTCTCAGCTCTGGGTGGTGCAAATAGTGTAACGTGTCCTAGTCAGTTGTTAGAACTCTGTGGTGTATGGGGTGGTCTGATACCCTGGCCTATGGTTAGGCCCAGTGGCGGGTTCTTGTTATGTAGCACACAGCAATCAAATACCCTGGACCAGTTCTGTGCCCAGGGTAGGCTGATTCTGGCTAGTAGTAGACAGGAGGTCATCCTGGCTTGAGTCCTTGACTGGGCTCTATTTCCAAAGAGGCCAGGAGCAGCCCTCTGACACCTAGCTCTCCTTTCAGCCCTGGATGGGTGGGAGGGCAGATTCCCATTGTGCTTTAACAGAAGGTTTTCCCAAGTCGAGGTCCTGAATTGGGACAGGCATGTGCTGAGGTGGGGGGCTCCCACAGGCTGGTGTGGGGAATCTGTCCCCACTTAAGTATTGGACTAGTTCCCTCTCACGTCCCAGGCTGGCAAATGCATATGGCTCCTGGTCTTGGACTCACTCTGGACTTGGACTGGCAGGCGCTCGGAATCCAGTCTGGAGCCTACTTCCTTTAGCATGGGGGTCTTGGTTCAGGCCTTCTGTGTAGACATGATCTTTGGAGTAGGCAATGTCCCATGGGGCAGTGAGGGGAGACTGTCCTCACTCGACTTCCAGGATGGTACCTCTTCTGGTACTCAGTGGACACACACTCAGGTCCCAGGCTGGCTCCCGGCTCCCGGGCTGACATGTTCTCCAATCCCACAATGGGTCGCACTTTGTTCCTGGTCTGCCTTGTGCTCGGTTGCCAGACAGGCTAGTGCTGAGATCCTGGACTGGCTTGAGCTCAAGTCCCTGGCTGGCTCATGCTTGGTTCCCAGGCTGATCTGGAGTCTAATTCCCATCGGGTGGGAGGCCTGGGATATGGCCTCCTTGGTAAACATAAGCATCAGAGGGTCCAAGGTTCCACAGGGCAGTGCGAGGAGGTTTTCTCCACTCGGGTTACTGACAGGTGCCCTCTTGTGGCCTGGGCTGACGCGCAATCAGGTCCTGGACTGGCTCATGTTTAAGTCACAGGCTGACTAGCGCTTGGTTTCTAGTCTTGTTTGCACTCACGTTCCGAGCTGGTGCACACTAGGGTCCCAGGCTGGCCTGTGTTCAAGCCTTAGACTGGCCTGTGGTTGAGTCCTTGGCTGGCTCACATTTGGCTATTAGTATGGTTTCTATTTCCCACAGTGTCAGGGTGACAGGTTCAGGCCTCCGGTGAAGACCAGAGCTTCAGAGGGGGTGAGGTCCCACAGGGTGGTGCAAAGAGATTGTCTCCATTCAAGTCATGGACTGGTGCCCTCTAATGTTCCAGGCTGGGGTACACACATGTCCTGGACTAGTTCACCTTTGCTTCCCCCGCTGGCTCATGCTTTATTCCCAGGCTGGCTCGTACTTGTTCCTGGACTGGCTGGTGCTCAGATCACGGGCTCACTCATGCATGGGTTCCATGCTGGCTCGTGTTCGGGTCATGGACTGGTGAGCGCTCAGTGTGCACTCGGGTCGTGAACTGGCACATTCTTGAATCACACTCTGGTTCGTGCCAAGGTCTTGGACAGGTGTGAACTCCTCTCACAGACAGGCGCATGTACTGGTCCCACGCTGGCATATGCTTGGGTCCCAAGCTGGCTGGTGCCCTGATCCTGGGATGGCGTGGTTTTGGTCGTGGTCTGGAGTCTTACTTCCATTGGGGTAGGGGAACTGGGTTCAGGCCTCCTGTATAGGCATTAGTTTCCGAGGGGAGAGTCCCAGACCCTGGCTGTTACGTACTCGTTTCCTGGATTGGTGATGCATGTTCAGGACTAGCTGAAGTCGACATGTGGGGTGGGGTTGGGGCTCAGTTCAGGCCTCCTGTATAGAGATTAGTTTCCGGGGGGTGGGCCAAGTCCTACAGTGTGGTGTGGGGAGATTGTTCTCCCTCGAGTCACAGACTGGCGCCCCCTTGTGGCCCGGGGTGGCTAGTGCTCTGGTCCTGTTCTGGCACATGCTTGCTCCAGGAATGGCTCGCGCTGTGATCCCTGGCTTGTACATGCTAGGGTTGCAGGCTGGCTCGTGTTCAGGTCACTGACTAGCACGCACTCCTGTCCTTAGGGTTGAGGACTCGCTCACGCTCAGATTACGTGTTCCCATGCTTGTCTGGGACCGGCCTGCGTGAGGACACCAGAGTGGCACGCACTTCGTCCTGGATAGGCTCGTGCCAGGACACGAGAGGTGCGCACTTCCTCCTCGATAGGCTCGAGACAGGACGTGAGTGGAGCGCTTTGTCCTGGCTAGGCTCGCGCCAGGACGCGAAACGCCAGTGGCACGCGCTTGGTCCTGGATAGGCTCGCGCCAGGATGCAAGTGGCACGCGACTGGTCCTGGATAGCCTCGCGCCAGGACGCGAGTGCCACGCCCTTGGTCCAGGATAGGCTCGCGCCAGGACGCGAGTGGCACGCGACTGATCCTGGATAGGCTCGCGCCAGGACACGCGTGGCACGCGACTGATCCTGGATAGGCTCGCGCCAGGACACGCGTGGCACGCGCTTGGTCCTGGATAGGCTCGCGCCAGGATGCAAGTGGCACGCGACTGGTCCTGGATAGGCTCGCGCCAGGATGCAAGTGGCACGCGAATGGTCCTGGATAGGCTCGCGCCAGGACGTGAGTGGCACGCGAATGGTCCTGGATAGCCTCGCGCCAGGACGCAAGTGGCACGCCCTTGGTCCAGGATAGGCTCGCGCCAGGACACGCGTGGCACGCGACTGATCCTGGATAGGCTCGCGCCAGGATGTGAGTGGCACGTGCTTGGTCCTGGATAGGCTTGCGCCAGGACGCGAGTGGCACGCGCTTGGTCCTGGATAGGCGCGCGCGAGGTCCTCAGAGGGGCGCAGGCTTGGTCCTGGATAGGGATAGGCCCTTGCTGGCGCATACTCAGTGCCCTTACTGGCATGTGCTGGTTCCTGGAATGGCTCGTACTGTGATCATGGGCTCTCATGTGCTCCAGTCCCCAGCTTCCTCATGTTCCCGTCCCATACTGGACTGTGCTCTGATCAATGGCTTGCTTGTGGTATGCTTTCGTGCTGGTTTGAGTTGGTAAGGCATTGGCATTCCTTACTGCCAGGTCCAGGACCAGTGTGCACACAGGCCCAAGACTAGTGTGATCAATGGTTCAAGATTGGAGTGCACTTGGTCTGGTAATGGCGTGTGCTCTAGTCCTATGGTAGCATGAGCTCATTCCTGGATTGACTCATGCTCTGATCTCGGGCTCCATAGTCTTTGGTGCCATGCAGGCTTGTGTTCCAATCACGGACTGGACTGCACTAGTGTCCCTTACTGAAGTGTGTTTGTACTGAGGACTGGCTCAAGTTATAGTCCCAGGTTGGCATATTCTCAGGTCCAGTCCTGGAGTCTACTTCCCACTGGCAGGGTTATAGGATCAGGCCGCTGGGACAGTGATGAGCCATGGAGGGGGATGAGGTCTCGCAAGGCTCGCATGGGAGATTGTTCCCATTAGAGTGATAGACGGGCACAAACTTGGAGCCAGGGCTGTCCAGTACTCACTTCCTGGATTGGTGGCGCTTGCTCGGGATGCAGTCTCAAGTCTAGTGCCCGCAGCGCCGGGAGCCTCCAGTGTAGAGCCTAGCTTTGGTGGTGGCGAAGCCCCACAGTGCACTATGGATTGTCCTCTCTCGAGTCATAGTATGTCGCCCTCTTGTGGCCTGGAGTGGCTACTGCTCTGGTCCCAAGCTGGTGTGGGCTTGTTGCCGAAATGGATCAAGCTGAGATCATGGGCTTGTTTATGCTGGGGTACGCTCAGGCCGCAGGCTGGTCCCAAGCTATTGTCCCAGGCGGGTGTGTGCTCAAGTCCTGTCCTAGAGTCTACTTCCCACTGGGAGGGATATGGGATCAGGCCTCAGAGGCAGTCATGAGCGACGGAGTGGGTGATGTCTCACATGGTGCTCATGGGAGATTTGTCCTCAGTCTAGTCCCAGACTCACACAAACTTGGGGCTCTCGTTGGCATGTACTCATTTTCCGGGTTGGTGGCGACAGTCGGGGAGGCCGTCTGCACTCCAGTCCACACCGGGTGGGGGCTCAGTTCAGGTTGCCGGTGTAGAGCTTAGCTTCTTGAGGGGCCAAGTCCCAGAGGGCGGTGTGGGGATATTGTCCTCCCTGGAGTCACAGACTGGCGCCCTCTCGTGGCTAGGAGTGGCTACTGCTCTGGTCCCCTGCTAGTGTGCGCTCTGGTCCCTTACTGGCATGTGTTTGTTTCTGGAATGGCTGGAACTCCTATCAAGGGCTTGCTCTGGCTAGGGTCCCATGCTGGCTCATGTTTGGGTCATAGACAGGCCTACGCTCCTGTCCTTGGAGGCCAAGGACTTGCTCATGTTCTGTTCACGCACTGGCTCGCACACGTGTCTGGGACCAAAATGCTTGAAGATTCTAGACTGGTGCGTTCTTGGTCCAGCACAGGCTCACACTCTGGTCCCTTACTGGCATGCGCTCATTCCTGGCCTGGCTCACACTTGGATCATGGGCTCAATTGTACTTACGTCCCGTGCTTGCTCGTGTTTGGGGCACGGACTGGCATGAGCTCTTGTCCCTCACTGGATTGACTCGGACCACAGACTGGCTCAAGTTATGGTCCCAGGGTGGTGCATGCTCTGGTCTTGTCCTGCAATCTTCTTTCTACAAGGAGGGTTATGGGGTCAGGCCTCTAGGGTAGTTGTGAGCTAAAGTGGGGGTGAGGTCTCACAAGGTGCACATGGGAGATTGTCCCCACTAGAGTCCTAGACTGGCACAAACTCGGGATCAGGCTGGCATGTACTCATTTTCTGGACTGATTGGCACCCAATCAGGACCCAGTGTGAAGTCTACTACACACAAAATTGGGGGTGGCTCCGTTCAGGCCTGTTGTGTAGAGCTTAGTTTAGGAGGGGGCAAAATTTTCACACTGGACTGGCTTGTGCTCTGGTCCTGTTGTGATGCACGCTCATTCCTGGATTGGCTATGGATCAGATCATGGGCAGTCCTGTGCTGGCTCGTGTTCTGGTCATGGACTGTCATGCGCGCTCATCCCTCACTGGAGTCCGCATGGATTGTGGCCTTGCTCAAGTTGTGGTTCCACAACGGCAGGAGCTCGTGTCTGTCCTGGAGTCTACTTCCCACTGGAGGAGTTTTGGGGTCAAGCTTCCACCGTAGTCAAGATCTATGTATTGGGTGAGGTCTCACAAAATACACACAAGAGATTGTCCCCAGATTGTCCCAGACTGTCACAAACTCTGGGTCTGGGCTGGCATGTACTCATTTCCTCTATTGGCACCCGCTCCGCACCCCATCTGATGTCTAGTGCACACAGGGTGAGGGTGGGGGACTTAGCTTCAATGGAGGCCAAGTCCCAGAGTGCAGTGGGGGAGATTGTCCTCCCAGGAGTTACAGACTGGTGCCTCTCATGGCCAGAAGTGGCTCATGCTCTGGTCCCACGTTGGCACGCGCTTTGTTTCTGGAATAGCTCACGTTCAGACCAAGACCTTTCTCATGCTGAGGTTCCAAAGTACCTCATGTTCGGGTCACAGACTGGCACGCACTCCTGTCCTTAGGATCGAGGACTTATTTGTGCTCCAATCTCGTGTTGGTTTGTGCACGTGTCTGAGACTGGCATGCACAAGGATCCCAGGCTGGCCCACGCTTGGTACCGGCCAAACTCACCCACTCATCCCCTGCTGGTGCATGCTGAGGGCATTTCCTAGTAAAAATCTGTTCCTGGAATGGCTTGCAAACAGATCACAGGCTGTGCTAATGCTGTGACCCCAAGCTAGCTCATGTTTGCATCATGGAGTGGTGCGCGCTTCTGTCCATAGGGTAGAGGACTTGCTTGCACTCAGTTCACCTCTGTTTCACAAGCGTCGTCAGGACAGGCGTGCGTGATGATGCCAGGCTGACTCGTTCACGGTCCCAAATAAGCTCGGACACTAGTCCCTTGCTGGTGGACACTGGTCCCTTGCTGGTGCGTGTTCTGGGCCCTTACTGGCACATGTGCTTGTTCCTGGGATGGCTCCCACTCAGATTACAGTGCTGGAGTCCAGAACTTCGTGTTCCTGTTCATTACTCGAGTGTTCTGGGATCAAGGTCCCTCTTGTGCTATGGTCCCATGATGGTTCATGAGTTGATAAGGGATTGACGAACCCTCTGGTCCCTTACGCCATGCCATTTGGTGGCCCACCTGCTTGTGCTCAGATGTCACATGGGATCACCTGAGGGTCCAGGAGTTGCCCACATGCAATGGGTCTAAAACTAGTGTCAGCAATGATTGAAGATTGGTGGGTTCTTGGTCCCAGACTGGCTCACACTCTGGTTCTATGGTGGCATGCACTCCTTCCCGGAATGGCTTGTACTCAAATCATGGGCAAGATTGTCCCCAGGTTCAGTGGTGGCTCCTGTCTGGGTTATAGACTGGCATGTGCTCTGCTCCCAGTCCACTTGCATCACAAAGTGTCTCAAGCTATGGTCCCAAGATGGCATGTACTCAGGTCCTGTCCTGGAGTCTACTTCCTACGTAGAGGTGTATGGGTTTAGGCCACTGGATCAGACGTGAGTCTTGGAGGGAAGGAGGTCCCACAAGGCAGTGTGGGGAGATTGCCCCTATTCGAATCCAAGACTGGCACGCTGACAGGCCCCAGGCTTGCATGCGCTTGGTTCCTGGACTGGCTGGTGCGTGCTTGGGTTCAGACCTTCTGTGTAGACATATGCTTAGGAGGGGCCAAATTCACACGAGGGAGTATGGGGAGATTGTACTCCAATCATGGACTGGAACCTTCTTGTGTCCGGGTCTGGCTTGCTCTGCCCATTCTGGTGCATGCTCACATTACTTACTGGTGCACACTCGTTCCTGGACTGCTGGGGCTTAGATCACAGGCTCAGTTGCACTCGGGTCCTGTCCTGGCACATGTTCGGGTCACAGACTGGCATGTGCTCATGTCCCTTACTGGTGTGTGCTTGGGTTGGGGACTGGCTGGCGCTCTAGTGGTGGGCTGGTAGGTGTTCAGATTCCGGTTTGGAGTCTAGTTCCTACCAAGAGGTGTCTGGGTGGGGGCCTCTGGTCTAGGTGTGAACTTCAGAGGGTCAGGGTCCTACAGGGTGGTGTGCAGAGATTGTTCCCAATCGAGTATCAGACTGGCACACTCTGGTGAGCACCCAGGTCCTGGCCAGCCTCACTCATAAGGCTAGCCCTGCATGCACTTGATTCCTGGTCTGGGTCATGCTAAGCTCCTACGCTCGCTCTCTTTTGGGTCTCAGCCCAGCACATGCTGTTGTCCTTTGCTGGCTGTGGGCTTGGGTCCAGGTCTGGTGTCTGGTTCTCACAGGGTGGGGTGTCGGGGTTCTGACCTCCTATGTAGATGTGAGCTTTGAATGGGTGACACCCCACAGAGCGGTGCAAGGAGGTTATCCCTACTCAAGTTATGGACTGGCGTCCTCTCATGTCCCAGGCTGGCACACGTGTGGTTCTTTGAGCTGACATGTGCTTCCTGGTTCTTCGGCCTGGGTCTGGTTCACACATGGGTCATAGGCTGGCTTATGCTCAATTTCCAGGCTAGCTCATGCTCCATCCCCGGCTGGCACACATTCAGATTCCAGGCTGGAATTGACTTCCCACAGAGTAGTGGCCATGGTTCGGGCCTCCTGTGTGGATGTGAGCTTCAGAGGGGACAAGGTCTCACAGAGTGGTGTGTGGAGTTTTTCCCCACTGGAGTCCTGAGTTGGTGCCCTCTGAGTCCCAGGTTGGCCCATGTATGGCTTCAGAGCTGCCTCTCACTTTGGTTCTGGACTGGTTTGTGCTCAGGTGGGTCTGGAGTCTACTTCCTGTGTGGTGGGTGTCCTGGGTTGAGGCCTCCAGGTAGATGTGAGTTTCTCAAGGGAAGAGATCCGACAGCACACTGTGGGTACATTATAACCACTCGACTCCAGGGCTGGTGTGTACATACGCAGGCCTAGGTCCTAGCTTCGTGGTGCTCATGTTCCTGCGTGGCTCTCGCTCAGTCCTGAGCTGGCTCAGGTCCTGGATTGGATCACATCCGGGTCCCAAGCCAGCATGCATTCAGTTTCCAGCCTGGCTCTTGATTGGGCTCTGGTCTGGAGTCTATTTTTTGTGGGGCATGAGTTCAGGTCTGCTGGGTAGATGTGAGCTTCAGAAGGGGCAAAGTCACTCATGGTGGTGCAGGGAGATTGTCCCCACTCAAGTCATGGACTGGTGTACTCTCATGTTTCACGCTATCACACACTTGGGTCCTGGACTGGTGCAAGCTTGGGTTCCGGTCTGGAATCTCTACTTCTGCTGGGTGTGATCTGAGGTCATGACTCTAGGGTAGCAATGACCTGTGGGGGGGGGGGGGGGAGGAAAGGGGTGGGTAAGGTCCCCACAGGGCAGTGTGGGGAGATTGTCCCTAGGCTGTCCTTTAGCAGACTAGGTTTTTTTTTCCATTGGTAGCCAGGGTTACGGAAGATGCAGGGTTCCTGGCACCCAAACAATATTGGTCCTAATGGTCACCTCAGGAAGCAGAAGATGCAGGACAAAGAGGTCTAGCCTTTGTGCCCTCTTCAAGCATGGTGTCCAGTCTCGGACCAGAGAGAGGGGGTCTGGACCAAGCACTCTGGGTCATTACTGTTGTATTCTGGGTAGCCAGAAAACCCACCGAGCACTGTTAAAGGTGACAAATGAGTTTTATTAGTCAGTTTGCAACTGCCTTTCCCTGGGCTGCCCCAGAGCTAGAAGCAGTTGCAGCCTCCAGGGGGCGAGTTTCTTTCCTTTCTTCCTTTCCACGGGCTTCTACTGTCCACAGGCCTCTTGTTCTCCATGGCCTCTGTTCTTCATAGGCCTCTTCCCTCTCCGAGGGCCTCTGCTTTCCACGTGGCTCTCCACCGGCCTCCCCTCCGCTCTGCTCTGTCTCCTCCACTCCATCTCTGCTCCTTCGACCGGCTCGCTCTGCTCTACTCCTCCAACACGGCACATGCTCTGGACTCCTCCACAGGCCTGGCTCAGCTCAGCTCTGCTCCATTCTCTGCCGGCCCAGACTCGGGCCCCCCGGAGCCGCTCGTCTGGGCTTGGGCCTCTGCTGTCCACAGGCTTGGGATCTCGGGTCTCTCTGCTACACAGGCCCAGAACTCGGGCCTCTCCTGTCCTCAGGCCCGGGCTCCCCTCGGCCCGGGGAAGAACCCCAGGCACTCCTCAACTCCACGACGCACCTCCTGGCGCCTTGCTGTCTCTGTGTCTCTCCTCTTCTCCGGAAATTCCGCCCTCAGTCGTGGTGGCAGTTCTGGTCCCCTCAGCATGGGGGCAGGATTCCCTTTTACACTCTGCAATGGGGCGTGGCAATGATGAGAACATGGGGTGGGCGTGGCTTCCTGTCCCCCTCCCCCAGGTTATTACAATCACTGCTGGTCTCCCATGGGAGAGGTCACCCACTGGGTACTCACAGTTCCTGGCATTGGTTTTGAGGTAACTGGCAACGTTGTGAAAGTTTTCTTCCCATTTTCTCTTCTTAAATACATTTAAATCGAACCTCTAATTCTTCCTGCATTGATTAATATAAATGTCAATGAACTTGTAGCTAATAGTTAAGTTATATTTATTATGACACTTGAAATAAGTACAAGGCTACAGAACCCTCACTTCTTTTTTTCTAGGCAAAATATAAAAGCTATTTGTGCTGGGCACTGCTGGCTCACACTTGTAGTCCAGCTACTCAGGAGGCTGAGATCTGAGGATCTCAGTTCAAAGCCAGCCTAGGCAGGAAAAGTCCTCAAGATTTTTATCTACAATTCACCACCAGAAAACCAGGAGTGCTGTGGCTCAAGTGGTAAAGTACTAGCCTTGAGCTGAAGAGCTCAGGGGCAGAGACCAGGCCCTGAGTTCAAACCCCACAACCAACCAAAAAAGAAAAAAAGCAATTTGTGTCCTAAGTATAAATTGTTATATCTACAGACTCTAATTTGGGCACTATAAAGACTTGTATGAGAATCTGGACAATTAACTAGGGATTATTATTTATCTTTAATAAACAAAAACTGAAACTTCATATATATGTATATATATATATATTTAAACCTAACTTAAATGACATAAATTTGACATATTAACTAGAAGGTACAGAGTAAATATACAGCACCCAGGTCAACACTGTCTTTATTTTATTAATCTATATTTTGAAATAAAATATAATTTCATTGTGGAAAAAAATTACAAATGCATTAACTTATAGAAATGGATGATGAATTGATTTTAATTTAGGAAACCTAAATATAAATGCTCAATATCAATTTCATTTTTTACATGTCCAATGATAAATTACTTTTCTATATTCTAACAGAGTTTACAGGATGGCTCCCATTTCAAGAAATTTCAGGAAGGATTACAAATACCCTTTCTTCAGAGAATAAAGTGTTTAATTGCTAACTAATTTTATTTGAAATCAATGAATAATGATGCTAACAAATTCAGAAAGTTAGTTGAGAGGGAAAATAAGCCAACACAACCAGTACAAATTGTATCTCTTGCCAATAGAAGGTGCAATGCAAACTATTGTTATTATTACAAAATGAAAGTGGGATTTAAACTATTAGTCAATCTACAGAAAAATTACAACATTGAAATGGTCATTTGAAGAGATAGTTTTTAGAGTACCTGGTACTTCTTAATTTATTGAAGTATGGTATGTCTGCTACTTGTGCAAAAAATAGCAATGTCATAGCATTTTTCTATGTTTACTCATTTAATACTTTACAATGCTTTTAAAATCACCTACAAATGTAGCATATATTTTGTTAATTAATGCTTCACAATTTATCCTATCTAGGCACAGCTGCCTTCTCAAAATATGTTCTTTTTCTTTTTAAAGTTTCTCAAAGGAAAAAATAGATGCTAAACATTTTAAAATATCATATCTTGTTAAGTCAATTTAAATGACAATAATTGCTAATCATCTTGAACACCAAAAGTAAATTTGCTTTATTGATTTATCTTTAATCTGTGTATTTACCATGTAAGCATATTCATAGCTTAATATCTTTTAGTTTCCAAATTATCTGACTGTCCTAGCATAGGTAAGGATTTATTTATACTGTGATATACCAAACATACTTTCCAGGACTTTACGATATTGAGAAACATTTGTTCTAATTTACAAAGTGGATCAAAAGAATAGAAATCAAAAAGAACAAAGAAAAGGGAAAAAGAGAAAACTCTTTTGTAAGGATTCATAAAGCCCTCAAAAGTATAACTTTCTTAAATTGCACAACCTTTTTCTCCTATTTTTAAGGACATATTGAAGGTCTAACTCCTATGATTTTTAAGTTGAAAGAAAAATATTATTAAAAAATTGTTTGGCATAATTAATTTAAGGAACAAAGAGTCATATACTTGTTAGTATTCTACTTCAAATAGATTCTTTTCAAATTTCCATGTTTCAAGATAATTCTTTCCATGAGTGAGATACCCCAAGGTGATTTATATAGGAGATTGCTCTAAGGCACATGGTTTCATACAAAATAAATTGTAAAGTTGTTTTGGCAGGGGGAAATGATTGAGCATAGATGTGTACTTTAATTTTTTTGTTCCTGGTACTAGTGCAGTTAAGAGAAACTGTCTCACATGCATGAACAATCTTATGCATGATAATAACTGATAGCAATTGTTAATTTTACTGTAACTTTTGTAATTTAGGCAACTTAGGTGGAATCATTTTGGGGAGTTTTCAGATTCAGATCATGGATACTTGATTTGATGACTTGTCAGATCAAGAGTTCTTCAGAATCTATCATTACATGAAATAGGGGTTTTTTTCCCAAAAAAGTAAAGATGATAGACAAGATACTTTCACAGGGATTCTGCTCCTGAAGTCTATCACTTCATGCACAATCTTTATAGATTATAATTTTGAAATGACATTGATTGTCCTCAGACACACACTACTTATGTACTATGTGTGACATTCCCATTTTTGTTTATCTAATGCTGCTTTTGATTTCACTCAGCAAGGTATTTCTTTCTTGACATCACTAAACGAAAATCATTAAACACAGAAGGAGCAAAGCAAAAAATCGGTTTAAATTCCACAACAAAATACAATGACTCTTGTTATAAATTTTTCTGAGTCACAAACAGGTGTGTGCATGTATGTATGCATGTATAGCATATTTTTTCAGAGGTTTTTTGAGAGGAGCCAGCCAAGAGCCAGCCAGAGAGGATAGAAGATAAGCGAGAAAGATTGGGAAATGATTTTAAGAACTATAAATATTGGAAGTTACACTGAATATAAACAAAAACCAAGAGGTTGGTCCTATGTGGAAGAGAAATGAAGCACAAAGGGAATATATCAAACTGAGACACTGAACAACAGGGAATATTCAGAATGCTATGGTATATGTATATGTTCATTTTTGTGTAGTTACATTTGTAGTTGAGAGGAAATATTACACTGTCTACATTTAAAATTGTTCACAGTCATATCAGGTTATTTATCTAAGAAAAAATTTTGCTGGAAAATAATGCTTTCTGGAGGCAGTAATATCCTATTACTGCTGAACAATTGCCAAAAATTTAGTGTCAGGCCAGTATTCTTTTTCTTCCTTTTGTTCTGCATTCCTTTCTTTTACTATATTTAATTTAAAAATTATTGATGCATAGCAATTGTAAATATACTTATGTGTCACATCCCTTTTTTCTCTTGTCTCTGCTTCTATGTTTATATCTCTTTCTGCAACCCTATCTCTCCATCACCTCCTTTTTTACAGACTCACTTTGCCTACAATCTCAAAATCCACAATATGATCACATCTGCTAAATCCCTTTTGCTCTTTATAGGCTCTAAGGATTGAAATATGGGTATCTTAAGTAGGGGAATTATTGAATTTACCATCTTTATTTTATTTATTTATTTATTTATTTTCTTTGTACCTAAATAATGTCCACCATATCAGTCAACACTCTTTAACCCTTACATCAGACTCTGTGAGAACTTCGTGGCTATTTTACCATTTTGTATTCTTATATGAGGTGTAGAACCTGATGTATAATAAGGCATCAGAAAACATTCTTGCATAGACAAGCAAATTATATTTAAATCGGAGATTCTGATTTCCAGCCAAAGGCTGTATCTGCAATATTTTAATGCTGCTCTTTCTATTCATGTCATAAATTCTTACGTAAAGTGTTCTGAATGCAGCTTCCATAGATTGATTTGATACTGAAGTTAAATAAAATGTTTTCTCTGCTTTAGTACAAACTCATATATTATCCCCTTAAAATATTCTCCAGTTCAAACTACAGCCAAACTGGATCATGACTCATGCTAGGGAATTTAGTCACTTTCTCCTAGTTTTACTACTTATGGTGTAACAGAGGTGAAAACATACCACATTAAATCAATTGCAATTATGTTTTCTAAAACATATTGTGGAAACTGTTAAGTAAATTGAAAAAAATCTTACATATTTTAAATGTAGATTATATTAATACCTGAAAAATAAAATATTTGTAATTGGTTTCAAAGTTTAGGATAATATGCCCCTCATATATCTCTAAGAAAGTGTTATTTTTTTTCTGAAAGGAAACTAGTCCAAGGAGATTGAGATCCTTTTAACATAGAAAAATGAAATGCACCATCTACAGGTTGCCATGGTTTCAGTTTAGCAGAAAAATGAAATTGGAAGGTCACCAATAAGATCCAAGAGTGTACTTTTTTTACAGAAAGAAATCATATCAATGCAGTGTAAAAACCTAACAAGATTTAGAACAATACAGGCACTTTGAAAATTACAAAACCATTACTCAATACCATATGAAGCTGATTGATTACCCTCTGGTGCTATAGCCTCTTAGCTGCTGATGGGGATCCAGTTAAGAAATAAGATTATGACTCCTTTCTTGAGGTTTCACACACTACTTTCTTACAAAATAAAGTAAATTAGACAATAAATCACTGTCTATATCACTTCTCCACTAGTGCCAATAGAAGAAGTGGAAGTTCTATTTGAAAATTATTTCCCTCTCCACTGAATTAACACTCTGGGTTGTCAGATTTAATCAAATGATACAAATAATATTTTTAGAGATAAATGTGTCTAATTTGAACCAGGTTAAAGAATCAAGCAAATTTATTCAAAGGACAAAGGATCTTCCTACATCATATTGTATTTTATGAGTATTCTCCAGTATGGGAAAAGAGATTTTTTTTCTCCTTCATAATAAGGATTGACCTTAATACCCCTTATACTTGTTAAGGATGGGCTCTGTTATTTGAACCTTTAATCCAATCCCAAGTGACTTTCTTCACAGGAAAAAGATTTGTTTTCAAATGGTCACACCACTAAAAATTCACAGGAGGTAAAATATAAGTAAATTAACATGATATAACCATTACACAATGGATACGCTTAAACATCTTGAATACTATAAATATGTACAATTTTAACAAACAGAAATTTTAAACAAGAATTTCAGGGAAAAACTCATTTGGGGACTATCCAAAGTAACCTTTAATATCTCTATTAAACATGGCCTAATCAATCAATAACCAGTGTACAGAACTATTTTTACTTTTTTCTCTTTTTCCAGTACTGGGTTTTGAACTCAGGTCCCTATATTTGATAGACAAGTACTCTACCCCTTGAGCTATGCCTCTCTTCTGTTTATAGGCCTATCGAGACCACCTGTTCTGTACAACTTCACCTTCACCCTTCTTGAAGTTTAGCTACCATCAATATTGCATTTCATAAATGATGTTTCTATGGCTAAATAGATCTGCCAATCCTTGAACTGCTTGGTTTCATATACTTTATAAAATATTAGCATGTTGCTTTGTTCAGAAAGATTGTGTGATACCGACATATCTTCCATTCACATAATAAGAAATATATTTGATGTGTTTTTAGTACCTTAATACTATAGGTGATACTGTCTTACATATCTTTCCTCTTCACCTCACCCAATCAACCATCTCAACAATAATTCTCACACAGATACCAAGTGGCCAATATCAAACTTTAAACCATCAATATTTTCTTCAGCTTAATTTTTTATCTGTTATTATAAATCAATTCAATTTGAATAATGATTTGTCTTTTAAATTCTTTCTTTTCAATAAGAATCTAGGAATCTAGATGAGCTTCTGTTACTCTTAGGGGAATAAATGGAGACATATCTATAAACTTTGTGGGAATATGGATAATTTGTTCTTTTGACAACAGAAGGAAGGAAATCTGATTAATTTCCCTAGGGACTGGACTCTTTCTCATCTCAGATGCAGTGACTGGCCTGTACTAGTCTTTGGACTGGTAATTGCATTTAATAAAGTTATTTTAGATCTGACATTCAGAATCTATGATAACAGCCATTTGTTCTCCTTATTGAAACTCATATGACCGCCTTTGGGTCCACTGGACCTCTTTTCAGCTCAGAATCTCCAATTTTCTAATACCTACCCAAACTGTGAAGCCAAGTTGGTAACAGAAGCAAATCAAGTCAGGTTCAATTGCCACTGCTTTTAACTACCACTATGCCATTACTCTGCAGATTGGTGCATTTGGTCTGGGGACAAGATTTTCAACTATGCCCAGACATTCAGAAACCTAGTCTTTTGTGGGGGCATAGGGAAAGGGCTTTGGGAGCTTGAACGAAGGGCCTGGAATTCTCACTTTTCCTTTTCTGATCAAGACAGGAGAAGCTCTTATCGTTCAAGCACAGCTCCACAATCCTGTTCTTACTGGTTAGTTGGAGATAAGAGTATCATAGTCTTTTCTGCCCATGTGGATTCAAATTGCAATCCTTAGCTCTCAGTCTCCAGAGAAGTTAGGATCACAGTTGTATGTCACCAACATCCACCTTCAGTGACCTGCAAACATTATCCTAAGAACTATACCTCTTGTAACTTAATGTTTCTAAAGTGTATCATACTAATTTGTTTCCAAGTCTCCATTGTATGGCTTTAGCCCAGTTGTGGGTCGACTGAAGATACCAGTGTCTTAACATATTTTCCTGCGAATCCCTCTTTTCCACCTTTCATAAAACATTATGCTCAAGAAATATAAATCTACGCCTTCTATTTCAAAAACGGAATTTCCCTAGATAGTATCTTTCTTCTTCCTGTGGCAAATGAAATCCACAGCTTAAGGTAAAGGGGTTATCCTATCTACAATGTAGAATAGCTCTATGATCAAATATAGGGAGTCCATCTTTGAACGTTATTGGAACCAAAGAAAATTTATATAAAAAAAAAACAACTCATCCCTCTTGATAAAGTAAGCCAGCTCAGAAGGACTAATATCAGATGCATTCTTTCATATGTATAACTTAATTGTTTAAAAAAGATATGATAGAAAAGAGAAAAAGGACCAGTGGGAAGGGGAGAAGAACAAGAGATGGTAATAGAGTAAATATGGTTAAAGTACATTATATACATGCATAAAAAATGTCATAAGCTGGGCACTAGTGTTTCATGCCTGTAATCCTAGCTACTCAGGAGACTGTGATATAAGAATTGTGATTTTTACCAGCTCTGGATGGAAGGTCCATGAGATTCTTATCTCTAATTAACCAACAAAATGCCACAAGTAGAGCTGTGGCTCAAGTGGCAGAGTACTAGCCTTGAGCACAAAAGCTCAGAGACAGACAGTATCAAGGCCCTGGACTGGGACACACACACACACACACACACACACGCACACACACACACACACAGTCATAATGAAACCTCTTATGTCCCTAATTAATAAAAGAAGATTAATTACATGCTTTTAACTCTGATTTTACATG
This sequence comes from Perognathus longimembris pacificus, assembly GCF_023159225.1. Taxonomy (NCBI): domain Eukaryota; kingdom Metazoa; phylum Chordata; class Mammalia; order Rodentia; family Heteromyidae; genus Perognathus; species Perognathus longimembris. The sequence continues at coordinate 96,624,959 of NC_063188.1, forward strand.
TCAAAGCTGCCTGTTTTTCTTTGTATTATTACTGACAATAAACTCTTCTGAAAACAAATGAATTCTAACAAAATAAGGGAGAGTTCTAAGAACAGGAAAATGTAAAAAATAAATGAAAATATACCTGTGTTTTTGAAAACTATCTCCAAGTTACAAAAATATAAAATCTCACTAAAAATTTTGAAATATTTTGAAGACATGTTGCTGTATAATAGTTTGAATAGTAGTTTGAGTCAAAATAGTAAATAGGTTATAGTTTATGCATATGCGGATTAAATAGTTTAATAGTTTATGCATATGTGGAGATTACTTAGAACCCCAAAGCAGAAGTATCTCACTTCAAGGATAGCCCAATAGAAAAGTCTTTGAAACCCCATAACTAAACTAACCAGCAAAAATTCCACTGGCAGTATGGACCAAATGGTAGATAACAGCCTAGAAAGTATTATGTCTTGAATTCAAACACCAGATGATATTTTTACAAAATCATTTAAGATATTTTTAATATTCTGATATATTATGCACATATTGTAGCTGTGTTTTTGAATTTATAAAAGAATACCCTATATAAATGGAATTTAGAATACTAAAATAATTCCCAATACATAAATATTTCTGTTAATATAATGACTCCTACATATCATAGTTATCTTGCAAATCCTTGCAATAATTATAAGATAGTACTATACATATAATTTTACAATAAGGGAATCTAGTCCTAAGACCAAAAAATAACTTCCTTAAGATTAAAGTTAATTAACTGATAGAGCCAATATTCAAACTCAGCCCCATCTGACTCAATATCTGTAATATTGGTAAGATAACTTTTAAACAGGTAAGGAAGAACCTTTGATTGGTTCTAAATGGGAGTCATTTTTCTAAAAAAATAAAAGAGGTATAAATCTGCATTCTTAATGCTTTGAATCATTTCTTTTACTGTAACCCATATAGAAGATACATCCTAACCTAGTCAAAGGGAGACTGACACATCATGTTCATCACTAATCTCATTCAGTTTGAGAAAGTTTTAGGATAGAAGGGTATTCTTTCTCAGGGCAGTGAGCAGTAAACAAGACCTAGAATAAAAAGAGTATTTTGCCTATCATTTGATGTATTTCATCATATAATCAGGCTTGGACTACTCTAAATCAGTTATTTTTGTTACTATCATTAAAATTTGTCCTTACTATTATGGAAGGACTAAAGCAGAAAATGAGAAAAGGCCAATATTAACACATCTCTTTTTGATTTTTTTTTTTTGGCTTTCATTGATTTTCATACAGGGTCTTGCTCCTTGCCCAGGCTGGCCAAGATAACAACCTTTCTATTTACACTTCTAGCCTAGCTGAGATGACAGGCACAAGCCACAATACTTTATATAAGTTGAGATAGGTTGAGCTCCAAACCATGATCCTGTTGATCTCAGTCTACTAAATAGCTAGGATTATATCTATGAGCCACCACACCTAGATTATTTTTTGTTTTACTTACAGTCGTAACATATTAACTTAAAATTCTCTTTTTTTAAAAAAAGGTCCCTATTGACCCTTTAGCTATCAACGGAGTGAGGAAATATGTAAAATTTCAAAATGGATTTTAAAAAAATTATTCAAGTTCCAAGGACATTCAAAGATATAGTGGGATATAGTGAATTTTGAAATACCAGAAAGACATCTTTCCAGATCCAAAGGACAAATAATTTAATGTAATCTATAATTATATGGTGAGTCTTCTTTCAGACAAAGCATGATGTGGATATCCACATAGAGACACATACTACAAGGTTGTTTTTTTATCAGCTCTATTTGAAATACAACAGAAAACTTTCTGGGAAATGTTAATACACTCAGGTATAATACAGATGGAATGAAAGCAGCCAGATGACTATGTGTTATGGAGTCAGATGTTGCCACTGCGTTCCAGAGGTTGATTTTATTTACTGAAGAGCAATGAATAAATAAACTAGGGAACTAAATACCCAACTTTTCTTATTAAAAGTAATAGCAATAATTAAAACAGTCATTGATTATCTCATTTTTTCAAAAATTAGAATAAAATACATTGAACAGATGACTAAATGCCTTTTACACAATACACAATATCCTTATCATTCAGTTCCAATTTTACAGTAGACAATACCATAGCATTATTTTATCTATCATATGTCATTACCCAATATTACAAAATATTTTTGAGATACATATTACAGTAATGAAATTTTAACAAACTACAATATCCTTGTCTTCTTGCATTGATTTCCACATTCTGTATTATTCCTAGCCATTATTTCAGCTACAAACCAAATTACTGTAATTTAAAACAATGTCAAGGTCTCACCAGACATGCTTTGTCTACATAAGACCCAGTGCCATACAGCCTTTGAAAATTGGCAGAGTTTAACGTTAAATCTATAGATGTTGACGATGATTAATCAATGTGGTCCCTAAGAAGTGGATGTCTGTCTTGTTCAAAGTCATTTTTTGCCTTCTAAAATGTAAGACATTTCCCATTCTCTTATAATCAATAGTCTTTGAAAGTAATGAAACTATAGACACTTAAGCACACACAAACGAGCCAATTCAGTTCTTTCATTTACCTCAAATATCACATGCCTTACTTCAAAATCCCTGAAGTGCCATCACTATTACCATCTCTCCCTTAAATGAAGGAAACATGAAAGAAACATTATCTACCTAGTAAAGATATGCAATAAACTGTTTCTATTATATTTGAAGTCACACAACTGTAAGAATTATTACACCAGATCAAAGTTTGTAATTCCATAAACATAGAGGATTAAGCAAGTTTTTTCGGGGTCAAAGAGGTCATGGGGTAAGCTGGAAGGGGGAAAGGCTTGGTGGCTTAACTTTAGGATAAGGAAATGGACACTATACTTTTTTTTTCAGTCATGGGGCTTGAACTCAGGGCTTGGATACTGTCCATGAGCTTTTTTCCTCAAGCCCAGTACTCTACCACTTTAAGCCACAGCTCCACTTCTGTTTTTTTGGTGGCTGATTGGAGGTAAGAGTCTTTCCTGCCCTGGCGGGCTTTGAACAGTGATCCTCAGATCTCAGCCTCCTGATTATCTATGATTACAGGTGTGAGCCACAAGTGCCCTGCTTATGCTATGTATTTTTAATTGCTACAAAAATATACTCTCTTTGACACTGTTCAGTACTCTTCTCAAAAAATTACCTGACCAAGACAAAACTAGTTTTGTATTTCTAATAAAGTTTTGAATCTTTTCAAAAGATACATTTAAAAAGAATTAGTTTAGAAGGTGTGATATGTTTTAAAATATTCTCAGCTTCTCTATTCATACAAATGGAATATTTATGTACAAGAGTTAAAGAACATATGTTTTTTAATAGTCAACTAATGAAGTATTCAGCCTTGGTGTGTCCTCATATGACTAATATATTTTTTTGTTTATCCACTTATTTATAATTATATTTTATATTTCTGGGCTAATATGTAGAGATCAAAAGTACCTTCTCTGTGGGATGAAGATGCATAAGCCAACATATATTAAGAAGCAGTAAGTGTATATACAACATGAATAGAAAAAGGAGAACAGGACCTTATTTTTGAGTCAAACACAGTAATTAGAAAAGTACTAATTGGCATGATACATACCAATATATGAAGATTCGGAGAGTTAAAAAGTTAATCCAAGCTATTCAGGAGGCTGAGATACGAGGATCATGGTTCAAAACTAGCCTGGGCAGAAAAATCCCCAAAATTCTTATCCCAAATTAACCAGGAAAAATGCCAGAAGTGGTACTGTGGCTCAAGTGTCAGCCTTGAGAGGAAAAACCTAAACAAGAGAGCATGGCCCTGAGTTCAAGCACACACACACACACACACACACACACACACACACACACACACTCACTCACACGAAATCTAGTGTACCAAAGCATTTTCAACATGAAGTCCTCCCTTTATATTACTTACCAGATTAAAAGAATTTACTTTACCCCTTACTAGTAAACACCAATCCATTTCCTCAAAAGCGAATGGAATAATTTTCAAAACTCAAATTTGATAATATCACTACCAATATTATGAATTTGTAATAGGAATAGACATTAAGAGAAAATGCAGTGTATATGGTTCTGCTATGTTTTTAGAATTTATATCCTATTAACCATTTTGCTGGACAGATTTTATAGATTTGAATTCTCATTTAGTGGCATTAAATTGTATTGATAATTGTATATTCATAGTACTGTTGAACAAAAAATATTCTCATGCCTCAAACAGCTACAATTACTAGAGGAATGTTGCTCTTTGTTCTGAGGAATACATGTTTCTTTAAGGAATTTTTTTTACCTCTTATATACATTTGGAATCATGATTTTGTTCACCTTTATGATTGGTCATATTGTATGCTGCAAATAAAGAGTACATTCATTGACAAATCATTCATAAGGAAATGTTAGTATTTTAAGACATTTTAGCTAATCTATCTTTACCTTATTTCTCCATATTTTTCTTGTCCTCAGTTTTCTTGCTTATTTTGCTTTATTTCAGAGTTATACCATATGTCTTTGAAATTCACATTAAATACTCTTCTAAAAATATTACTTAATGGGCTGGGAATGTGACTTAGTGGTACAGTGCTTGTCTAGCATGCATGAAACCCTGGGTTCGATTCTTCGGTACCACATAAATAGAAAAAAGCCAGAAGTGACACTATGGCTCAAGTGGTAGAGCACTAGCCTTGAGCACAGAGAGGCTCAGGGACCGTGCCCCGGCCCTGAGTTCAAGCCCAAGGACCAGCAAAAAATTATATATATATATATATATATGTGTGTGTGTGTGTGTGTGTGTGTGTGTGTGTGTGTGTGTGTGTGTGTGTGTAAGGAAGATATGAGGAGGTAGAGGGAGGCACATAGGAAACACATGGTACAATGACAAGTGGACAGTTCTCATCTTTATATTTTTTACAAAGAAAGCAAAGGAAAGAGATAAAAACTATTATTCTGTATTCAACTTAAACAAGAGGTTTCTACTCTCTGTTTTGGAACAAATCTCATTTGATATAAAAATACTTGAAGAACAGAAGGATTTTTTAACTTGGTAGATGAATGAACAAAAATTGCTTCTTCTATTCAAAATCTGTTCGTGGGGGGGCATGAATTCTAGGTGATTCAAGAGTTGTTCATCTAGCTCCCAGAATACTTGAGAGGTCTCACAATCAGTTTCCAGCAATTAGAATATTTCAACCCCCAAACAAAACAATTGGTATGGAAATTCGACATATTACCTACAGCTAAAACTCAGAGTGCTTTTGTAAGCCTTTTAATGGAAAGAATATTGCAAATAATGAGAAAGCCTAGTATTACTGATGACTTTTGTGTTTCCATTTGCTTTTGAAAAGAAAAATTATAAAGCCTTCGAATTAGGCCACCACTGAAGAATGATGAGCTGGAAGCAGTAATAGAAATTGAAAGTAAATTTACTGCAATTAAGTATATTAAGTTGTGCCTTTTCCATTTGCACATTATAGCATTACAAATAACAAAACAGATGTATAGATCATTGATGTCAGTAGAGAAGATGGTAGAACTTGGTTATACTAATAACCAGTGTGCAGAAGATGATTTTCTTCTCTGTTCAATGAATAAACTACCTTTCCCATCCTTCATATGTGAATTTACACAAGCCCATTGTCGTTATCTATCAAATAAAAGGTTTAAGAATTCATTTGACTATAACCTCATATCTTTTATTCATGTATCTAGTCAATGAAAGGAAAACAAAATGTAACATTGCCTTTTATGATATATGAAAGACATCCATTTGAAATACTAATAAAACCCAGCACTAGAGCAAATGACATGTAGCCTAATGTAAAAATCAGTATTCTCCAGAAAACCTGAGGTGCCAAGGTCATTTTAAGGATAGAACAAAAAAGTTCTGAAGTTCTGAACTATAAATATGCCCATTTGATAGCATTTAATGACATTATTTAAAATAATCATCTAAATTTAAGCTTGACCCTAGATGACAGTGTTCATTCTATGTTGCTATTGTCTATCATCATCATTTTTATATTTATTGTCATACTCATTGACAAAGGCACAGAATCTTAAAATTCATTTTGGGAATAATTCTACCTAATTTTTCTAGACAACTTCTTTTACTTATAAATAAAACAAATGGATTCTGTCTGGGTTATAAACATATATATGCACACACAGACACAGACACACACACACAAATATATATATGATGTCATGCAATTTCTCTTTGAGCTATTTAAAATATGGAGAGGCTACTTTGTGTCTTAAGTGGAAGATACAGAAAAGTAAGATAACATTTGTAAGCATGGATAAGTTTCTTCTCTATCTTATTGCATTACTAATAAGACAAAATGTATGTATGTAAATATAATAGTTATGTTATTCTTAGTTAAAAAATTGAATTCGAAAATTAAATTATACTCCTTCATTCCTTCTATATTTATCCATCTATCTGCTTTGCTGAAATCATTTTAGTAAATCTTTGAAAAAAGAAAAAAAAATCAAGAATAATGGTTGATCATTTCTATAGCCAAGGGAGTTGAATGAGTAATTTACAATTCAGTGAAATCCCACTGGGATTAAGCATCAATACTGCTTTGTACCCACGGGTAATTTTCAAGGGCACAGTGAATCACTTCTTGATACTTGCCACCATATATTCATGCCTGTTTTTGTCCTCCTAACCCACACAACCTACAAGGTTGAGCATTTCCTTTCCACAATCTAGTTCTGAAGACATAGGGTCTTCTCCTTCACAATCACTGGTTTATGTTATATTTTTCTTCTCTACCACATATAAGCTCTGAAAAGTCTCTAGTCTTGCTCACTTATCTAATTTGTAATTAGATCCCAAAATGTAGACATTTTCTCAAATATAACATGGTAATACAACCATCTACAGTATCTCGTATCAGATATAGAATTTATATAGCACAGATAGTTTAATTATAAAATCACCTTTACACTAATAATATTACTTACCTAATCTCAAGCTATACTAGTGATTCAAATAATACAAGTATGCATAAAAAAGATGTAATATTTTTGAAAGAATCAACATACATCATTTTTCCATTTTCTAGTGAATTGTGATGAATCGTGCTTTTGGATTATTGAATTAATTTTTTAGAATTTTGGAACTCTTCCATTTTATGTACCATAAATTTCACAAATAAAGATGCTCTCCTAACTACTCTCTAATCCATAGCAACCACGTTTGTTATTAATTTGTAATAAACAATATATATTAGAAATCTGTTAATAAGACAAGCAGGTAGAGCGGAGAACTAATCATGCATCTCTGTTGTCCACATCGTAAGGAATAGGCTACAAGTATATAGTTAACCACAAGCACTTAACTAAGCCTAGAAGATATTTTCAGATTGATAACCATATGGTACATGGATCAACATTTTTTTATTTATTATAATTTATTTATTTATTTTTCATTTTATTATAAAGCATAAGCAAGGTAAGGAGTGCATTTCTTTTTGAACAGTGTTAACCCTTCCCTTGTTTTCTCCCACTTCCCCTCACCACTGACCACCCTCTTAAGTTGTAAAGTTCATTTCCAATATAGTGTGGCTAGTGAGTATCTCTGTTGCATTGGTTCACCCTTTGTCCTACTGTTTCTGTGCTTCCCCTTTCCTTCCCCAAGTGAGAAAAACTTATATAGCTAAATCAAAAACCATGTCCACAGAGAATATGGGGTGGGGGGGGGGAGGAATGAAAGAAAAAAGAAATAACTGCAAACAGTACACTAAGAAAACAAAAAGAAAAACAAAACCCTCTTTTCCATATCATGGAGTTCATTTTGATTAGCATCATTTTATATGGTAATATGTATTTTGATCCTCTGCTAGAACTATCCTAGGTGTATACTAATTATTACAAATGAGGGTAACCATGGAGCCAGTGTTTCTTTGGGTCTGGCTTATTTCAATTAATAGGATTTTTTTTCCCAAGTCTTACCATTTCTCTGTGACTGGGCCAATTTCATTCTTTCTGATGGAGGCATAGAATTTCATTTTGTATATATCACATCTTCTTCTTTTTTTTTTTTTTTTTGGCCAGTCCTGGGCCTTGGACTCAGGGCCTGAGCACTGTCCCTGGCTTCTTTTTGCTCAAGGCTAGCACTCTGCCACTTGAGCCACAGCGCCGCTTCTGGCCGTTTTCTGTATATGTGGTGCTGGGGAATCGAACCTAGGGCCTCATGTATCCGAGGCAGGCACTCTTGCCACTAGGCTATATCCCCAGCCCCATATCACATCTTCTTGATCCATTAATCTACTGAGGGTCATCTGGTTTGATTCCATATCTTAGCTGTGGTTAATAATGATCCAGTTAGTATAGTTATTCTAGTAGCTTTAGTGTGGCCTTGTTTGTGATCATTTGGGTAAATGCCCATGAGTGGTATTGCTGGGTCATAGAGGAGCTCTATGTGTAGTCTTTTGAGGAACCTCCATACTACTTTCCAGAGTGGGTGAACAAGTTTACATTCCCATCAGCAGTGTAGCAGTGTTCTCTTTTGATCACATCCCCTCCAGCATCTGTTATTATTTGTTTTCTTGATAATGGCCATTCTAGTTGGGGTGAAGTAGAATCTCAATATGGTTTTCACTTGCATTTATTTTACTGGACCAACATTTTATAAAGCATACTGCTACAAATAAGTTTCATCAACAACTAGAGTATGGCCTTTTATATTTCTGCAGATTGAATAAAATAATATAAAAATCAATAATGCAATAGATTTTCACAAGAGATAAAATTTACACCAAATTATTATTTCTTAACAAAGATGAGAACACCTAATCAGATGTGGTTCAAAATTCTACATTACAAAGAAGATAAACTGAGACTTGAAGGATAAGAATGCCTTAACCAAGAAGAGAAGGGGAAATAGTCATTCCATAATCAATAAATAAGGAAGAAACTACACATGACTACACCAAGTAATTTCTGTATAAATATTTTGTGTGATGATAGCAAAAATGGTAGGAGAGGAAGCCAGTTAAGAGGCAAAGCCTTTGATCTAATGATTTTTCTTTCCATTGTTTCCAATAAAGAGGAGGAACCACTGAAGAAATTTAAGATCAGAGTAGGCATCATGTTTTCAATTATTCTTTTTAATTGTTATTATAAACATGATGTACAGAAGGGGTACAGTTATATAAGTCAGGTGAAGGCTTCATTTCTTTTTGGAAAATGTCACCTGTTCCCTTGCTCTCTCTCAGTTTTTCCCTCCTGTCCCTAACCACAAGTTATATAGTTCATTTTCAACATAGTCTTCAATGAATACCATTGCTGCATCCATTTCATCCTTTCTCCCTCCGTTTGTGTGTCTCCCCTTATACTGCATTGACATATAAACAAAACATAAAAGAACAAAAACGGATTGAAAACAAAAACAGCAAAAAAAAGAAAAAAAAGCCTCTGGTGTTCAGTTCCTGGAATTCATTTCAATAAATACTATTTTGTATGAACAGATGCACATAAACATTGTGTCTTTCTGTTCCTTCCCTGAGAGTATCATCCTTTGCTCTTCAATTATTCTTTTTATATTTCATATGGAACTATTTTCTGCTTTCAAGAAATATTTACTGAGAGCTAAGGACTGTCTACCATCATTTCACTGATTTTTAAAATGAATAAATGAGACAAAGTTACTTGTCACTTTGATCTTATGAATAGTTTCATAAGAATAAGGAAAAACTAACAGATATCACAAAGTAGGATATCTGAGAATCCAAATATCAAGTTTCAACTACATAGGAGAGCATGTCAGTGAAGCCCTCTCCATTATCCAGGTGCCAGTGGTTCATGCCTGTAATCCTAAACTACTCAGGAGGCTGAGATCTGAAGATAACGATTTGAAGCCAGCCTGGGCAGGAAAGTCTATGTGACTTACCTCCAATTAATAACTAGAAAACTGGAAGTTGAGTTGTGACTCAAAGTGGTAGAGTGCTAGCCTTGAGCAAAAAAAGGTCAGAGAAAAAGCCCAGGCCTTGAGTTCGGGCTGTGGGGGGCAAGAGAGGGAGAGAAGGGGGAGGGAGGAAGGGAGAGAGAGAGAGAGAGTGTGTGTGTGTGTGTGTGACAGAGAGAGGTACCCAGTCTTGTGTCACCCTGCATGACAGCACCAACTCTATGAGGATTAAGAAAAATCTAAAAAATTTTAATAATAGTTAAATGAGAGGCAGAGATGAGGCATTGACAAAAGAAATTAAAATTTCTAGAGCATGTACTTAGTTTAAATGGCATGAAATTGCTAATGAGCAACTAACTGCCTGACATACCACAATGACTTTCATTTTAGTTTATTACACAATTTCCTGTAACATGGAAGCCATATCAATATGAGTACTGCCCAGTGCTGGTGATTTACACTTGCAGTCATACTCATTTAGGATGTTGAGATCTGAGGATTACAGTTTGAAGTCAGTCAAGGGAGAAAGTCTAAGTCTCTTATCTCCAGTAAACCACCAAAAAGCCAGAAGTAGACATATGGCTCAAATGGTACCCAGTAGAGTCTTAGAGTCTCTCTCTTTCTGTCTCTCTCTCTGTCTCTCTCTCTCACACACACACAGATTATTACTTGTATTTTAGTAATAAGTAAACTAAACCTTATTGAAAAAAGTAGCTTGCCTAGAGGCACATTGCTATAAGACGCTATATCAGTCAAGACACAGTAGTGAGTAGTTGGTATACTGAAACAGAATTAACATTAATACAAGGGCTATTTTTGAAGACAATGATAGACATCACAGAGACCAAAGATAATGCTTAATTTATATCAATTGTATAAAATTAACATATATAAAATGGTAGAGGCAAACTTAAAATGGGGAGGCCTTCTAAATTACCTTTGAATTTATTTGATGAAAGACAATTAAAATAAATAATAAAATACCTTACCAGTTACAAAATAAAAATTCAAAACACGTAGTATTATTGTACATTAAATATTATTGGACACGATCCCAAAGAGTGATATTTAATACTTATTACCAGTGAGCAACAGCAATTTTTTCCTTGTTAGCTGGAAAGCATTCAGCCAAATGGTCAACTTTAGATTACAGAGAACATTTCTGACCAATCTAAGATGTATCCAAAAACATTCAACATAAGTCCTTACAATCAATCTATTTGCTACCTATATAGAGAAGAAACTATTTGGAGATTTCCTACAAATTCTCAAGTTCAAAATACAATTAAATCCTTCAAAGACTGTAGGTGGCCATTACACTGAATTCTCAGGATATTTCCTGTGAATTTAAAAAACAGAGTTCTGAAAAATATTTTTTATTCCAAAGATTGTTTTCTCATTTCCATATTTCTTTTTGTTGTTGTTTTTAATTATTGCCAAATTATGTGCAGAGGGGTTACAATTTCATATGTATGGCAATGAGTACATTTCTTATCAAACTGTTGCCTCCTCTCTCATTTTTCTAGCACCTTCTCCACTCCCCAATTCCCTCCCTCCCCCAGTTGTACAGTTGGTTTATAGCATATTGTCTTGTAGGTATAGCTGTTGCATTGGTTTGCCTTTTACCCTTTGTCTCTCCATTTTGATGTCCCTCTTCCCTTCCCTAGTTCCAATGAATGTATATACAATACCCATGGTACCAAAATCAGTTACAGTGACATCAGGGGTAAAACTATGGGGAAGAAAGACAAAAGAAAATGGCATAATTTCACATGGTATGTCGACAATAACAACAACAATGATAAACCACTTATTTCTGTAACTTGGAGTTCATTTCACCTAGCATCATCTTATTTTTTCATATGTGCATAGCTATTGAGCTATTGTGATCTTCTGCTAGGAGTATCCTAGACATGTACTAATGATTACAAATGAGGGAAACCATAGAGTCTGTGTTTCTTTGGGTCTGGCTTACTTCACTTACTATGATTTTTTGCAAGTCTTTACATTTCCTTATGAAGAGGACAATGTCACTGTTTCTAATAGAAGCAGAGAATTCCATTGTGTATATGTACCACATTTTCTCGATCCATTCATCTACTGAGGGGCATCTGGGTTGGTTCCATATTTTAGTAATAGTAAATTGTGCTGCGATGAACATAGTTGTGCTAGTAGCTTTAGTGTGGTCTTGCTTATAATCCTTTGGGTAAATGCCCAAAATCAGGGTTGCTGGGTCATAAGGGAGCTCTTTCTTTAGCCTTTTGAGGAATCTCCACACTGCTTTCCCAAGAGGATGAACAAGTTTACACTCCCACCAACGGTGTAGTAAGATTCCTTTTTGGCCATGTCCCTGCTAACATTTGTTGTTTGTTTTCTTGATAATGGCCATTCTTTCTGGGGTGAGGCGGAATCTCAATATTGTTTTGATTTACATTTCTTTTATGGCCAGTGATAGCATTTCCATATTTCTAATTGTAATTGTGATTGTGTTTTTATTTGCTTTTCAAAGAGAGATTTAGCCAGGCACTAGTAGCTTATGCCTGCAATGCTATTACTCAGGTGGCTATGATCTGAGGATTCAGGTTCAGTCAGTTTAGACAGGAAAGTCTCTGAGACTTTTACCTCCAATTCAGCACCAAAAAAGCCAGAAGTGGAGCTGTGGCTCAAATGTTAGAGTGCTTTGGGCTGGGGATATAGCCTAGTGGCAAGAGTGCCTGCCTCGGATACACGAGGCCCTAGGTTCGATTCCCCAGCACCACATATACAGAAAACGGCCAGAAGCGGCGCTGTGGCTCAAGTGGCAGAGTGATAGCCTTGAGCGGGAAGAAGCCAGGGACAGTGCTCAGGCCCTGAGTCCAAGGCCCAGGACTGGCCAAAAAAAAAAAAAAAATGTTAGAGTGCTAGCCTTGAGCAAAAAAAGCTCACCAGTCCCAAGGCCCCGAGTTCAAACCTCATTACTGGCATACAATAAAAGCAATATAGCCAACTTACTGCATAAATATAAGCATCTTATTGCCATTTCATTCATTAATAGTATTCTTCAGAGTCAATAGAGTACATGTAATGTTGAGTATAATTTTGAGTAAACTTCACAAAATACAAAAATTTGTCTGATCTTATTGTAACAGTCAAATTGTTTATGGTTGAATGAATATTTTCCCCCAGATTATTAAATAATAGTAAATATCAATATTGAGAGGTATTCTTTAGCTGATCCATTTTATTAATTTTTATTGTTAAGAAGTATAACATTGTTCAGCTACTGTTTATTCCCTCTTCTGTACCTAACTCCATGGAAGGAGTATAATTCAGGGTACAGTGATTTTAGAAATGGATTGATGACTTGCTCTGGATAATGCAAAACAGGAAGATGTGATCATGTGAATTCCCAATCATAAACTTAGGAGGCCTCAAAATTTTTATGCTTACTTGTCTAGGACCCTAGAACTCAGAAATATCAGACTTAGAAATATTTTTCCTGGCTATATCTCCTAAATTTAGAGCAAATCTCATGACAAAAACCTGAATTAGAATTGGAGGCTAAAATATAAACTTCCAGATGAGCCACAGACCTGATGCCTGAAAAAGAGCTGCACACACTAGTACACACACCACTATGAGGGTGTAAAATAGCCTATCATTGAGCTTCTGGAATATTCTATAGAAATTTCTGACTGGGAAAAAAGAGGAATTTTGTTGTTGTTGTTGGTCATGGAGCTTGAACTCGGCCTGGGCACTGCTTCTGAGCTCTTCAGCTCAAGGCTAGCACTCTACCATTCGAGTCACAGCACTACTTTTGGTTTTCTGGTGGATAATTGGAAATATGAGTCTCATGGATTTTCCTGACCAGACTGTCTTCGAACCACAGTCCTCAGATCTCAAGCCTCCTGAGTAGCTAGGATTTCAGGCATGAGCCACCGGCTCCTGGCTTGAACTATTTTGTAATTGTTCCTTACAATCAGCATTATTTGATGAAATTCAATACATTGAGTATAAAAAAAATCTTTAGTAAATTTAAAAGAACACTGTACCTGTCATGTGACACTCAATTGCTAGATGATGAGTGAAAAACACATTTACATGTCTTCTTCTCAATTACAGGTTTGGTAAAGTGCTTTAGAGAATTCTATAGATGTAAATAGTGTTCCAACTATGGAAAATAGCGAAACATATTGTTACTAATATAAAGTGCCCTTTTCATATGACAGCACTGAAACTGAATTTGAAAAGTTGTCCTTAAGTGAATTTTACCTCTTTATTGGTCCTTTGTAACATGACACAGTAGCCTTTTAAATTTATTTATTTATTTATTTATTTATTTATTTATTTATTATGGGCCTTGAGCTGGCTCAGCACTCCTTCTACTACTTCAGCTATACTTCCAGATCTGTCTTTTTTTGGTTATTTTAGAGATGGAGTCTTATGAATTTTTCTGCTTCAGCTGACTTTGAACTGTAATCCTTTGGATCTTAGCCTCTGGAGTAGATTGGATTAGGCCTGAACCATCCCACTAGGGCCAGGTTTATTTGATTGGAGATACAGCCTCCCTGTGTCATCTGGGATGTCCTCAAATTCACAATCCTTAGTTTTCTGAATGCTGAGGTTGAAGATAGGCCCCACCATGCCTGATTATTTCCTCTTCCTCCTCTTCTTCCTTCTCCACCTCCTCCTTCTCCTTGTCTTCTTCCTCATTTCTTCTCCTCCTTCTTCTTCTCCTCCTCTTCCTCTCTTTCTTTCTTCCTCCTCCTCCTCCTTCTCCTCCTCTTCCTTCTCCTACTCCTCCTTCTCCTTGTCTTTCTCCTCCTTTCTTCTCCTCCTTCTTTTCCTTCTCCTCCTCCTTCTGCTTCTTCTTCTGTTGCTTCTCCTTCTCCTTCCCCTTCTCATTCTTCTTCTCCTCCTATTCCCTCCCTCTCCCCTCCTCCTCCTCTTTCTCTTCTTTCTCCTCCTCCTTCTCCTCTTCTTTCTCCTCCTCCTTCTCCTCCTTCTTCTTCTCCTTCCTCTTTCTCATTCTCCTCCTCCTCCTCCTCTTTCTCTCCCTTTCCCCTCCTCCTCCTCCTCCTTCTCTTTACTCCTCCTCCTCCTCCTTCTCTTTACTCCTCCTCTCCACCTTCTTCTCTTCATCCCCCTCCTTTCTTCTCCACTCCTCCTCTTCCTCCTGCTCCTCTCCCTCCTCCACCTTCTTTCTTCTTCTCTAATAATTATATAAACTGATAAGGTACAATTGCCTTGAAATATGTGCACATTGTACAATGATCAGCTCTGAACAACTAACATATATATATATATATATATATATATATATATATCACCTTAAACATTTTCAGTTCTTGTTAAGTTATAATATTCTTTACTATTCTCCTCTCAGTTTATATGAGATCATCATTTTCGTATCTTGCATTTCAATGAGATCATATATGAATGAGTTACTATTGCCCTATTCACAATAGCCAGAACATGGAAGCAACTTAAATGGTCATCAATATATGAGGGGAAATTTAAAATGTGGTATATGCATACTAGAATACTATTTGTCCATCAAAAAGGATAGAATCAGGGAACCCTGAGATCGGTTCCGGGAGTTCTGACGTCGGTGAGCTGGGCCGGGCTGTTGTGGTCCGGCGCTATGAGCTGCACCATCGAGAAGATCCTGACAGACGCCAAGACGCTACTGGAGAGGCTGCGGGAGCACGACGCGGCCACGGGGTCCCTGGTGGACCAGTCCGCGGCGCTGCACCAGCGAATGGCCGCCATGCGGGATGAGGGCTCGGCGCTTCCCAACCAGTATCAAGAGGATACATCCGACGTGAAAGACATTGCTAAATACAAACCTCACATTCTGCTGTCCCAAGAGAACACACAGATTAGAGACTTGCAGCAGGAAAATAGAGAGCTGTGGATTTCCCTGGAGGAGCACCAGGATGCTTTAGAACTTAAAATGAGCAAGTACCAGAAGCAGATGCTACAGTTAATGGTTGCTAAGAAAGCAATGGATACAGGACCAGTCCTCAGAGCTCACCAGTCTCACTCTGCAGCAATTGATAGTCAAATTGACAGAATCTGTGAAATGGGAGAAGTGATGCGGAAAGCAGTTCAGGTAGATGATGACCAGTTTTGTAAGGTGCAAGAAAAGCTAGCCCAACTAGAGCTTGAAAATAAGGAACTTCGAGAGTTACTGTCCATCAGCAGTGAGTCTCTTCAGGTCAGAAGGGAGAACTCAGTGGACCTTGCTTCCCAGCCCATCAAATAGTGGATGAAACATGTCTGAAGATTGTCTATCAAGGGAGGAAGGAAGGAAGGGACTGTCTTCCCACTGGAGTACTGTCTGTTCACTGTGTTGCCCTATACTTGATTTCATTTTGCTTCAAAGTATCAGTGGCAATTTAGAGTTCCCGTCAATATTGGCTAGCCACAAAAGTTTTGAAGTGTATTAGTGAGAATCTACAATGAGTCTCACCATTCTTTTATCTGAGAAACAACTCAAATGTTTATTTCTAGGACCTCAATTTATATATTATCTCTAAAGCTGAACATTTTTAGTCATGTTATTTCATATATAATTGTAAAATACACTTATGGGAACTTCTAAGAGATTAACCTTTGTAAATCTGTTTGGCATAAATGTGGATTATTTTGTTGCTTTTGAAAATAAAAAGGATAGAATCATTCCAGTTGCAATGCATTGGTATGTGATTGCTGCAGTAATATTCCCAAAAAGTTTATGGCTTAGAGAAAAATAAATTGATTACCTTATGGTTATATCATTCAGAAATCTCCATTGGGTCCTGCTGAATTTAACATGAAACTGTCAGCAGGGTTGCATTCCTTTCTAGAGTCTCTAAGGAAAATCAATTTTCTTTCTTCTTTCAAATTTTGGAGGCTAGCCCACTTGGATTATGATCTTTTACTTATTTTCCAAATCATAAATATCTCTCAAGTCTATCTTATGCTGCAATCTGTCTGCTTCCCTTTCTGCCTCCCTCTTTCACTTGCAAGAATCTTTATAATTTCTTTGATCCCACCCTAAAGAACCAGGATAAATTCCCTTCTCTAATTTTGTTGATAAGCTACCTTCATTCCACTTGCAATCTTAGCTTTATTTTATAGTATGACCTCACATATTCATGCATTCTAGGACTTAAAACATGAGCATCTTTTTTTGTTTCATTATTATGCCTGCTACCGACGTTATCATTGCAAGTTAACTTGTTACACTCACATATACTGTCATGGTGAGTATTGACATATGTACTTCTGAGACACATGTTTATGCATACATATTGCAATATATTACCTTGATTCACATCATAGACTCACTACTTAGTATTTCCTTACCCATTTTCAAGCTACATAGATTTTAGATAAGACATTAAACTAAGCTTTAATTTGCTTATCTTTATAATTGTGGATAATGTTAGACTATATATCAGTTTTGAGAGGATTTAGTGCAGTTATATCCATAGAAGTCTTAGCAAGTAACAAATGTATTTAATATTAATAAATAATATTAATGACTAATAAATATTTATGGAAATAACACTAAAACATTTGCATACCTTTTATATAGCTAAAGATTATATATTGTATCATTCTTTGACATCATATTGAATAGTGTTTCTGCAGAAACAAATTCAGTTTATGAAGTAAAAAAATGAAGACTATAATATTTACACATTTAATCAACATTTGCTTGAATGATTGCAGGATCAAATCTGAATGCATACTCATTAAAACTACCAATGCTATATTCCATTCACATGCTCCCTAGTTGCTATCAAAACACAAAGCTAATATTAATGTGTTGATAAGCTCAAACTACATTTTATTGATTTGAAAACAAATACAAATAAGATTTTTGAGGTTCTTATTTTGCTTCACTGTAACAGCTCATTCTTCATAGAAAAAAAACTTACTGAAATTCAATTCCAAATTAAACTTTAATTACATTTTCTGTATTATTGAAGTATCAGTCTTAGTTAAATCAACTACCTCATTCAGATAAAATTCAACCATTTATTTTCATAACCTGTATAATGCACAAAGATGATCACATGGAGAATCTCATATAGAACTTACTTTTTACAGAAGCAAAAGTGAGGGGAAGTGACTCTACAGTGTGGTTTGGTGGTTATTTTTCTCTTTCCAAATCATATTATGAATAGAGTAAATCTTGTAGCATTAGAATTTTAAGGTTTTAACACACTTCTTTTTCTTTGAATAATTATTTATTGTCAAAGTGATGTGCAGAGGAGTTTTATAAACTTCTTAAAAACTTGACATAATAAACAACCTATGCTTAAAGAGAATGTCGTTAAATAGTCTTTAAAATTCAAGAAATATATGGCTTATCCCTGTTGCAAACATTTTTAAAACCTGTTGAAGAGGCGTAAGAAGAAGGATAGTAAGGAAAAACTTTAGGCAGTAATTCTGTTAGTTTAAAGTGTTTCAGCTAAACAATTAGCACACTATTTGAAATCAATTTTGCAGATATTGTTAGTTAATAGCTAAATATTATGGTGTAATATCTGAATTAAGCTAAAAACTTACCCTGGGATATGATCATAATCTTATTATTAATACATGTGTGAGAAAGAACAATTTTGCTTATAGATCATGGTGAGGGAGAATAGGAGATGCATGATTTGAATATGTCTCCTCAAGCCCAGGTGGTGGGAATGTAATTCCCAATATAGCAGTGTTTCATGGTTTCACTCAGGGTGGGGGGAGTTGTTGGTTCTTAATGGACCAAACTACTTTTAATATGAGTAGGCTGTTACAAAGCAAGCTCAGCCTTTCATGTGTGTCTCTTCTACACACACTTGTTTTCCCTCCCATTTCCCCACTGTAACATTTAGCAGCCCCGTGATTTTTCCACATATTGGTCGTATTTCCTTGGATTTCCCAGTCTTTCAAACCATGGGTCAAAATAAACTTTTTTCTTTTGTAAATTTTCCAGTCTTGGATATTCTATTATGGAAGCAACAACAACAACAAAATGTAAGACACATGAGAAGGTTTGTTTCCCTTATTGGGTTTTGAAAATTAATCTAGGTACATCACTATTGTTCCTATGAGGAGTCACAACATTATTTGACACATTATAATAATCTCAATAAGAACAGAATCATCACAAAGTTAGACCAAAGGAGGATATTCATGGAAGCAGATCACAAAGGCTCAATAGCTTTGTATATAACATCATATAAAATAACATTTTATGAAATGAATTCCAAGAAATGAACATGTGACTTTTTGTTGTTCTTCTTGTTGCCTTCTCCTATTGTCTTGTTTGTTAGTTTGTCTTTGTTAGGTTATGGTGGACACAGAAAAGGTAGGACAAAATATAAACAAATACAGCAGTGGTATTCACTAGACACTATGTTGAAAATGAACTACACAACTTCTGGGTGGGAATGGGAGGGAAAAACTAAGGGAGAGTGAAGGAAGGAGTCATGACATAGTTCAAAAAGAAATGTACTCATTACATGACTTATGTACCTGTAACCCCTCTGTACTTCACCTCTAAAATAACAATAAAACATTTTTTAAAAGAATAGAATCATCTATCAATAATGGAGTCATATTAACAACAAAGTCCTGGGACTGGAGATATGGCTTGGTGGTAGATGCTCACTTAACTTGAGTGATGCCCTAGATTCAATCTCTAATACCATGAAAGGGGGAGGAAAAAGAGAGAGTGCAAGGAGTGGAAGAGAGGGAAGGCCAAGGCCACAGTTTACAGAGGTCAGAATGGCAGTCTATCTAACTCAAGGAACATCTAGGTCATGAACAACTCCTAATGTTCATACTACAATAAGAGAAATGTTACTACATTATTTTATTCCTTTTCCTTTAAATCTACAGATGAAATACAGATTTAAGTTTTTGTGAATTGTATAGAAATGGGTAATATTAACGATACAAGATGAGGAGAATTGAAATACGTTCTACAGACAACTGTCATAAGATAAAAGCCATTCTGGAACTTGGGTGTGTGTGTTTCATTGTGCATTTTATGTAGCTAAATATACCATGTGCTTGGTTCTATTTTCAATCCATTGGAATACCTAAAACAAGTTTTTTTTTAATTATTTATTCACCCCCCCCACAATACACACAAATAAATGTAATTGCCAATAAACAAATGATGTTTATTATTTGAATATTTTGCAACATGTAAGTTTGTATATTGTAGTTCTATTCATCAGTTAATGAATCCGTTTAAAATTTGTAAATGAATTTATATTTTGTAAGTTGAGACAACCATATGCAAGAATTTTACAGTTTAATAATGCAGATTGAAAATAAATTCACATACAAATTTTATTATTATTTCTCTTATTTTCCTTGCTATTAATTGATAGAAATTTAATCGGATATTTTAGTCCTAGTACTAGGACACAATCAAATATGTTTTGTAAAAGATTATAAAATTTTACTTAATCATAATAATCCTGTTTATAGAATGCCAATAAGAAAGTATTAAAAATAGTCGTTTTAACATATGCAATACACTTTAGGTTCTGAGGGAGCACGTATTTATACACCCATGTTAGGTTACTTGTGTAGATTAAACTCATAGTTCCTGAACCACATGCTGTGAAGATGGATTTAATGCTTCATAATGAGCACTAAGTAATATTTACTGTGTATCATCATTTACATTAAATTGCTTTATGTTAGAGAAATAAGAACCTTATGTTGAGTTTATTAGAGTAGTATTAGGTTTAAGACCTCCAGACTTCTTCCCATCTGTTAACTAAAATAACTTTTTTCTTGTGAAGGCAGACCAAAATAAATGGACTTCAATTAAGCTACTTGTAGCTTAATTGTAGAATTTATTTTGCATTATGCATTTTCAGTGTCTGTGGGAGTTGGAGACTGTGCAGAGGTAATGACGCTTTTATTAAAATGCTTGACTCCATTCATGAAAAAATAAATATTGTTAATGAAAAACATTTTGTAAGTGAAAGACAAGACACAAAACTGAAAAAAAAATTGGTCAAGTGTATCATTAGCAAATTTTATATTCTGAGCATTGTTTTACTTTTTATATAATAAACATGTTTAAAGAAAATAAGAGTCAAGGTCAGTACTTTAGCCCCACACTTATTCTAGTGTTTTAAACTCATTTAAATCAATTCAATTGTAGTTATGGATAATTTTATAATCTATTTAAGGACAGTGCTCACAAGCAGCTAAATCAAGGATAACATGCCTTTACACATATATTATACATATATATGTTCAATTGAGTTATCAAATTAACTACAATTCATCCCAACTGAATATATGTGTGAATTTTTCACTACTGCATTAACCTAGATCACTCACAGTCACTCTCTCTCTCTCTCTCTGTGTGTGTGTGTGTGTGTGTGTGTGTGTGTGTGTGTGTGTGTGGTGTTGTTTCAGTCCTGGAGCTGGAATTTAGGGGCTGGGTGCTGTATCTGAGCTTCTTTGGCTGAAGTTTAGTACTCTATCACTTGAGCTACAGTTCTACTTTTAGTAGTTTATTAGAGATAAGAGTCTCAGGGATTTTCCTGCCCAGGCTGGCTTTGAACTGCAGTCCTCAAATGTCAGGGTCCTGATTAGCTAAGATTACAAGCATGAGCCATACTGGCTCCCAGCAGTATATAAATACTTTAAAAAACTAACTAGATCTTAATAACTTTGAGCTTGGTCCAGTGTATCTTTAAATGTTACTGTTATTTTTCTTAATACATTGATATCCACAGACACATTCCGCACTTTACTGTATGGAAATAGCTTTATATTTATATTTAAAGCCATAATGTCTGTTAATTAGCTGAACTTAAAGTAGGAAGACAAATTGAGAATCCACAAGTGTAATGGTAGAATTTTAAGATTAGAAATGGTAAATGAAATGCTTAGAGCTAGAAGTACTACTTTCATGTGAGTAGCTCCTTAAACATTTTATGGATGGAATGTTTTTAAAACAGAAAAAAAGTATCATTCTAGAATATGATGGGATTATACTTGTTTGTATCTTGCATTATTTGTAAGCTAGAATAATTTTGATGTCATTTTTAAAGGCAATCTTTACAAAAGCATCATAAAAAAGAATTACTTAGACTGTAAGGAGATCAAGTAAAATATTCAGCCATGTTAGTTGAATTGCATGAAATTATATTGTATATTACACACATATAACTTTTATATTTATAGATTGTACTAATAATCATGCTATAGTTACATTGTTTAAAAAGCATAAAACTTCAGAAACATATTCCTTTTAAAGTTTAAAGACAAAAATTTGAATCAATTAAATAACATCATGATCTCTAGGGAATAACTATGAAAAGTTGTAACTATGATTTGAGAAAATTATGAGTAAATGATAATTAAATGTATTTATTTTAAGAAACAAGATTAGAGTCATTTGCATCATAATAAGGCTTTTATACAGCTTAAGTTTTCTTCCTTTTATTAATACTTCTAATATTCAGGTCATATTCATGAAGCAATTTTCAAAATGCTTCAACTTTGATGGTGCATGAAATTCATTTTTCTCTGTCTACTTTGTACTCAGTAAAGTTGTATAATGCCTACCTAATGTTGGAAAGTTGACTTATTGTTGACATTCTTGTTTCTGCAACATCAAAATTTAAACATATCCCTAGATGTCAAACACTGTCTATTTTTATTCATTTGTAGAAACTAGACCTAAAAGATATTCATATACATATTCACACACAAACACATACATAGAACACAGTCATAACTATATATACATTAAATATAATTGTTAACTATGTGGCTATTTGAGTGGGGGAGAGTAAAGCAAATGTAGGAGGATGAATAATGTCAAAATAGAGTGCATGCTATCTGCGTATCTTATCTGAGTACATTGGAAACCATGCATACTGGTATTAGAAATAGGAAATATA
This sequence comes from Perognathus longimembris pacificus, assembly GCF_023159225.1. Classification (NCBI taxonomy): domain Eukaryota; kingdom Metazoa; phylum Chordata; class Mammalia; order Rodentia; family Heteromyidae; genus Perognathus; species Perognathus longimembris. Next base: position 96,647,821 of record NC_063188.1, read on the forward strand.
AAGGGAATACCAAAATCGAGAGACACAGGGTAAAAAGACAAACAACTACAAAAGCAATACTTGCAAAACTGTTTGGTATAAATGAACTGAACAACTCATGGGTGGGGGGGGAAGAGAAAAGGGAAGGGGAGAGCGGGGAATGAGGGAGGAGGTAAAAAACAGTACAAGAAATGTATCCAATGCCTAACGTATGAAAGTGTAACCTCTCTGTACCTCAGTTTGACAATAAAAATTTACCAAAAAAATACAGTGCATGTATGCATGGAGATGGCATATGTGAACTTACTGAAAGTTAGTGAACAGAAAGGTGGTTCAGAGGAAAAGAGCAATAAGAAAGGATAAATCTGATTAAGATATAATAATGGCAGGTATAGTATTCATTGTGAAACCCTCTTGTATAACTAACAATATGCACTAAAATATGAATGCCAGAGTACAAGAGGTTCTTTTTTTTCTTCCTGTGTGTCATGGGGCTTGAACTATGGGCCTGAGCCTTGTCCTTGAGCTCTTTAGCTCAAGGCTAGTGCTCTATCACTTGAGCCGCAGCCCCACTTCCTAGAATCGGTTCTTGTATGAATGGGTACTAGTTGATAGAGGGAGGGTGACTGTGGAGCGTGAAAGAAGGTGAATATAATGAAGTATTTTATATGGGTGTTATTAAAATAGAACAATGAAACCCATTGACCTTATTTTAAGGAATGGGAAAGTGAGTGGGGGTAAGTTTGACTGAAGTATATTTTATGCATGATGGAAACGTCATAATGAAACTCCCTCGTAGGATTAATTTATGCTAATACAACTTATCCCCTACCCTATATGTTTGATGTGGGACTTGAACTTGGTCTGTTAGCTGTGCTTGCTGCTCCATAGTATATATACATTCTGCAAAATTCTCAAATGTTCTTATAAGTGATGACTAGTCATCACCAACTGAGTTTAAGAAAAAGGCCAGGTGATTAAACAAAATAAATTCTATTCCTGAATTTCATGCTCTAAATGTTTACTCCCCATAGACATGAAACTTAAAAAAAATAGAAATTTTGTTTCTGTTCCTGTTACTCTATATTCTTCCTTATATACACACATAGAAACTTCATTGAATGGAAAAGTATCTACATTTTACTCAAAAGTGCCTCAATTAGGAGTTATAGGGGAATAAACGGGTTGCTGGTAATATTACCTAAGAAATTGTATTTCTCTTGGCTTTACTTTTAAAATTCCAGATCTGTTTCCTGGTAATAATAAACTTATGTATTCAGGTTTGATTACATAACAGTAGAATGTAGGTCATTTCTGAAGTAAGGTATAAGAAAATAGTAAAAGTGAACTATTGTATTGTCTTTTCAAAACTATTACTTAATTTTTTAGCTGTCTCCTCTTCCTCTTTTCAATGTAATAAAAATGAGAAAATAAGTTGGTGGAGCAAGATCCCAGTGGTCACACTTGTAATCGTAACCACTCATTAGGCAAGCTAGGTAAGATACCAGTTCAAATCCAGTTCGGGCAGAAAAGCCTATAAGACTAGATCTCAGAAATAACCAGTAGAAAGTAAGGTTGGATTCATGGTTCAAGTAATAGTCAAGTTAAGCAAGCAAAAGACCCTAAAATCTCATTTTTTAAAGGTCTACAGTAGGAAAAAATGACAAGTTGGCTACTGTCACAATGTTAAAACTTTAGCGGTCTATAAGTTTTTTGTATGTATTGAGGAAGAACAATAATTGTTCTTGAAAAGACCATCATTGCTATCATCAGAAAGACAAAACTTTAGAAAGCGTAAAAGACAAACCAGTGTAACGGCAATACTTACAAGACAATGTATTGTAAACTAACGGTACAACTTGGAGGAGAAATGGGGAGGAGGGAAGGTGGGAGAAAAATGAGGGAGGAGTTAACAAGTTTGACAAGAAATGTACTTACCTCATATATGCAACTGTAACCCCTCTGTACATCACCTTGACAATAAAAATAAAAATAACTTATCCAGTGTGTATCTTAACTATGTATTTGAGTGTCTAAATGGAGTTTCTCTGAGCTTCAGTGAGGCAAGGAGCAAACCCACAATGTGAATGTTACCAAGGAGTGGATAGTAATAATTTGGGGAGATGATACACAAAAATACCTACAGAAATAATATTGGAGGTAATGTAGGCTAATACCACGTGGTTTTCATTATCATTCCTTTTTCAGATGAGTCATTTGATGCACACTATATTTTGAAACATTTTTTAATTGCCTCAATAAAAAGACAGTTTATATTTAATACATTCTAGGCTTAATGGTATTCATTTAAACTTACAGAAATTTGACTTGTAATAAGCAATTGCAGGTTGGCTATAATAAATAAGAATGATTTTTCTCCCTGAAACAAAAGCTCATTAAATAATACTGAACCTATGCATGTGATGTATGTTTTGCTCTTATTTTCAGTTTCTAAGGCCAAAAGGAGACGTTTGTGGTATCTTTGTCTTGGATTATTTATACTTGTAATACTTTATAATAACATCCTTCAATATGACACATCATGCTCTAAAGGACACTATATTTATGTCTTACTCAAAAGCTAAAGTGGAGAAGTAAATTATTTTTAATAGTAGAATCCTATGATAAATGTATCTGTAAAATAATTTTTACAAACATGTACCATTTATTTTATTGATTTCCATTTATTTTAATATTATACGCTTATATAAATTAATATTTTAAATTAACATAGCCCTTTAAAATGATGGGGGTGTTGAAATATGAACTACACTGACCGTCTCGGAGATTAGTATTCTGTTAGACTGGTAGGTAACAGACTGTACTTATGAGAAAAAAAAATCCATGCATGTGATAATATGTGCATTTTGCTAAGGAAAATACATAAAATCATCAGAAGATTCTCTTTATACTACCTCTCAAAATTGTATCACCTTTGTAATCAAACACAAGTGTGCTCTGATTATTTGCTTTGATTCTGAAAATGACATCATGGAAATGAAAGTAACCTCATCGTTTCTATTTTCCCACAGAAAACAAGGACTCAGAAACTATTAGGTACCTGGACAATCATAAAGTAGTAATTATGCAAATCCAGCTGGGATAAAATCTGATATCTAATACAATTATCTTTCATATGGGATTAAGGATGATGGCATTAGTTTTAAACTCACCAAATGTACCTTTTTTGAAAATACAGATGTATTTTTTAATGTGTTTTCCCTATTAAAAATAAATAACTCTTATTATTCAGAATGTCATTTCAATTGTCAAATGGATCTTTGTTGTAAACTCCATAGATTGATGCCTCTTTAATGTTATATTTTGGATTCTGGTAGGAAGGAACAATACACTATGACATCTGTGACTATTGAATTCAGTAGAGGATTAGAAGATGAGGGGAGCTTAATTGCAAAGCAGAAGGCCTAAAAGTGCAGTATTTCAGTTCTTTGCCCTCAATTATGAAGGAGAGTTATTTGATAAGCAAAGTCAAAAAAGCAGTCTTTCCTTTTACATAAGAGAAAATATTATGCTGAGGTGTCAAAAGAAAATTACACAAACTAAAACAATCTGTGGTTTGGTTTTCCTATTTTTGGTTGGCTTGACCTCTCCATTCCCAAGCACACAGCAAGCAGTACTCATAAATTAGGAAGTAATCTTTGTCTCTGATGAAAGGTATATACTACCTATATATGTAATTCTTTATATTCGATATATAAACCTTTATATTCTCTCTCTTTACATATATGTATATATGTCATAGAGGTAGGGGAATATATTGAATTTTAAGAAGTAGATAATTTTGATTAATATTACCTTAACTTTGACAGTACTCAAATCATATAATGATTTAAATTAGGTGACCTAGTAGAATTATCTTAATGCCATTTTACTTTTATCAGGACAGGACAAAATTATGATAATAATACTTTCAAGCCTCCCCTAAATGAGTTTTGACATATTTTAATTCATCTTTCATTTGATGGAAAAACGTGCTTTTTTGTTGGAGTGAATTTTTAACTTTTTCCAGTCACAAAGACACATGCAGTCAGGATTCAGCCAATGTTATAGAAACAGTAGAAGATATGTATTAGTGAATTTATTCCAAGGAACTGGTTTTCTGAAATCTACAGGACAGGTTCAGGTAAAGTAGATTGAAAATTTGTTCTGGAAAACTTCTGTTTTTCTCATAATACTTTGCAACAAATTGAATCAGACCCACCTACAGGATCTAAGACAATCAGTTACTTCTTACTGACTAAGGACTTTACTTGTACGTTGACCTTTGATTGCCTGAATAGGAACTGTATCTTAGCCAAGTTGACAGAAAAACTGATCATGATTACATATTAAGTTACTACATGAGCATCATCTAATGCTAATTAATATTTTGTTTCTGCAGTTATGTATTTTTTCATTCTGTATAACTATAGAGATTGCTCTAAATAAGGGATCAGCAAACTTTCCCAATAAAGGGCCAGGTAGTAAGTGTTTTAGGCTGGCACAGTATATTGTTTAAATAATCCATAAATGAATTTTCATGGGTGTTTTCCATAAAATTTTATTTATACAAAAACATGTCATCTGGCCTTGGGCTACAGTTTGATCTCTACGTTAAACAGGCATTTAACTTCTTCATATCATTGTGTGATTATGGAATATTTTCTCAACACTTTTGTATAGGAGATACATAGGCTCTGCAGTGATGTCTGGACTATTTGGCAGTTGAAGGAATATAAGTACAAATCAAGAAGAATAGTTATGAAATAGAGTTCTAGTCAAAGTGCTCTGAAAAGACTGACAAAACTGTCCTCAAACCTTTAGGAGCAAAATGGGATTACTTCAAATAGATAATAAATGAATTTGGTCCTCCAACAAATGATTTTAATATTTTAAATTATCTTTAAGGAGTCGCAGAAAGAGGTTTCAATATCACTTGTCAGTTTGTGATTACAATGCATTTTAATCACTGTCACCCTTTTTGTTATTCTCCCCCATGTCACCCAACCCCACCCAGTCTCTCAATTTTCTTAGTTCCATTTTCACATATGTGCACCGAATATTATAACTGCATTTACCCCCATTTTTAAATAGATAAAAGATGTTGGGGTGGAGGAGGAAGAGGGTCTTTATTCCACAAAACTTCACATAGTCTCATTATTTTAAAAAAAAGGCAAAAACCTGCCAGGCTGGGAATATGGCCTAGTGGTAAAGTGCTCACCTCGTATACATGAAGCCTGGGTTCAATTCCTCAGCACCACACCTATAGAAAAAGCTGGAAGTGGCACTGTGGCTCAAGAGGTAAAGTGCTAGCCTTGAGCAAAAAGAAGCCAGGGACAGTGATCAGGCCCTGGGTTCAAGCCCTAAGACTGGCAAAAAAAACCAAAACAAAACAAAATACCTGACAAAGATGCTGTCTATCTACCAAGTACCAATTTCCCCCTCTATTAAGTAGTCCAGTTTTCTAGAAGGTATGCAACTCTTTCCATGGAGAGCGTATACTTTTAGGTACAGTTCCATATATGAATCTTAATGTTCTAAAAATAATCCCATCTGCTTTGGTATGGAAACAATAAATATATAAACAATATTAGTATTCTAGGGAAATGCAATGACAAATTTATTAGGCAGATACTCCTTTTTTTTTTTTTTTTTTTTTTTTTTTTTTTTTTTTTTTTTTTTTTTTTTTTGGCCAGTCCTGGGCCTTGGACTCAGGGCCTGAGCACTGTCCCTGGCTTCTTCCCGCTCAAGGCTAGCACTCTGCCACTTACTTGAGCCACAGCGCCGCTTCTGGCCGTTTTTCTGTATATGTGGTGCTGGGGAATCGAACCTAGGGCCTCGTGTATCCGAGGCAGGCATTCTTGCCACTAGGCTATATCCCCAGCCCAGATACTCCTTTTTGCAAGTACCTATTAGACCAAAGTTCAATTTATTAAATTTTTTGTCAATATAAATGCTGTATTAATTTTGTGTTATAAAATTGAAAAATATACTGGCAACACATAAAATAGCTGTAAATGTTAAATAATTAAAATAAGATGAATTTTAAATAGGAGCAAGTAAAGGAAGTTTTACTGTAACTCTCCTTGGTATTTTAATTCTTCTATGATTCTGAATTGTAAATTTTGCTTTAAAGACTTAGTATCTCATGTAAAGCAGTCCAATGGGAACACATTCACAGAGAAAACTTGTTTTCATTTTGTAGTTATATGCTGTAGTTTTTTCTCCTATTTTTTTTGACTACAGGGAATGACTGTCTAACCAACAAAAATAAATTATGCTGCTGAAAACTATATATAACAAATGGTTTATTTAAGGTATTCTTTGAAAAGTATACATAAGATGCTAAAAAGGCAAATAACTATAAAAATGACTTAGAATCTTCTTACAAGAAATTCTGCCACTTGTAAATTTAGTGTACCTGCTGGTGTCTGTTTGCAGTTTATATTTAGTCTTTCAAGTCCCCCCAAAGATGCTTTTGATCTCCTAACATTCATAATTATCTCTAATTATGGGAAGAGTTCTCTGTGTGTATGTCAAACAACCCACATATTTTATTTCTGTTGGTTGCATATTTTAAGTACTGTTATGCTTCTAAGCATCTGTTGGAGTTAGATCATTAGCATCTCCACCAATATAGCAGTCAATGAGACCACAAGAGTGTCTGCTAGCTGATAACCATGAAGAGAAAAACAAGTCAAAACAGAATACAGAAAATCATTTGTTTTCCTGTTTCAGTTAGAATCCTATCAGTGAAATTTAGCTCAATGTTCAGCCACTCTTACAAAGACACTATTACAAAGCAAAATATGCAAAGTAAAGTTTATGGTGAATCCTGCTAAAATCCAAATGTGTTTTCTCAAGATATACTACCCTGAAAATTACAGAAATGTTAACTTGGATTCTATTTTCATTTAGCAGACGTGCATTCCATTGATAACTCACAATTCAGAAAATTCGAATGTTTCATCAACTCATATTGGCCAGTATTTTGATCAGATCAGAAAATGGGAAGATTCCAGAGTTTATTAAAATAGAATTGAGAGGCATGAAAGTAAGTTTAGGGATTAAGTGGGAATCTCAACACTGATTTCCTATTTAAGCTCTGTTTACATGTATTCAAAAACAAGGCTGTCTCCCATGGCTTTTCCTGTCTTTCCTTTTCCTTCTCCATTTCCAGATTTATATATTCTTCACACTTTCTGAGCGTGAAGCCATATTGCCTTTTGAGCCAACAATGTTTATTCAGGCCTAAGTATTTTAAATAAAACGACATATGACATTAAAATAAATGAGATCTTATGGGAACACTAGAGCCCTGTAGGGGTTGTGACTGGCTGAAAGAGATTTGACTGTGTGCTTGAAGTATGAATGATACCAATGGAAAACTCTGGTTGAATGGTTTGTTTATCCTATGTCTAAAGACATAGGGTTGAGTGTTTGATCTTTCACATTCTTTTATAAGCCAGAGTTCCTGTGTATACTTAGTGAGGAATATTCTAGATCTCTAACCAAAACTGCTTGAGTATTTTCTGATTTTTTTTTTGTTTTCTGTCCCTTGGAATGTGCCCTTTGAACTATTTTCCTGAAACTCCCTTAAGTTTGCCCTGGGCTAATTTGAACCTATGATAGCTGAGGATGGGAGAAAGAACAGCAACTTAACCATACCACATCCGTTGGTTAATCTCATTTTTAGTCCCCATGGTGGTAATTGGAGTATTAATTTTTAATAAACAATATTCTGAGATATCACTGTATGTGCATCTCTTCATCCATCTTCCCAGAATCTGATGATTTGAACTGGCAAGTCCTTAAGGTACACTTTAGGCAACTGTCTTCTAATGATCAAATCGACATGGTTGTCTATATTTTTCTATATATTGTAGTTACTGAATTGATGTTCTATTTATTCATTCCTTCTATCCAGACCCTGCTGTGGTTTCCATCTCTGACATTGGGCTTGTTCATGAGGTTTTCAATTATAGCAAACAGAACGCAAGAAGATGTTTAAAGGGTAGAAAAACATAATCTTCATGAGAAAGTCTTGTCTGAACTAGCCTTTGGAAGATGAGACCTATAGGGAAAAACTGAATTGTCTCAGCTGTCCCACCCAAGGCTGTGCTAAGATGAATCCACAATCAGCCAATATAAAAAATATAGAACTGATCCTAACCAAGATCAATAGAGCTACTTAGCTAATTGGTATCTTACCGCATAGACAGATAAACAGATAAAGTTCAGAAAACTCCATTCAATTCAATGCAGATCTGTTTATCCTTGACATATTCACAGGATTAGTTTACGTTTATTTTTATTTAACACTGAACTTTTGTTGCTGTGTGACATACATAATTTTGTGGCAGTAGATGCATTCTGAATGTCAATAATATAAAACATGCCAAGAAGAGTTCCCTGTATCTTGGAATGTTTATCTATAGTCAAGTCAATGATACTTTACAAGACCTGTGTACTCTTTTTAAAAAATGTAGAGCCCTTGTTGAATGAAGAACACATGAATGTCTTCACAATTTCTCACTCACAAATCCCTGGGAAGATGAGCTACATACTTCATGTAATATTCATTCCCTTCAGTTACTTACATTAGATGCCTCTATCAGATCACAAGATAGATGGTGGTAGGGATTTTGCCTTCAACAGCAGTCAGTCTGCAAGAGTATGTCAGAGAATGACCACTGCAGGATCCAGGCAGAATGCATATGTTTATCTACTTAGTAATTCTGAGTGTGTTCTATTTCTGAAATTTGTGTCATACCTTGTGCAAATGAGGCTTTCTGTGCTGCTCTGAGTATGAGACTGTTTCCCTTAAATTGTTTATGATGTAACTTGTGCCTGTAACTTGTGCCTTAGGCATGTCTTATATAATACGCAATAGACTGATAAATAAATGTTCCTCGGCTTACAAAAGGTGTTTCCTGATAAAATAATATGATAAGTTGAAAATTCACTTAATACACCTAGCATTATAAATCATCAACCAACTCCACTTCTCCAGTCTAGTATATTGGTTGTTTTATCTTCAGAATTGTGTAGCTGAGTGGAGCCTGCTATGTACTCTGATGCCCAGTATGATGAAAGAAAAAAAATCCGTGGACTGGGAAAAGATAAAAATCCAAGAAGTTGCGTCTGTGTAGATTGCTTCACATCATTATTAAGTAGCCAAATAGTGAGTCAAGCTGTTTTAAGTTTTGAACTATCTATAGAAGACAATTTGTTACTATTATGATTTCATAATTCATGAGGTATTGTCAGTGTACGATCCCTTATTTTTTCATTATTCTTCAAGGATTTACTGCTCTTCTATTGTGTACTTTACAATTGCCAAGATAAATAAGGCACTGTCTTAGCCCTAAACTATTTCAAAGGCTAATCAGAAGACAAATAAAAAAATTACATTATTATAAGTAGAGTTTTTTATTATGATGAAAGTACTGTGGAAAAATAATAAACAATTGTGTTTGGTATGGAGTTATATGTGGTAATGATTTTTTGTTTTTTTTCTACTGTTTTCTTTTTTTTTCTTACTTTGTTAAGATCTTGACTTGTAGCCCAATGTGGCCTCATGCCTGATACATGGCCTCAACTGGCTATGAATTTGTGATCCTTGGCCTCATCTTCCCAAGGAATATAGGCACTCTAACCTTGTATTTGATTTAATATCCTTAAGTATTTGAAGCAAAGTGTTTCAATTCAGCATGCCAGTTTGTGAGCTCAATGCATCTTGATCAATGTCACTTTTTTCATCATTTTCCCACAGATAACTTTTCTAAATGAGATTAAGTACAAGTCCTTCATAAATACAAATGAGGAGGTAAAGGAGAATAGCAGAGATGTGAAGAATCACACAGAGGCATGATAAAAAATTGGTATATTCAATTGTTAACATGAGTGAGCTAAAAAAGATGAGTTAGAAGAGGTAGAAAGTCACAAGAACATAAAGGATTATAGGTGTCAAGAAAAGGTTTGGATTTATGCAATAAGGCATGTATAAGCAGAGAAGTACCAAGATCAGCTTTAATTTTTTTTAAATGACATTCAAGTACTAGTGAAGAAAGGACTTGGAGCAAAAGACAAGGCCAATTGTATAGACATGTGATGTCAGTATCACAAGTTGTGTGTGGCAACTGAGTAGAAATTTGTTAGTGAGAACTGACATGAGCTGTATATATAACATATATACTGAGGATTGTCAATCAAAACTGTAAACCATTTTAATATTTGATATGATATTTTATAAGTGTTTGGATGCATTTGGTTTAAATACGATTAAAAGTAATTTCATGCTGGGTGCCAGTGGCTTATGTCTATAATCTCAGGTAATCAGGAGGCTTAGATCTGAGAATCATGGTTAAAAGCCAGCACAGGCAGAAAAGTTCATTATAAATTTTTATCTCCAGGGCTGGGAATATGGTCTAGTGGTAGAGTGCTTGCCTCGTGTACATGAAGCTCTGGGTTCGATTCCTCAGCACCACAAATACAGGAAAAGCCAGAAGTGGCACTGTGGCTCAAGTGGTAGAGTGCTAGCCTTGCTCAAAAAGAAGCCAGGGACAGTGCCCAAGACCTGAGTGAAAGACCCAGGACTGGCAAAAACAAAACAAGGAAAAAAAATCTTACCTCCAATTAACAACCAAAAAGCCCAAAGTAGAGCTGTGGCTCAAGTGGTAGAGCTCTAGCCTTGAGCAAAAAATGCTCAGGAATAGTGCCCAAACCCTGAGTTCAAGCCCCAGGACTGACACACCCAAAAAAGTAATACCATGTTTCCTTCCAATTTGATGCCTCGATTAGAATAGGTTAAATTATGATTGTGCCTCATGATGATCCTACTGGATATTTCTTTTTTCTTTTTCTTTTCTTTACTTTTATTTTTTTTTAGTTTTATTATCAAACTGATGTACAGAGAGGTTACAGTTTCATACGTTAGGCATTGGATACATTTCTTGTACTGTTTGTTACCTCCTCCCTCATTCCCCCCTTCCCCCCTCCCCCTTTCCCTTTCCCCCCATGAATTGTTCTGATCTAGGTCATACATGACTTTGGTTGTGACTATAAGTATGAAGACAGGGAGACAATTTGATAGGCATCAAAGGGGTAAAAATTGAAAAAGATCTATGTCACAGTGAGATGGGGAGATCTACCATTGTTTTGAGAGTCCTGACTTAACTGACATGCCACAGTGGTGAATGTAGTTAAAAGGAAATAGAATGGAAACATAGGAGCTTAAATAATTAATTTAGTATGGAATATGCTGAGTGTGGATTCTGATATCTACCAAGCAGAGATAGCAATAACTCTATCTATTTCTAATATGTAGAAGAAATACTGCAATTAAAAGATTAGCCTGTAGAAAAATAAAGGAAATCACAAGCATTTTGTGATACTGCCCCCACCCCCGGAATATACATGGTGAGAAAGAGACTCAAACTCTGGGATTGAGGAGACATATATTCTCTAGATTTATGTAGTAGTATTTTAGTCCACTCATTTTCCCTTTTGCTTTAACCTACAAATTACATATCATTATTGATTTATGGGCTAATATCAGTTCCTATTGACCCACCTTTTTGCCTTTGATTTTTAAGACATTAATTAGCATATATTAGTTGCACAAGGGAGTTTTCATTGTGACATTTCCACACATAAAGGGAAGTGGGAAAACTTACTAAAATTAAGATATAACAAGCAATGTTTCATGAAACTACTGGGAGAATTATAGATCAAGAATAAGAGAGCTGGGCTGGGGATATGGCCTAGTGGCAAGAGTGCCTGCCTCATATACATGAGGCCCTGGGTTCGATTCCCCAGCACCACATATACAGAAAGTGGCCAGAAGTGGCGCTGTGGCTCAAGTGGCAGAGTGCTAGCCTTGAGCAAAAAGAAGCCAGGGACAGTGCTCAGGCCCTGAGTCCAAGCCCAGGAGTGGCCAAAAAAAAAAAAAAAAGAATAAGAGAGCTGCATATGGTGGCTCACACCTGCAATCTGAGCATTAGGGAAACTGAGGCAAGAGAATGTCCATAATGAAACTCCTATTTCAAAAAACTGAGGAGCGGGAGAAAGAAGAAGAGGGAGGGGAGTATGGGGAGAAAGGGAAGGGAGAGAGAGAGGAGGGAAAGAAAAGAATGGAATAAAATAAAAGGAAGAGCATTGTTATAGTATTCTAAAAGAAAAGTCATGTCAAAAGAAGAGATGGTCTTTGGACTTCAAAATTAATACTTTGTTGTTGACCTTGTTCTGGTTCTGATAATTTCCATCAACATTAAAATGTACTGTTAATTCAACCTTAGTAATAGTAATAGTAATAGAGTTCAACTTTCTGTCAATTTCAGTCATGTCAGCTTCTCAATTGCTGTAATTGTAGCTAGAACCCAGTTTCTAATAAAAAAATTCTATTTCAATGACTTTATTTGGAGGTACATCGTGTAAGGATTTCACAATTGAGTTATTCATTTGATTTATATAGATCTAAAATCCCCGATGTTCTTTCAAGGTACCACAATACTCTCATCTGGGTAATTTCTGAACAGGTGCGGTAGTTTAGGCTGATTTACAAATAGTACTCAATTAAAGATTAATGTCCAAATATCAAGAAATTGCTTCCAAGGGGAAACCGTAAAGGAGAAAGGGAACACAGGAACAAAAACAAGAGGAAATTAGGCAAGGGTGCAATCTTAGGTGAAATTCTATATGGCCTTCTTTGGTCTTATCCTGTGGAGGGGGACTCTGGTGTGTAAATTATGCCTTGGAGCATGAGATACCCTAAGTGTCTGGGGCTAGCTCACAGAGACCAAATTATCTGTCATAAAAAGCGAATTTACTGGTGGAAATGAAGGCCTGTGAACGGACAAAGAGGTCCAACAGATCTTGGTTCCGCAGCATTACCCTTATACCAAGGACCTTATCATTCTTATAGCTCTAGTACCTAGCCAAGATCCACTTCTAAAACTTTTAAGAAAAAATCTGGGCATCAGTGACTCACACCTGTAGTTGCAGCTAATGAGGGGCTGCAATCTGAGGCTCACAGATGGATGGTAGCCAAAGTGGGATAATGTGTGAGACTATAAACTCTAACTACCAACAAAGCCAGAAGTGGATCTACAACTCAAGTGATAGAGCACTAGATTTGAGTACAAATGCTCAGGAACAGCACCCAGACCCTGAGTTCAAGTTTCAAGACTGATGACAACAAAAAACAAGAACAGAAATATCAGTGTTGATCCTGGTGGGCATATCCTAATCTTTTTCTCTGACTTTGAATTCCAATGTTCCATTCTGTTAGTCAACTTGAACTTTAAAAAAATATGACCTGCTGTTGCTAAACCTTTGATTCTTTTTTTTTTTTGCCAGTCCTGGTGCTTGAACTCAGGGCCTGAGCACTGTCCCTGGCTTCTTTTTGCTCAAGGCTAGCACTCTGCCACTTGAGCCACAGCGCCACTTCTGGCTTTTTTCTATATATGTGGTACTGAGGAATCAAACCCAGGGCTTCATGTATAGGAGATGAGCATTCTTCCACTAGGCCATATTCCCAGCCCTAACTTTGATTCTTTTTTTCCCTCTGCAATCCACCCTCATCCAACATCATTCCATCACCACTCAGAAAATTCCTTGAATATCCTTTATATATTTAAATGTCAACCGGCCATGTGAGATCTACTGTCTATATTTCCTGAATTTTATTCTAGACAAGGAAGTTGCCTCTAACATTATCGACACCATTAACCACAAAATTTGTTTACTCAGAGTCCACTTTTTCCTTTAGCCAGGTGATCAGATCACACTAATTAAACATAAGTCTTGGGCTGAGAATATGGCCTAGTGGTAAAGTGTTTGCCTCGTTGTTGGCAATTATCCTTAACTACTTACTCTGTTTCTTCATGACTATTGCATTATAAAGATGAATAAAATTGTATATGCCCACATGCTTGCACACTGATGTCAAAATGATACATGAGAATATATAACTAAGGAATAATAAAACAATGTATCACATGAGCAGTATGGTTTGAGACTGTGGAAAATTGAGACCTCAACTCTTAATAAATCTAGGTTTTAGAAGAGATTAGTGATTTCACTAGGGCTTGAGGCTCAGTCACTCTGGAAAAGCATTTGAATGAAGGAGGATTATTTGTGCAGAGGCAAGAACAGAAAGTGGTTACAGAACACTGAAAGTATTATCTAGAAGACTGGAAGCAATTGTTTCTCCTCCAACGTACTTACTTACTTTTCTTAAAAATCTAAAGCATATTATCTTAGTTTTTCACTGTTCACAATGTACTCTTTTCCAAATATTACTTCCTCACCTTTACTCTATCATCTCAGAACAAACCCTGTTCCTTGCTGATGTTTCTAAATACCTCATTACTCAGGCATATGAAGACTAATTCTCAATCACAACCTCCTTTTATCTTCTATGCCTGTTGTCATTCTTGAAAATGAAAAGGATCATACAGTTATTAGCACACTGTTCTATCATCTATTGACTAATGGGAATAATCTTTCTTCTTATACACCCTACTACTGATGAGCTTTGATTTTAATTCCAAGAACAGCAATTCCACAAATTTTGCAAATGCTACTTTTCATGCTGCAGCAGACAAATCTGTCGACTTTTTTCAGTGCCCTCAGTTCTTAGTCAGAAAAATTATTCCAACCCAAAGTGGCTTAAATTTTGGCATCAGGTCATATGCCCCAACTCTTCTGACTATCGCTCTTTTGAATGGACATGAATTGACTCACAGCCAAGCAATTCATTGCCAGCCAGTAAGCAATCAGAATGCCTGTCTTGATTCTGCATTAAGGAGCAGTCATTTGTAGCTGAAAGACCCTGAATACTGGAATTGAAAGATATGCTCAAGTAAGATGCAGTGTCAGTAGCATGACAAGCCAAAAACTGTATGCATGACCAAATTATGAAATAACAAACATTAAAATCTTACAAACATGGGCAGCCTTCAGAACAGACAATGGAATAGATATAATAAAGAACATGGATGGAAAATTCTATGGTAATGAAAAACTGAGCTAGTATATCTCTGATTTTTTTATTCCCATAGGGCTAAGTAATATTTTCTACTGTGGAGTTCAGTGGGGTTCATTTATATTTTAAAATAAACTCCTAATTCACTTCAACTTATTTCTCACAATACAGAAGTTTCTACCACTATGCTCTGGTTTATGAGACAACCGTATCAGTGATCCAGAAACATCCTCACTTCCATTTATGCTAAAAAGAAAAAGTAACAAAAATTAGTCATGTAACTTCAGCCTCACAATTCCTGAACAGATTTTTCCACTGTCTCTTAAAACTAGGGAGTGATATTTATCAATTCAGTACTCAAACAATAAAATTATCATCTTACACAACTTTAACCATCTGTATCCTCCATGTAATATGATTGGTTTTACATTTTGCAAATGTAGGGCATGAGCATCCTAAATTGTAGATAATAATGATACACTATTCATATTTTACTATATATTAATGAGAGACTTATCACTTTATTTTGAGATATGAAATAATAGTTATATATTTGCTTTTGAAGTATTTTGGTATTGTACAAGTGTAGAAAAGAAGTCAGTAAACTATGTTCTGCAGACCAAATCTTGCCTGTTACCTTTTTGTAAATAGGATTTTATTGAAATACATCCACATTCATACTATGCATTGCCCATAATTGCTTTCATGCTGTAATGCCAGTGTTGAGCAAATGCAATGAAGACCATATAGGTCACTAGCCTAAAATACTTCCTATGTGGGCCTGTATAGAATGATTTTCTTATCTCTGTTGGAGAAATAGAGCTCATATTATCTGACAACTTAATAAATCAGTCTTAGTATCAAATACCACATACAGAAGACTTAAATTTCTATATAATTGCTTGTTTATGCACTTATAATATTCACCCTTCTGTTAAGGAACAAGTAAAATAAACTTTCTTTTTCCTGAATGGAATCATTTGGTTGATAATCTTAAATAGAAATCATCTATTAAAATGATAAGAAACAGATGATATTTTATAATCTAGAAGTGAATAAGGTTAACAAAGCAAGGAAATCACTTCAAAGACTTAGAATTCATTTGGGAAATGAAGAAATAGGAAAAATAGGATTGTATTTAAATGTGTAGGATGGTTTCAAAAAGATGAGGTGCAAAATAATTTTTAAAACCCAATGATCTAAAATTCAAATGGAAATATCATTTGAATAAAAAGTAGGCTAGGGGATTGCCAAGGAGAACAAAGACATCACACAATTTAAATTAAGGTCAACATCTTTAAAAATAGAAAATTGTGAACTGGAGAAGGCAAAGTATATAATCAACTATGTTTCTCAAGCAATATATAGCATCAAAAATATGTTTATTGAAGAAAACAAGCTTAGCATGATGTTAAGTAAAGCACACCATCACTATATGTTATAGGTTTGAAGAATTGTTCTTCAGGCATGAATGACATGTTGTGTTATTCTAATTCTCCTTGTCTTCTGAGTCATTCTCTAACAAACTATTTCTCTGCCATTACTTCACTTACTATTCCCCTCCATCTAAACCTTCAGTGATTTGCCATTGAGTCATGTTGTCTTAGAGTGGAAAACATCATTGAATGTCATGAATTGCAAAAACCATAACTTCCCCTTGAGTGCAGCCACACAGGTAAGGTCAAAGAGCTTGCCCTTGTGGTATCATTGACCAATAGATGCCAATACTCAAACCCAATTACATCCACAACCAAAACAGTCTTTTTCAACCACATGGAACTTGCTGCAGTACAGCTTACTTTGACAAATACTTTCACTCATCTAATACTTGAAAATGCTCTTCTAAGTGAACTAGATTTCCAGTTCACTAGTTTATCTTTAAAATGCTGAGTTGTAAATGTTATGCTGAGCTGGCCTATAGTGGCTCACTCAAAGGGTTGAGATCTGCGGATCATGCTTTGAAGCCAGCAGGGGCAAGAAAGTCTGTGAGATTCTTTAATTTTAATTTAAGTAGTTGTACAACGGTGTTGCCACTTAACAAAGCAGTTTATGAATGCAATATATCTTAATCAGTATTGCCCTTTCAATATTCTCACCTATCCCTCCCTTACCCACCACTTCCCTCACTTTTCTGAATGTTGTAGGATATACATTTGACTTTTGACTGCATTTTCCTCTTCTTCATTTGTCCATCCCTTTCCCCTTCACCCCACCTCACCCCTTTTGGGTATCTGTACCAGGTAAGGGAAGATTCAGCCTCCATAAAATTCTTATTTCCAATTAATCACCCAAAAGCTGAAATTGGAGCTGTAGATCAAGTGGTAGAGCCTTGAGCAAAGAAAACTTAGTAACAGCGCCCAGGCCCTGAGCTCAAACCCCAAGACAATCACACACACACACACACACACACACACACACACACACACAATGAAGATAACATATGATGCATCATTCATCTATGAAGCCTTTTAATTTCCTATTTCTTATTTCCTTTAGAATATGTGGCATGAATGTACTTGCTTGAGCTTTGGCACCTGCATCCCTATATTGCACTTTATATTTTTCCCTCTATTTTATGGGTTTCATTTACATACGCAATGCAGTGAATACCTTTCTTGTTAAGCTTGTTACCTCCTCCCTCGTTTTTCTCCCACCTTCCCTCCTTCTCAATCCACCCCCAACTTGTACAGTTCGTTTACAACATATTGTCTTGTAAGTATTGCTATTGCATTGGATCGCCTTTTATCCTTTGTCTCACCATCTTGATGTTCCCCTAACCTTCCCTAAATCAAATAAACATATATACAATATCCAGGGTACCTAAATCAAATACAGTGACAACAGGGGCCAAACCATAGGAAAGAAAAACACAAGAAAAAAATGTCACATAGTACATTAAAAATAACAGCAATGAAAAACACTTTGTTTCCATATATTGGAGCTTATTTTGCTTAGCATCATCTTATATACAGAGCATATATACATATATACATAGCATACATACATAGCATCATCGTATATACATAGAATTTGAGCTATTGTGACCCTCTGCTAGGATTATCCTAGATATATACTAATTATTACCAGTGAGGGAAAACATAAAATCTATGTTTGGGTGTGGCTCATTTCACTTAGTATGATTTTTAAGTGGTAGTATCCAAGTACATTTTGAACTCTTAAAAGTAAGATGACTTCTAACACTTTGAACACAGTTTAAATACTGAACACAGTAGCTATTAAAATTTGCTTATAATCTCCATAATCACCAGTATAAAGTCAATTATGATAATGAGTTGAAATATGGAAGAATTATCCAAACAGAATTCTAAGAATAGATATTTATGTAAAATGAAAAAATATTTGAGAGTAAACAAAGTATAAAGATATAACTTAATAAATTAGAATATTATTTGTAATATATTTGTTTCAGTACATTGAGCTGATTCTCATTTCTAAAGTAAATTTTAGCTTAAATTAACAAAGTTCATATTTTATGAAAATATAAAATTTACAATAAAGTTAAATTGTTATTATCTTTTGTATGTAAATTGGAATAAATATTTATAGTAACTCCATTATTTCAAAGTCCCAAGTTAAGGAATTGATTGAATCAAAAAGAAAAGCAAATAATGAAAGCAAAAGACAAGAGTAGGTAATTAATATTTAATGGCTTCACTTAGAGGTCAAGATCATGATCGTGTAATTTAAATAAAATTTCTGGATTCTTAAAAGCTCATTTACATCAAAATTCCAAAGATGTAAGGTTGAATGTAATTCAAGCCTAAAGTAAATATACATACTTTCTTGACTCTTATAGCTATATTCCTTGTATAAACCTGAGCATACTTTTATATATCCAATATAAAGTAAAAGAGCACTATGATAATTTTAAGGAGAACTTCTAAAATCTCCATTATAAATGAATTCTAACTATAATGTACACATTAGATGTTTTTATTTGCCTATCATAAAGCCTTAATATTGTATTTTATTGCAATTCTACAATAGAAAAAAAAACAGAAAGGTACTAGGTTACTAGATAATTATTTCTAATATATTACTAATAAAATAAAGTACGAACATAATATTAGGGTTTTAATTGAACCCTATACCCTATAAAATATATCTGAATTTAAAGAAGCATTACTTTAATTTTCCAATTATTTTTACATTTTAGACTTAACATTCCAACTTTTGTAAGAAGCAGGAGTATGTATTATAATATCAGATAAATTTTCATTAACTAATTACTTCATCTTTTACTTTAGGGCTTTTGTTCATTCTTTATAACTTGTTCCAGTATTACCTTTTCTGTTTTTAAATTATAAACTAGTACATAAAAGCATAAAAATTATACATCTTAGTGAAGCCCCATTATTTTTGGTACATATACATAACATGCTCAAATCAGGAGATCATATTTATATCCTCAAATATTTGTCATTTATTTATGGCAAAAGTTGTCAAAATCAATCTTTTAACTTTGAAATACACAGTACATTATTGTTATCCATAGTTAACATTTTTTGCCACTGTACTCTCAATTTCCATGAGATCAGTCTTTAGTTTCCACTTATGAGTTTCTATGGTACTTGTCTTTCTGTGCCTGGCTTATTCACTTATTAGAATCATCTCCAATTCCATCCATGTTTGCACAAATTATAGAGTTTCATTCTTTGTGTGTGTATGGTTTGGTTCCAGAGCTTGAACTCGGGTATTGAGTTCTGTCCCTGAGCTTCTGTCTCAAGGCTAGGACTCTATCATTTGAGCCATAGCTCTACTTCTGACTTTTTGTAGGCTACTTAGAGTTAAGAATCATATGAAATGGTGTGCCTGGATGGGGCCTCAAACTGTGGTCCACAGATCTCAGCCTCCTGAGTAGCTTGGATTGCAGGCATGAGCCACTGGTGCCAGATGGGTTTCATTCTTTGTAAGGCTACAAATATTTCAGTGTCTGACATATCTGTGTATGCTTGCCCTTACTATTCATTCAATGGATGGATAATTAGTTAGATTGTTTTCCTATTGTGAAGAATGCTGCAATAATTTTGGAAATGAAGATACTTTTCAGGTTTTTTTTTTTTGTTTTTTTTGTTTTTGGCCAGTCCTGGGCTTTGGACTCAGGGCCTGAGCACTGTCCCTAGCTTTTTTACTCAAGGCTAGCACTCTGCCACTTGAGCCACAGCGCCACTACTGGCCATTTTCTGTACATGTGATGCTGGGGAATTGGACCCAGGACCTCATGTATACCAGGCGAGCACTGTTGCCACTAGGCCATATCCCCAGCCCATGAAGATACTTTTCAGACACAACAATATTTTATTTTATTTTTACATGTTTTCTGAAGGATCACTGTATCACTTACTACTATGTTTAATTTTTTAAGCAACCTCCACATTGTTTTCAATATAGTTATACTAACTTACAATCCCACCAACAGTGTATAAGGTTGCCAAGACTTGTTAACCAGTGCCACAATGTTGAATTATTGGAGCTTTGTACTACATATTGTTATGGCATACTTTGTGACCTAACATGCCTTCTATTCCACATGTGCTTGAGAACACGTTTTCTGGGTTTTCTGTTGTTCTTGGGTAGAATGGTCTACATATTAATGTTGGGTCCTTTCAATCTTATTGTTCAATTCTGCCTTTACTGATTTTCTCTCTGGCTGATCTTTCTAATCTTTAAAGTGGCATACTGAAATCTTGTGCTACATGGCTGTCTATTAATCTCTTCAGATATGTTAATTTTTTAGCTATTTACATATATAATGTTTGGTACACATATGACTATGATTGTTATATCTTCTTGATGAATTGACTTCTTTGTATTTATACACTAATCTTCTTATCTCTTTTACACTATTTTTACTTAGTCTGTTTTATTTGTTCTAAGTATAGCCATTCCCACTCTTATATGAATTTATTTTTTCTGGGGCTGGGAATTGCATACATGGCACATACTAGGTAACTGCACTGCCACTTAATCTATGCTCCCAACCCTTTTTTTATACTAAAGGGGATGTATACAGGGATTAACAGTTACATACGGCAGGTAATGAGTACATTTCTTTTTGAACAGTGTTACCCTTTCCCTCATTTTCTCCTGCTTTACCCCCAAGTCACCTACCCAGGTTGTAAAGTTCATTTCCAATTTGTTTTTAAAGGTGAAGTGAGACTCAATAGAGAATAGAGCTGGTTGAATCTTGTTTATCCATGCAGTTCCTGTGTCTTTTTACTTGATAGTTTATTCATTATATTTGAACCAAATATTGATAGATGAGAACTGAATTATTGTCCCTTATCAAAATGCTTACTATTTTTCCCTTTTGTCCTTATTGTCTTGATATCATCCTTTGTGATATGACATTGATTTTCTTCATTCCTTTTGCTTTAATTCCCTAATTTTTATTTATTGAATATTTTTGTGACATTTATACAAATCTTATGATTATAACAATGTATTTTTTACTGATAGGCAAACTTCAGTTACACACACTTTTCCTTCTCTTCCTCTTTATTTTGCACTATTAATGACCTTGTGTCTTTTGTAATATGTATCCATTCATAAGTATTTATAGATATAAATATTTATGCTATTATCTTTTTATTTTTTAATTATTATTTTATGGTTCCAGTCCTGAGGTTTGAACACAGGGCCTGGTCACTCTCCCTGATCTTTTTTGCCCTAGGTGAGTGCTCTATACCACTTGAGCCACAACACCACTTCTGTTTTCTGGTGGTTAATTGGAGATAAGAGTCTCATAAGCTTTCCTCCCCCTACTGGTTTTGAACCAGGACTCTCATATTTCAGCCTACTGAGTAGCTAGAATTACAACAAGCATGAGCCACTGGCTCCTGGCTACCTTTTTTATTTTTATTCCAGAAGGAAATAATTTACACACCACCCTTATAATAGTATTCTAAACTTGAAAACGTATCCTTACCTATACCAGAAAGTATACAGTTTTGATGTTACAATGCAACTTGGTTTAATTTCAACTTGAGTACTTAGTTAATGCTCCATGGCTAGTGTGGGCCAATTCCCTCATCTTTTGTTAGCCTAGGAAAGTGCTAGTGAAGGACAGGTTTTCGAACAAATTATTGGCTGGAGGGGGTGTGCAGTGAAGAGAGGCCATGAGGTTTCTTAGATGACCCTTTTGATGAAAATAGTGAGCCAGTTAATAATATCTTGAAATTTTAAGATATATCAGTGTTTTGGGGGAGCCTGCTTCATGCTAGGAGCAGGAAATTCCTTTGGTGGTCAACTTGGAACAAGATAATATCTTGCAATACCAAGGAAGTTGATGCTCCCTCCTTTTACACTCCCCTCATTCTTCCCATTTTCTCTAGGAAAAATCATGGAACAAGGAAATATCTCTTGGCACTGAATTATGCTAACTTAAGAAAAGGATAATGTGGGTAAAGTGAAAAATAGAGTTGTTCTTCTTTCTCTTCTTCAATGAGTTGTTTCTTATTTGTTTTGTTTTATGTCTCCTATAAGGTGTTAAAATCTTCTAGGAGACTCAGAAAGGTTCCCATCTATGGATTATTGTCAACAATGTTTCTTTGTAGGTATAATGGCAAGAATATCCTACTCAGTCATCTTACTGATGTCACTCTGGGAAAACTTTTTATTTTATGTGATTAAAAACAACTTAATAAATACCTTTAAGTTTTTGTAATGTATAAAACTTATCTTTATCCATCAATTGAAATGAATAAAATCTATCTAATTTCAGGGCATAAAGGTTTCCAATAAATGTTAGTGTTTTTTCCATAGAAATAATTCTGATAGTGTAATCTCCATTTTAAAGCATGTATTCAATCATGGAAAGAAAATTAGTTGGTAATTAGATCAAAGCATAATGCTAGAGAAAAGTATACAAATTTATTTAACATAAGTTTTATAATATAGGATTCCTTCAGAAATAAAGACCCAAAGATCCAGAGAAAACTTTGTTTTCATGCTAAATCTAATTAAAATAATGAGTATTTGTAGAAAACTATGATTAGAGAGACAGGAGTTTGATGTACTGCATGTAAACATAAGCAAAATTCAGCTCCACTTGTTCAGACTTGGCTCTGTGTTTCTATGTGACATTTATTCCTTTGGTAATGGAACAATATAGATATCATGTGAATATCTTTTTTTTTTTAATGAAGAGGTTAGAAAGTGACCTTTCTAGAATTTTCTTTCTTGCTTTATGTTGAGAGGTGGGAAGATTCTGTTTTCTCTGACCTACTTCCGGTGAGAAAAGAGAAACTCCTTCAATATATTTCATTTCCACCCTTGTCATGTTAAGGAACTATGTGTTGAGATAATATATTCTGAGCTCCAGTTGTTTCAATATTCTTTAAGTTTTATTTTCTGACCTGAGTATTATCATTCTTCATTTTTTCCCTTAGTGAGCAGAGTGTTGGCAGAGCAGATTCTCTGTGAGCAAAAGATAGTGTATTCTCTTTAATATTGTTATGCAGACAGAGGAGTTCCAAAGCTACCCTACATAATACACATTGCTTTATTTCCACAGAAGCTAGCAAATGATGAGTGCTGGTACTCTCCAACTTTTTTCTGTACTAATGCACAAAACCATTTCACCCTATCTGGATGCAGGCCAAATTGCCTCAACATAAAAAACTGATTCTTGGATAGATGCATTAGGAATGAGTGTGTTGGCACTACTCTATGATGAATGTCCCATGGGGCCAGCCTGAACTATGCCTTATTCAATCTACTGTTATTAATGAATCCATTTCCATGATTATGAAATTCACCAGTGAATGCAAACCATACAGAAATTTCTTTTTCTATTAATAAAATGGAATGGTGCTACAGTCACTTGTGGAAGGCAGTTTGACAATTTCTCACAATACTAAATGTAGTCCCAAAAGATACAGCAACAAACTCCTATGTATCTAACTAACTAACCTGGAAACTTCTATGCCAACAAAAACACCTGTATGTAAATGTTTCTGTAGCATCTTTGTTGATAATTACCCCAAGGTTTATGCACCTCAAATTTCCTTAAGAAAGAAAGAGTATGGTATATTTATGTCTGAAGATAAAATAATTAAGCCATTAAATATTTATAATGGAAAAAGAATAACAAAGAACAATTAGGTGAATAGGATAAAATAAATTACATATAAATATGGAAATATTACAGTGAAACTCCTTTGTATAATTAACAAACAAGAGAAATTAAATCTTTTTAAAGGGAATGTAGCAAAAGAGACAGTAGTACAGTCTCAGAAATATTGCTATCAAATATTTATTAACAATTTATTAAATACTGCTATGAAATATTTACTAGCAATTGTCCTGTTATAGGACAATTTTATTTGTAAACAAAAATCAGAGATTAGAAACCACAACAGTGATTTCTGGCAAAAATTTGGAAAAAGTAGAAAGGCTGCACAGGAAAAACACAAGTGATATTTTAAGAGGGTGAAATTATTTGGATGATATTGCAAGATTGGATCTATGACGCTGCTTTTGACAAATCCTACAAAAAATCAATTTTAATAGTTTCAAGTTTAAAAAAATTACTTAAGGAATTAGGAGAAATCTCAAGATGACATCAATTCTGCTGCAAAAGAATCTGTACTACTAGGGACATTTCTCAGGCCTTGAGCTCAAACCCCAGAACTGGCACATGTGCACACACGTGTGCACAAACATGCACACATACACACACACATGATAACCTTATTGAAGAGAGTAAGGGTAATGGGGTGGAAAAAGCTGATAGAAACTTTGGAAATTAGTATAAACTCAAAATTTAAAGGCAAAATAAACTATTCAAAATATTTTTTTCAAGTTTTTATTATCAAACTGATGTACAGAGAGGTTACAGTTTTACACGTTAGGCATTGGATACATTTCTTGTACTGTTTGTTACCTTGTCCCTCATACCCCCCTCCCCCCTCCCTCTTACCCTTTCCCCCCCTGAGGTGTTCAGTTCACTTACACTAAACAGTTTTGCAAGTATTGCTTTTGTAGTTGTTTCTCTTTTTTTACCCTGTGTCTCTCAATTTTGGTATTCCCTTTCAATTTCCTAGTTCTAATACCAGTATACACCGTTTCCAATATACTCAGGTAAGATTACAGAGATAGTGTAGATACAACCACAGGAAGGTGATACAAGAACATCATCAATAGTAGAAGCTACAGATACACATGGGACATTGAAAGTAGTTACAACTGTGATATAACAATCATTTCCATAACATTGAGTTCATTTCACTTAGCATCATCTTATGTGATCATAAGGGTATAGCTATATGGCTCTTGTGATCCTCTGCTGTGACTTGCCTAAACCTGTGCTAATTATTCCCAATAAGGGAGACCATCGAGTCCATGTTTCTTTGGGTCTGGCTCACTTCACTTAGTATAATTTTTTCCAAGTCCTTCCATTTCCTTACAAATGGGGCAATGTCATTCTTTCTGATAGAGGCATAAAATTCCATTGTGTATATGTACCACATTTTCCTGATCCATTTGTCTACTGAGGGGGGTTGGTTCCAGATTCTCGCTATGACAAATTGTGCTGCGATGAACATTGTTGTGCTGGTGGCTTTACTGTGATTTTGGTTGTGGTTTTGATGAGGTTATCTCTCCTGGGCTAACAATTCTGAAAGTACTATGTATTTGTAGTGGAACTGTATAATTTTAAGTATGAAGAACATACTTAATGACAATCAACATCACCTCATATGCTTTCTAATGTCTAACAAGTGTGTGACTGCATTATTCCAGGAAGTTGGGATAAAGTAATGAATATATTACAAAATGCCTATCATACAAAAATGCCTATTTTCAAGAAGAATTTAATAATGTGGACAATTGGCCTATAATTCAAGCTACATAGGAATCAGAGACAGAAGGATCTTGGCTCAGAGCTAGTCCAGGCAAAAGTTAGCAAGATCCTTTCTCAAAATCAAGCCAGATATCGTGATACATATCTGTAATCTCAACAATCCAGGAAACAGAGGTAGGAGGATGGCCATTTAATGCCAGCCTAGGAAATGTTAGTGTGAGACCCTATGTGAAAAACAAACTAATAGCAGAAAAGGATGGCGGTGGTGGTGATAGGGACATGATTCGATACCCAGAACTTCCAAGAAACAGACCAACTAAAAAGTTTAATAATCATGCAAGCTGTTTCCTCTTCTTTATATGTGCATACTATTCCTTCTTATTCCAAACTTCCACTATGCTGGGAATGACCAAAATTGTCATGAATATTTAAAAACAAAATAAAACTATTTGTCCTTTCTCCTTTATAAAACAAGTATTGTGTTGGAAAGGGCTATGTTAAGATTTTTTTATAACCAAATGACTAAGAAAAATCAGATTGCCACAACATGATGATAAAATATTTTTAAGGATGATTATTTCAAGTATTTGCATCATCTTTCTTCAAACACTTGAAATTAAATTGTACATATTAACTGCTAAGTGCAATATACACATTATAAATAACATGTAATTTTTGCTGTCTCTTAATAAGAACATCATCTGCATAATCTTCATACTAGTATCCCAGGAAGAATCTCAAAGCTGATGAAGCTTAGTCAATTGATTTCATATTCAAATTTCCCCAAATGTTCTATAACAGATTGTTTTTGCTCTAGAGAGAAAAACAAAAAGAAATTCAAGACTAGCCAGGTGCTGGTGGCTCATGCATGTAATCCCAGATTCTCCGGAGGCTGAGATGGGAGGATTGCTTTTTGAAGCCAACCCCACCCAGCAGGAGAGTCTTAGCTTCAATTAACCACAGAAGAAAATGAAGTGGTGCTGTAGCTCAACTGTACAGTGCTAACCTTGAGCAAAATGAGTTTAGGGATAGTGCCCAGGCCCAGAGTTCAAAGCCTACCACCTGCCAAAAAGAAAAAAAAAAAGGAAGAAAATTAAGGACTACTAACTGCACTTAGTTATCATATCTCTTTAACTTCAGTCCCCTATTTTAAAGGGTCAATGTCAGTTACCTTGTAGAATACCCCACAGATTCTAATTTATCTAAATGTTTCTTCCTGTTAGCATTGTCCACAAGTTTACACATGTGATTCATGTACTTTTTGTTATTGTGTGCAACAATATTGTTGTCCCATTCTGGCATGCTAATTGTAAAGACTTGGTGTGTGTAGCCCAATTCATTAAGGTGGTTTTTCTCCCACAATATTTTTTGGTAGTTCTGGGGATTTGAATTCAGGGCCTTGAGCTTTATAGATTAAAATGATATTATCAAGTCATGCCTCCAATCATATTTTTCAATAGTAACTTTTTGAAAAACTTCTCACTTCCTTCCTAACCGCATGCTTGAACTGCAATCTGCCTATTATAGGCTTCCTTGTTGTTGCTGGAATTACAAGTGTGTGCAACTGTGTTCAGCTTTTCCCACTGTAAGTCATATGTGCCTTTGCACTAGGAAAACATATTAACCTTTTTCCACGTGCAACATTTCTTCTTAGCATCTGTGGAAAAGTCTTGGCTTAACCAATGATCCTTGCCTGAACTAGTGGTTGCAAGGATCATTGGTGATGTTCCAATTTATTATTTCTAAATTTATTAGCTAGCATTTTCCTGCAACCAGGAACTTTCTTTTATCTCTGATTTGAATATTTCTTTGAACTCAGGAATTTTAAATATAAATATAATATTCAGAATAATGTAAAATTATCCTTTCATTATTACTGTTTTAGATATTCAAATTGTCTTGACTACTGGGAACGCTATCTAGGCAATTCTTGTTCCCCTTTAGTGTATCCTAATGCATGCACTTTAAATGTTAGTGTAAAGCATTATTTCTTAAGCCATTAGGATAGAATTTATTATTGCAGAGGAAAAATTATCCATTCCTTTGATAATAACACAGAAATAATAAATCTAAGGGTATTTCTTCACTTAAAGCAACAGAATGTGTGACATTAAAAAAAAAAAAGGAAGGATTGAGTTGCTTTATGAGTGATGAACTACTCCTGACAAACCAAACATCAGACACCTGTGTCGCAGCTGTTCTCAGCTGCATTTATGTCATTGCTCATCCTTTTGAAAAAAAAAACTGCAGCCTTTTAATGAGGGTTAATTATAAAGGGAAAACTTGTCACCAAGCTCTCAGGAAGCTTACTAGTGCTCTTCAGCAGTAGTGGGTGCTGTGTAATGATGATTTATCACTCTGTGTAGTTGCTGATAAAGCATCTCTCAGTAAACTCTTGACAATTTGTTAACACTGCTTTAAATATACTGTTTTTAATTGACTATATCTTTCTTATCTGAGAAACAAACCGTATTACCTGTCAGGCAGGAATCTTGTTTAAAATTGGTGTTGTACACTGTAATACATGGTTTATCTTTAGTTTTCTCTGACTACTGAAGTTGGCTATTTTACCATTTCTGTGTAAATAAATACTTATCATTTTGAATGTTTCTTCCTTGGTATTTTGTATAATGTTTTACAATGAGTATTTACCCCTTGGGCTTCATTACCTGTATTTATTTTGCCACCTGAACAGGACTTTCACATGGAAATTAATGATTTTTCCCAGTTCTGGATCTATGCTTGGGACTCAGATACTCAGTAAATATTTGTATAAGTAAATAAAGAACTTAGGAAAGGACAAAAAGAAAGGTACAGTTTACATAGGTATGGTTGATGGAAAAAATAAATTTGTTAACAAAAATTTGAAAAAGAAAGTCACAATAGAGTGTGATAGTGCCTAATAATGATGTCACCTATATTCTTGCCTAATTTTTTCGTTTAGACAGCCCACTTTTCCTTATTCCTTTATTGCAAAGCCAGCTTTAGTTCAGTTAAATCGACAATGTAACAAATGAGATGGGAGATGTGGCAAAGTCATTCAAGACCCTGACCCAGGCTGCATTAAAAATAACTTGTGACTGTGAGTTCCTAATTAAAGAGTGTCATATTCAATATATGAAGCAAACCAATCTAGAGTTAGGGGGTTCACTGTGGGAAAAGCTTTTCAGAAATATTGAAAGCATGAAGTCAAAAATATTGTTCAGGGGCTGGGGATATGGCCTAGTGGCAAGAGTGCTTGCCTTGTATACATGAGGCCCTGGGTTCGATTCCCAGCACCACATATACAGAAAATGGCCAGAAGTTGCGCTGTGGCTCAAGTGGCAGAGTGCTAGCCTTGAGCAAGAATAATCCAGGGACAGTGCTCAGGCCCTGAGTCCAAGCCCCAGGACTGGCCAATATATATGTATGTATGTGTATATATACACATACATACATATATATTGTTCAAGGACACTTGAGCAGTGATTTGATTTGGTTTTTCTCCCTTTAGTTGAAGATACACACTTGCTGACTCTCAGTTTGTTCTAGGAATCCAGAATCCCTAACTTTTATAATTATCCCCCTGAACAGAACCGCTTGGATTGCCAGTGTGAGTTCTTCCAAAATAATAAAAGAAAATGCTTAGAGAATTTTTTTGAAAAATATCTTAAGAGGATTGGGTCTTTTCTAACTCCAGCAAGACGTTACTGATTCAGAAAGGGTCCCAGATGCCCCCTGTAGGAAAAGAAGGAATAAAGATACGTTGCTCTTTGAATAAGGGCCTTGTTTCTGGTGAAGAAAGGTAGAGACTCATATCAAGTGTATTTTTTGTGATATATATTCAAGTACTTTCCTGATAAAACCTCATTTTAATTTAGGAGCAATATCTATTTATAGGCATCTTACCTGAAATATCTTTATAGCACTCATCACTACCTGACATGAGTAATCATATTTTAAATACTTTGGGTTCACTTGCTAATTTAATTGTTTGTCCTGTCTTTGATTAGAACATAAGTTTTAGGAATAGAAGGGTTTTATCTTATTTACAACTGTGTGAGCAACGCCAGAAAAGTAGTCTGCCATAGTAAATTGTTAATAAATGTCTATTCTTAAATAGAAAATGGCAGTTTACCAGATTATGTATTTTTAGGAACAGAGAGAATCTGCCCTATCCTTTATGCCACTCATTTACTAAAATCAGAGCATAGTGCTTTCTTCATGGAAAATAAACAAACTTTGAGACACCCTTGTAGGTTTACAGGATCAACTGAAAATAAATTGAGATCCTTGGGCACTAGTGGTTCATGCCTGCAATCCTTGCCACTAAAGAGGCTTATATCTGATGATCAAAATTCAAAGTCAGCCCAGGCAAGAAAGTCCTTGAGACTCTTATCTCTAATTAACCACCAAAAAATAGAGAAGTGGAGCTGTAGCTAAAGTGGTAGAGTGTTATCCTTGAGCAAAAAAATTCAGGGACAGTGTCCCGGCCCTGACTTTAAGCTCCAGAACCCCACCTCCACTCCAACACACACAAGAGAGGTAGATCTTTGCTATGGTCAATCATGTCTATGTCTTTATTCTGGTTCTACACCCTTAACTTCAAAATGTAATATTGTAAATGAAGGACTATATTCCAGTTTGGGCTTGCCTTCTCCATTTTGCTTCATTGTCATTTTTGATACTCTGTGTATATGTTGGGAGGGAAGAGCAATGATTGTTTTTCTCTATAATTCTCAGTAACAAATATTAGTCTTTCCTTTTTTGCTGTTCCTTCCCCCCCCCCCCCCCCAGTCCAGGGGCTTGGACTCTAAGCCTGAGCACTGTCCCTGGCTTCTTTTTGCTCAAGGCTAGCGCTCTGCCACTTGAGCCACAGAGCCACTCCTGGCCATTTTCTGTACATGTGGTTATGTGGTTCTGGGGAATTGAACCCAAGGCTTCATGTATACGAGGCAAGCACTCTTGCCTCTAGGCCATATTCCCAGCCCCTTGCTGTTCTTTCTTTTTTTTTCAATTTTTAAATTTATTTTTATTATCTTTCAGAAGTTGTCCAACATATGATGCATGTTGATCAAAGTCACTCCTTTCATTATTCTCCCCCATCTTTCCCAACTACACCCATCCCCTCAGTGAGTTACTGGGTTCCATGTTCACATAGGTAAGTTGAATGTAATGACTATGGTCTCTCACCCTTCCTCTTTCCATTCATCTACACCCCGTCCCTGTGATATCCCCTCACCACAAAACACGTTTACAGCTTCCTGGTATTTATTAAACTGTTTATTCAGAGGTGTTACGTCATTGGATTCCTCCCCTACATATACCATCCTTCTTGCTGTTCCTTCTTAAAGACCAGTCAAAGAAATCATTTCCAGTTTTTTCTGGTACCTATTTTACTGAGAGGGTTGTGTATAATTAAATGTACTTCCATTATTACAGCCTCCTACCTATGCATGATTAAATGTCTGCTCTAGTATGTTTACTTCACTACTACAATTCTTTCTCTACATCCTTTTTTAGGAAAATCATCTTCATATTGAAACTTATAGGAAGCATTTTTTAGTAAACTTTTATTTACATATGTGAAAACTACGGCTAATAAACTTTAAGTTTTTTATTTAATAGTAGTTAACAGTAAGTGTAAAATGGTGTCAACGTGTTGGATTTAGATATGTTTCTGGATAGAGGAACTATATTCAAACTATATTTGTAACCTATTTGTGGTTCTATCTTTTACTTTGATTTATATCACACTTTGTGATAAACTACATAAGATCAAAGAATGCTTGTCTATTGGTTACCTTCTAAGGATTTTTTAAAATTTAATTTTATTGTCAAAGTGATGTACAGAAGGTTTACAGTTACATACGTAAGGCAGTGAGTAAATTTCTTGTCAAACTTGTTACCCCTTCCCTCATTTTTCTCCAAGCTTAACAATAGTAAAAAAGAATCCGATTTTTCAGTTTAGAAAACATTAATTTAGAGCAGAAAATGTAATCTTATGCAGCCTAATCTCCCCTGTTTTACTTTGGTTTAGCATTTTACCCTATTTGGTCAGTAAAATACCTGTTAACTATCAGAATACATTGTGCCCAGAATTGTACCATACTTTTAGATCATTTACACATTTCATATAGGCCAGACATCCAGGGGAAACAAACTCAGATAAAAGAAAATTTATAACCATGGCAAATGATATCTAACAGCAACAATGATAAATAATAAATGTGAAGGAAGAACACATCTTATTTTCCCTAGATGTGAAGTTCTTATCTTTTCCAATTCTATTTATTTTTTAGAGAGCCTTCTTTAAATGCCATATATGAGCCAAACATAACTACAAATGCAAAACCCACAGAAGATTTGAAAAATAGAGAAATTAGAGCTTGTCCTCTTAAGCAATGACTTTATTTTAAAACATAAATGGCCATCTATAAATCATAGTTATGATCAGATAAAACAATGAATTTAAACAAGATATGCATGCACACAAATATAATTTAATCAAAGAAAAATGAACTTGTAAGGAAATGAATCAACATTTAACCTATTTATCCAAAAACAATCTTGTGTTGTTTTTTTCCCATCTCACGGTAGATTTATGCTTTTGTTTGCTTTTGACAAAGATTGACTAAATATTACTCTAGTGTAATTTTCCTGTAACATTAATTATAAAATGTCTCACTGAAATAATGTGAAAGCAAAAACTCATTTGGAAAGCCAGTCACCTAGACTGCATGCTAATAAATTAAAATAAATAGATGAGAAACTAACCCCTTTCTCACAAATAAAAGTATCTTTCTTCATCAAGTTGAGTTCAGATGTCACAAATTTGCAATCTAGACCTTAATTCCAAAGCATATTAATATAGTTAATGTATACCAGAAGCATTTATAATCTGTTATAAACCATGCTAGGCAATATAGAACATCATATCCACAGAAAAAGTGTTAAACTGTGATTCTATAATTAAGATAACATACTTAATATGCTTGACATTTGAAGGAGGAAAAAATGATGAGTAAACATACATAACTAGAAATAAAACTAGGGTAATATAAATGTGACCAGAATATTGCATCAATGTCAATTTCCTGATTGTGATAGTATGTGACTGTAATATATTACCATTGGGGAAACTGCATGTGACTCTAAAATTATCTAAAAATCTAAACGTTTATTTTAAAATGTAAGAAAATATTAATTTCATTTGACAGACAATGAGAACTTTGAGAAATGGGAATTGAAGAGAATCAAAACAGGGAAAATTTAAATAAAGGCTACAGTCAAAAGCCCTTCTATAGAGATCTATATTCAAAATAAACACTTGAGAAGAAGATCTGGTAAGATTTCCTTGCATTATAGATTACAGCATAAACTTTATCAAGCTGTTGTTACTCACATACACCACTATACTTCTAGGGTTGTTCCTACAACAATAGTAGTTTTCTTGTTACTGTTTTAACTTGTTTTTGTCAAGCTGTAATAAGGTCAGTTCTTACACAATCTTATCCTAAACCACTCATGTTTCTTGGTGTTTCAGTGATGCAAGTGAGTGGTAAAAATTAGCTATCTAGGTATATCTGAATAAAATGTGAAAGAGTTCATAGCCTGTATCTTTTCTCAACTAATCCATTTTGAGTTAATTTTTATATGTGTAAGAGGCATGGATCTAATTTCATTATTTTTTCCATTTTGCCATGAACTTTCTCCAATATTCTCTTTTTTTTTTTGCCAGTCCTGGAGCTTAAATTCAGGGCATGAGCACTGTCCATGGCTTCTTTCTGTTCAAGGATAGCACTCTACCACTTGAGCCACAGCGTCACTTCTGGCTTTTTCTATATATATGGTGCTGAGGAATTGAATCCAGGAGGAAAGCACTCTACCACTAGGGCGTAATCCCAGCCCTCCAATATTCTTTTACAAAGACTTTTCTTTCTCTCCTATGTATTTTTGGCACCTTTTTCAATGATTAGTTGACTGTACCTGTGTAGACTTATTTCTGCTCTCTATTCCTTCCTAACTTGATTTTTAAAATGGGCCAAAAAGAACCCAAATGCACATTCTTTCCAAAGCAAACATGCAAATAGACATCAGAGAAATGTTCATGAAAAGCACCACGAACTATCATCTCAAACCTGTTAGAATGTCTATTATGGAAAGGTAAGCCATGATAAATGTTGACCAAATTGTGCAGAAAACAAATCCCTGTACACTGCTGGTGGGAGTGTAAATTTGATGTAACTTTGTGGAAAACAATATAGAGATTCATCAAAAATAGAACTATCATATGATGCATACATGCCTAAATGATGGATGCATACAAGAAGGATGTAGTACGTGTACTCAAGAGATACCTGCACTCTCATATTTATTGCAACATTATTCACAACGGTCAAGAGACAGAAACAACCTAATTGTTATTGGACAAGTCAACAAATAAATAAATTATGGGACATTATGTGTGTATGCATGTGTGTATATAAACATATACATATATATTCAATTACATGTACATATGTGCATATATATAGTTATTATATACATATGTGTGTATGTGTATGATTATATACAATATATCCATACATATTGATCAGATCTTCATGTCAAAGTATTCAACCATTTATAACAATCAGGTGTGGTGTTGAATGCTTGTAAGGAATTTAAGGGTAAAAGAGAGAAAGATCAAACTATGTTTACTATATAGTAAATTCAATGCTATCCTGGGCTACATAATGAGGCTCTGTCAAAATTTTTTTCAATAAAAGAACTTTTGACATTTTAAATTTATAGTATGAATATTGATAAATGTGGTAATTTGTCATAAACATGCATATATATATTTTTGTATACATTATATATAATCATTTCATACCCCCTTGAACACATTCAATAGTTGCCAATTATATGTTTAAAGTTTAAATATAAGTTAATACAAAAGCAAGATTATTTTGACTCTCAGATCACCATAGATGTAAAAGTTTGACCATTTCACATAATGTGAAGGAATACAGAATCTAGTTTTCTCGTATCACATTGCTCAGAATGAATATTGGTGAAACATTTTGTAAAGTGGGACTGGCAAATACTAATCAGATGACTTTAGTTATGTATCTAATAATCCTATAAGAATATTTATCTAAAACTAAGCATGATTATTGATGACATTACAGTTGATTTAAAACACAAAATGAGGTAAACATGTATTCATATTTAGAGAAGTTTAGATATGTTTTTATTTTATCTGATTATAAGATGTTATGCAGATATTATAAAGAATGAGGTAAATGGAAAAATGACAGGCAGAAATCGTGAGGCAAGGTCTTAACAGGATAATTGATCACATTAATATTTAATATTATATTCATAGAGAAAAATATAGATAGAAAAATGTAAAACTTGAAAATTACTCCCTCTCGAGGGGGTAATAAAGCAGGAGGCTAGAGAGATACTTTTAGTTTTTTCTTTTACATTTTTCTCTATTGTCATATATGGCATAACAAAGCACTAGGTGTTTGATCTTATTCAGTTTAAAAATATAGACATAATGTTAAAAAATGATTAAATCACAAATAGCCTTCTTGATATATTTATAAGATTGTTAGTATACCATGGATTTTTATCTTGTTTAAATAAAAAGTCTAACAATGGAAACGCATCATTTTATAAATAAATGTTCTTTAATAATTACAAACCTATCAAATGCACTTTAATTAATGAACATTTTTGTGTGCCAGTCCTGGCTTGAACTGAGATTATGGGCACTGTCCCTGAGCTTTTGTTGGCTCAATTCTATGGCTCTACCACTTGATCCACAGCTCCACTCCTGGTCTTTTGGTGGTTAATTGTAGATAAGTGTCTCACAGCTTTCCTGGCTGGGATGGCTTCTAACTGGCCTCCTGAGTAGTTAGGGTTACAGGTGTGAGCCATCAGTGCCAGTTTAGAACACATGATTTTTAAAGAAAAATTAGGCAGAAATGACATAAAAGTTTGACCCACTTTCTCTTTTTACCCAACTTCCCTTCCACAATTTCCCTGATTAACATCTAGCATTAGTATAGTACATTTGACACAGTTGATGAAACAATATTCATCTATTATCATTATCCAAAGTGAATAATAGTTAATTGTTTGGAAGTACCGAAGTTTGTTTACCCATTCACCTACTCCAGGACAAATTTGTTAATTCCAGCTTCATGAAACCATAAATAAAACTGCTGTAAATGTCTTTGTCTAGATCTAAACTTTTCAGCTCCTTTGCATAAATATTAAGAATAATGATGGCTAGATCACAGCGAATGACTATGCTTATTTTATAAGAAATAATTCAGATCGTCTAACATAGTGGTTGTACAAGTTTGCATTCTCATCAACAATGAGCTAGAGATGTTGTAGCTCTCTATCTTCACCAGCATCATTGTATTTACATCTTTTTGAGCAACTTTCAAATACATATTTATAGTAAAAATTATTGTAAGAACTTAATTTTACAGTGGTGTTTTTAAATGAATGGCAAATTATCACTTTTAATTATTTTTCAAATAAATATATTTACTGAATATCATATATTATATAAAAGAAAAATAAGACATGCACACACCTGCCAAGAATATCTAGTAGAAAATGAGGCAAAGCCTTCTCACTATCAAATGGAGAAAACAGCTGTTTATAATTTTTTATTTTTAATTAAATGAGCATTTCACATATAAAACAGAAAGACAACTATATGTACAGACCTAAAGCCTAGTTCCATATTTCCACCTCTACTAGGAATCCTAATATAATTTTCATTTTCAGACTAACAATATTATCATATAATTTTTCATACTTTGATATTCCTTTTTCCCAAAACATCCCTCTTGAGCCTGTGGCTCCATGAATGAGGCCTAAGATATTAAGGATGAAGGGATGTGCACCAAACATTGATGCCTTGTACCACCTGATGTTCAGTAGTTCTCTTCTCTGTAGGAGAGATCTATAAAAAAATCACAATCTGAAATGACAGGGAAAGCTTAAGGACTGCCAGCTTTTCAAACAGCACAACTACCAGTACTGTGAATTCTGTCAAGCAGAAACACAGAAAATAGAAAGAGGAAATGAGGACGAATCATTCATAAACATAAAATGACTCTTGTCTGAGCCTTGTATTCCAGATGCCTTTCAATTATCATTTCTGACCATCAGTATATTTTTGATTTTTCATAAAATCCACCATAAGAGGGCTGGGGACATTAGAGTGCGTGTCTAGTATGCATGGTACCTTGAGTTCAGTTCCTGGCATTGCAAGTTGCATTGAAAGGAACCAGTTTTAAGTGGCCAGTCTCTTGTTTAGAAACTCTCTAGAATACAGCTTTTAATTTATTCTTAGATAATGTTTTATCTTTAAATGAGGAGGCAACCTTCCAAGAACAGGGAGAATGGGCATTACTGCTCAGTACAAAGTCAAAATTTCTTCTAGTAACATAGTTTGTACTCTTCTCTCAAGCTCTGCTTAAATGTATTATAATATATTAAATGTATTATGATATAATACATACATATTATACATATATATTATATATGTATGTGTATAAATGTATTATACATATGTATTATATATGTATATGTATAAATGTTTTATAATGTATTAAATGTATTATAATATATGGCTATTATATATTATATCCTGTTGGCAAATTCTTCATGCTCTAAACTTTGGTTCTTTCCTTAAATGCATATTAATATATTCACATACAATTCTTTATCTTCAGAAAAGTGATAAATTCTTGCTTACGTTTCCACTTGATGCTTTTAAGTAATTACAACTTTGTGAACATTTATTGAGGTAAATTGATATGCAAAATATTACACTAAACTGATTTGAGGATAGATTTCATATAATAT
Organism: Perognathus longimembris pacificus; assembly: GCF_023159225.1. Lineage (NCBI taxonomy): Eukaryota > Metazoa > Chordata > Mammalia > Rodentia > Heteromyidae > Perognathus > Perognathus longimembris. Next base: position 96,685,479 of record NC_063188.1, read on the forward strand.
GATCTTAGTATAAGACACATGCATAACATAACAATCAAACAAAAATTAGAGTCTACAATAGTTTATGTCTTCTATCTCTATGCATTTTCCATCATTTTGTAGTTTCTATTGTATAGGCTTTAGTTTCTGTTTTGATTTGGTTTGGGATTTTGAAAAGGAGCTGAAAACACCTGTGCTTGGCCCACCATCTTGAATAAAAAAACTCTTGCAATAAACAAGAAAGGTTCTCATTATCTCTAATTATACATTTTATCATACCTTTGCACACTTTTGGCTTTGCTCATTCTATCTGTAATATACTACCAAAAAATGAATTCCATTTTTAAAAATAAACACATTCTTAAATACATGATAAAGAGAAGTTCATCTTAGAAGAAAATTTGGCTTGCATTAAAAGCATATATAAATAGAATTAAGTTTAAATAAATGTTGGAATTGTACTTGCTAACACAATGAAAATGTCGAAATTCTTATGAGAAAATATGCATAATACACAAAAATTTCACACTAAGTAAATTAAGGTATATAATATGAAGAAAATAGAGTCTAGAATAATTAACCAAATAATGCTTCAGGAAATAAGAGACACTGTATACATTTTTATATCCTTTTGTAAGAAAAGGTGTTAATACTCCTACTTGAGCTAATGCTCAGACAAGTGTCAGAGCCAAATATGTGATAAACTTGGAATCATTTTCTCTATTTCTGAATTCTTTCTTTAGTAAACAATAAATAATGGCAATAACTTAATAATGCTCCCAACTCTAGTGTTCTCATCAGTTTGAATGTTCTGTGACCAAATTCCAGACAAGAACAACTTAAGGTCGGAAGGATTTATTTTGCTCAGGGTTCCAGAGGGTTCATTCACCACGGTGTGGGAGTTACCATGGAGAGCTATTCAACTCATAGTAACTAGGAAGCAGAGTGAAAACAGGAAGTTGCCATGGCAAGGTTTGCACTTCAGAGACATAACCCTAGTGACCTTCCTCCTTCTACAACATTTTCTACCATCTCTCCATACTCCATTCAAATTTTGAGCTCATCAGGGAAGAAAAAATCAATTAGATCACAGCCAGGATGATCTAATAATCTCTGGCACACCTCCTCATAAACATGCTATCGCCTAGGCCTTTCTAAATCCAGTCAAATTGATAGTCGAGTTTAATCAGAATATCTAGAAATTAAGAAAAACATTGAAAATATACAAATTAATCTCAGAAATAACAAAGACAAAAGTATGAACTAATACGATATATTTAACTGATAAAATGCATTATGTGCTATTACATTTTGAGATATGAAAAAAGCCAAACATATGCAAAGCTATGATGAAAAAACTGATTCCTAGTAAGGAGAATATTTCTTTTTATTGCAAGAGCCTTTCTACTCAAGATGGAGGACCAAGAACATGAATTTGCTTCAGTTTCTTGTGAAAAAATATTAGGAAAATAAAAACAACAAAAAGCAACCCAAATCAAAACCTGGTACAGTAAGAAAGTACACTTCTAACTTTATTTGATAAAAAATATATGCAGATCAAAGTTATCATGGTGAGACTGTAGGGCCCTCGGCCCTTGCGCGCTCTCTCCTGTCCCGCAGGGGGAAAGGCTGGGGCCGTGCCATAGTGTGAAGAGCAGGGACGTGTGTAAGTCGCAAATAACACCCACCCAGCCCCCATAAGTTGAAATAAGGACTTAGGTCTCCAGGAGCTTCGGGGATCTGTGGCGCAGAAAATCCAACGTTTAATCTCAGGGTGGGGTTTATATAGCAGTGATGACCAGCAGGAAGGGGAGGGACTTGGAGTGGCTAACTAGACACAGCGATAGGCTGATATGAGCTGTCCATCGTGGTGACATCACGCGACTTCCTCTACGGGCGGTTGTCACATCCCATAGGACCGCCCCCTGGGTTCCGCCCACCGCCATCTTGGCGCACACAGGGTCCCAGGCGGGAGGTGGGGCTAGCAGCCAGGAGGCCAGGAGAAGAGGCGGGCCTAGGACCGCCTCTTAAAGCTATAAGCCGGTGTCCAACATGAGACAATATGTATGGATAACATTTTACATAGAAGGTAATTATTTGAAGCTACAAAGTGGCAAGAAGATGAAAGCATAAGAAACAGCATTTTTTTAGAATTGAAAGAAAGCATGACCCACGGAAGGCATATGGGGCAAATGTTGCCAAAGAACAAAGATAAGAACATAATGGTTTCAGGAACTGTATTGTCATCAATGCCAGTGTCTGTTGAAAACACAAGAAAGGAAAGGGCAGACAAGGTTTTAAGAAATTTAAATTGAAGAGACTTTGGCTGCTAAAATAAATGAAAAGGTAGCAAGGTTGAATTTAGATAACAGTGCCTAAAGACATGAATGTGGGTTAATAGTAGAAAAATTTGAACTTTCAAGAAGTCTGTATTAGAGAGATGGGTAAATGTTTGGCCAAAGTGAATACATATGCTTGAGAAAAGAATTTTATTTGTTGATCTTTTGGTTTGAATTTGGTTAGGTATAAAATGAGAGATTTGAGCATATTCTTAGAGATCAGAGAATAAGGAGGATCAGGTTGAAGAAATTTGAAAGGTGTTATTTAGAGGCTGGGGATATGGCCTAGTGGCAAGAGTGCCTGCCTTATATACATGAGGCCCTGGGTTCAATTCCCCAGCACCACATATACAGAAAATGGCCAGAAGTGGCGCTGTGGCTCAAGTGGCAGAGTGCTAGCCTTGACCAAAAAGAAGCCAGGGACAGTGCTCAGGCCCTGAGTCCAAAGTCCAGGACTGGCAAAAAAAAAAAAAAAAAAGAACAAAGGTGTTATTTAGAGATTATTGGAAGATGTGAAAGAAAAATTATTGATTGCCAGAAAACATAATCTCAAATAAATGATAATCCTACATTCCATGACCAGGATATCCTTTATAATATTTGGAAAGAAGATTGGAAGTGAAAGAACAAAATAAATCTGAAAATCCTGATTATTTTGAAGGTAGAGGTGAGTTATCTAGTTGATGGAGATTTAATTCATTTAGAATTCACCTTTTGAAAGTTATAATAGTAAATATCATACAAAAGTGTAAATGGTCCTGAGCTGCTTTTGAGAGTAGAGGTACGAAATTTCGTAAAGGCACCAAGATATGTAATTGGTAAAACTGAGAAACCCGCAGGAACTAACAGGAAATCAGGATCCTGGATTTACCTAAAATTGGTGATTTCAAGGTAGATGTAGGTAAGAGATGAGAGTGCTAATGATGTGAGTAATATGTGATTTTTTATTTACCATTGAATCAATACCTTACAGTGAATAGTATAAAGCTAAGAACTGAGTGATGTATTAGAACTATGTAATAAATTCAATAGAATACACATATACTGAGAAATAAGATTAAATCAGGGGAATAAGGGATTGTATGTAATTTTTAACATTATGTCAATTCTTTCCAAGCTATTAAATAGTTTCTGAATCACCTGGGCTCTGTTTAATACAGAGGTAATGCTACTACTCTACTGACTACAATTTTAATATCCAGAATCTAAGTGACTTTTCCATCTCAAACTTCTAAATTCACCCTTTCTTTTCCCGTCTTGGGCCTTGAACTCTGGGCCTGGGCTCTCTCCCTGAGCATTCCTGCTCATGGCTAGCACTCTACATCTTGAGCCACAATGCCACTTCCAGTTTTCTGGTGGTTAATTGGAGATCACGAACTTTCCTGCCAGGGCTGAATTTGCACTGTGATCCTCAGATCTCAGGCTCCTGAGTAGCTAGGATTTGTAATCCTAGTGGATTACACTAGTGGATCCTAGTGGCATGAGCCACTGACACCTGTCTTAAATTCAATATTTATGAAGCAATTAAGCAAAACAATTTGAACATGAAAGAATTTAGAAAAATATAATTTTTTGGTCCAGGACTGAGTCTTAAACTTGGTAGCTGACACTTTGCTCATCAGCTAGCACACTACCAGTTGAGCCACTCTGAAAAATAATTATTAAATATGAAAAAGGTAATTGAAATGTTCTTTTCACAAGATGGATGGAATTTTCCTTTTTATATTGGTATGATCCTTAATAAGTATTACTTATTACTAGAGTGAAGCATAGCTAAGCATAGTTTTTTCATCATTTTAAAACTTTAGAGTAGAGAATGTTCACAGACTTATTCATAAAAAATAAGAAGATAGAAATTTTGTTTTAACCATTCTATCCTTTGAATTCCAGTGAATTTGTATGGAAAAAATAACATATTATTCCACCATAGATATTATTTTAATGATGCATCAGCTGACAATTTAATTAGATTCACCTTTCAATTTCTTTTTTTTCTTCTTTATTCTCAAAGTGAAGTACAGATGGGTTACATTTTCATATGTAAGGCAAGTACATTTCTTATCCAACTTGTTACATCCTCCCTTGTTTGTCCCCCGTCTCCCCCTCCCCATTTCCCTCTCCCTCTCATGAGTTGTACAGTTGGTTTACACCAAATGTTTTTGTGCGTATTGCTTTTGCAATGGTTTGCCTTTTTATCCTTTCCCTCTCAATTTTGGTATTCCCTTTCCCTTCCCTAGTTCCAATACATGTACATACAGTATCCAGGGTACTAAGATCAGATAGAGTGATAGCAGGAGTAAAACCATGGGAAGGGAATACAAGAGAAAAAAGAGTACAGTTTCACATGGTATGTTGAAAATAATTACAGCAATGATATAACAGTTGTTTCCATAACTTGGAGTTCATTTTGTTTAGCATCATCTCATGAGTTCATACGGGCATAGCTATTGGGCTATTGTGATCTTCTGCTATGACTATCCTAGACATGTACTAATTATTCCCTATGAGGGAGACCATAGAGTCCATGTTTCTTTGGGTTTGGCTCACTTCACTCAGTATAATTTTTCCAAGTCCTTCTGTTTCCTTATGAATGGGGCAATGCTATTCTTTCTGATAGAGGCATAAAATTCCATTGTGCAGATGTACTACATTTTCCTGATCCAATCATCAACAGAGAGGCACTTGGGTTGGTTCCATAGTTTAGCAATGACAAACTGTGCTGCCATGAACATTGTTGTGCTGGTGGTTTTAGTGTGGGCTTGCTTGTAATCTTTTGGGTAGATGCTCAAAAGTGGGGCTGCTGGGACATAGGGGAGCTCTGTTTAGCCTTCTGAGGAATCTCCATACCGCTTTCCAGAGTGGTTGAACAAATTTACATTCCCACCAACAATGAAGTAGGGTTCCCTTTTGGCCACATCCCCTCCAGCATTTGTTATTATTAGTTTTTCTGACAATAGACATTCTTACTGGAGTGGAATCTCAATGTTGTTTTGATTTGCATTTCTTTTATGGCCAGTGATCCTCACATGCTCCTGGATTGGGAGGATTAGCATTGTAAAAATGGCAATATTGCCAAAGGCTATCTAGAAATTCAATACAAAACCCATCAATATCCCCAAACCATTCTTTAATGAAATAGAGGAAGCAATCCAGAAATTCATATGGAAGAATAAAAGACTCTGAATAGCAAAAACAAACTTCAAGCTGTATTATAAAGCTATAGTAATAAAAAGACCTTGGTATTGGCACAAGAACAGGCCTGAGGACCAATGGGACAGAAATGATAACTCAGAAATGAACCTGCAGACCTATGACTACTTAAATCTTGGATAAAGGAGCTAAAAAAATAGGATGAAAGAAAGACAGCCTCTTCAACAAATGGTGCTGGTAAAACTGGTTCAACACGTGTAACAAATTAAAACTAGATCCTTATATACCACCCTGCACTAAAATCAATTCCAAATGGATCAAAGACCTCGAAGTAAAATCAGGTACCCTGAAAACACTACAAGAAGGAACAGGAGAAACACTTAAGCTCCTCAGCACAGGACAAAACTTCCTTAATAAAGGCCCAGAAACGCAACAAATCAAAGAAAGGATGGACAAATAGGACTGCATCAAACTGCAGAGCTTCTGCAGGACTAAGGACATAGATTGCAAGATAAGCAGAAAGCCCACAGATTGCGAGAAGACCTTTTTTTTTTTTTCAAATTTTTATTATCAAACTGATGTACAGAGAGGTTACAGTTTCATACGTTAGGCATTGGATACATTTCTTGTACTGTTTGTTACCTTATCCCTCATACCCCCTCCCCCCTCCCCCTTACCCTTTCCCCCCTGAGGTGTTCAGTTCACTTACACCAAACAGTTTTGCAAGTATTGCTTTTGTAGTTGTTTGTCTTTTTTTACCCTGTGTCTCTCAATTTTGGTATTCCCTTTCAATTTCCTACTTCCAATACCAGTATACACGGTTTCCAATATACTCAGATAAGATTAGAGAGATAGTGTAGATACAACCACAGGAAGGTGATACAAGAACATCATCAATAATAGAAGCTACAGAGGATAGACATAGGATGTTGAAAGTAGTTACAACTCTGATATAACAATTGTCTCCATAACATGGAGTTCATTTCACTTAGCATCATCTTAGGTGTTCATAAGGGTATAGCTATTGGGCCTTGTGATGCACTGCTATGACTTGCCTAAACCTGTACTAATTATTCCCAATAAGGGAGACCATAGAGTCCATGTTTCTTTGGGTCTGGCTCACTTCACTTAGTAAAATTTTTCCCAAGTCCTTCCATTTCCTTACAAATGGGACAATGTCATTCTTTCTGATAGAGGCATAAAATTCCATTGTGTATATGTACCACATTTGCCTGATCCATTCGTCTACTGAGGGGCATCTGGTTTGGTTCCAGATTCTCGCTATGACAAATTGTGCTGCGATGAACATTGTTGTGCTGGTGGCATTACTGTGATTTTCTTTGTGGTCTTTTGGATAGATACCCAAAAGTGGGGCTGCTGGGTCATAGGGGAGTTCTATATTTAGCCTTCTGAGGATTCTCCATACTGCTTGCCAGAGTGGCTGAACCAGTTTACATTCCCACCAACAATGAAGTAGGGTTCCCTTTTGGCCACATCCCCTCCAACAATTGTTATTATTAGTTTTCTTGATATATGACATTCTTACTGGGGTGAGATGGAATATCAATGTTGTTTTGTTTTGCATTTCTTTTATGGCCAGTGATTTAAAGCATTTTTTCATATGTCTCCTGGCCATTCTCATTTCCTCATCAGAGAAGTCTCTTTGTAAGTCTTTAGCCCACTTGATGAGGGGGCTATTGGTTCTTTGCGGTTTTGTTTTGGAAGAGGGTAATTTTTTTAGCTCTGCATATATTTTAGATATGAGGCATATAATTTTTAGATATGAGGCATATAATTTTTTTAGCTCTGCATATATTTTAGATATGAGAACTCAAAAAATTAATTCCTCCTAAACAAATCCTCAAAGAACCAATGGCCCCCTCAACAAGCTTAAAGACCTAAAAAGAGACTTCTCTGAAGAGGAAATGAGAATGGCCAAGAGACACATGAAAAAGTGCTCTACACCGCTGGCCATAAAAGAAATGCAAATCAAAACAACATTGAGATTCCATCCTTTCAATTTCTTGAGAAGCAATGAAGTGGAAATTGTTAGGTTTTTAAAGTAGGTAGCCGGTAAAGGAGAATGCCACGCAGTATTCAGGCAGGAGAGAAAGTTTATTACCGAACTGCTGGCCTGTAGCCGAGGTGATCCATGGCCGGAGAGAAGAGAGAGAGAGAGCGACCCCCACCCATCCCTGCCTTATATCTAGGGCAGGGCCAAGGGGTGTGGCCCGGTGGATTAGGATGTGACCTCAGGGAAAGGGGAGGTAACTGCCTCCAGGTCTGCAGGTTACCCAGGTAACTGGGTGGAGACTTAATGAGGTGGGGGCATCTGCATGTAGCCCTCAGGGAGAGGACCTTACAGAAATCACTTGCCTCCCAAAATGATTTATTTCCTAATAATTAAAATCATTCACATTCTTGAAAACAATATAATTATGGCAAGTAAAATTATACCTTTATTTATTATCTTGCTATCTAGGAGGGTTGTTTTTGTTTGTTTGTTTACGATCAGGGCCAATGGTTTTAGGATAGAGTGGAAGTTTTCTTTCTTTTAGAGGGACTGCTGGGAATGTGAAATGCGAGAGAAAAAGAAGAAACAGCCCATCTCTTACATGTGTATAGTTGGGAGGCTGATCTATTTTCAGAAAGAATATGGAACATGAAGACCAACATCAAAATCTCCATATTGTCCTTGCTTCTCTACTGTGAGGAAATCTTTGTCTAAGTCAAAGATAAGACATACATTCTAGCTTCAAGATTTCTGACAGAAGTCAAAATGAAATTATTTCAGCAGAAGCTCTGGATTAGGTCCGCCATTTTAGTGTTTTTTTTGATACCCGTCATCCTTCAGTCCTTCATTGGTGGTACTTGGATGGCTGCAGTAACTTCAACCATCACAGTTTCAAGTCATAACATCAAAACCAGAAATAAAGGGAGGAGAAACTATACCATTTCAGAGAGGAAAGACATTTTGAGATGGCTCAAAGAATGAAGAAAACAGTATTCCTATAAATAGGATAGATTAAATGTGATCTCACTCTTGCTTTCCTGGAGACTCTTGATTTACTTGAGACCCAATTAAAGACTGTTTTTTAGCAAACAAGTGGGATGTAGTAATAAAGTTTCCAGAGATTATAGTATATCCATAGGATTATTTTATTGTTTTTCTGCCCTTCGTTCTCTTATGTACACCAATAGATTATTATTCCCAATTTATAGCAGCTTTGTCTCTGTTTTCCTTTGTTTTGAGGCCTGTCCATTGTAACATGCTTGGCTGTGAGCATGAATAGTGACAGGTGCCTAAGAATTTAGAGTCCTCTTCCTCATTCCCTGGCAAGGGATGTTTAACTAGTAACTGACTGGAAGGTCAATACATCATACTAAAGCTCATTGTGCTATAATGGAGTGATCAACATTATATCAAGATCCTCTGTGAGATGTATCCAAAGTCACCCACCACAGGGCTTCATTTGATATTGTTTGCTTTCCCCATACTGATTTTGGCCCTTCGTTTCTACCTTAGCACTTTGCTTAGGAGTGCTTTCTAGTAAATAAATCACTTTTATATATGTCCTTGCCTTAGGGTCTCCTTCTGGAATATGGTAGAACCAATTTTCCTATTTAATAGGAAACAATTGTTTCTGGAAATCCAGAATAGGGGACTTTAGGATAGAGATACCTAGGGCAAAAGTATATAAACAGTTCAGTACTTGCAAAAAAGAAAAAAGAGCCTACTGATGTGTCTTCAGGCCACAATCTTTCAGTTTTCTTCTACCATGCATGTCACTTCTAGATAAACTTACTCCCTAGATATTTCATCAGTTTAGAATATGAAATTGCTAACTAAACCTATAAATGCTCTGGTTTATGAAATACAGCCAGATATAATTTTGTCATACAACTCCTTTGGTTAAATGAGGGAATTCAAAATTGAAAAATCTATGAAAGCAGAATTTTGTATATTTAGACTATATAAAAACCATTAGACTTACTTTATAGCTCCCCAGTAGGGCTTAAAGTAGCAAAATTATGTCTCTGTGATATACAAACCATATCCCTAAAATTATAAGATTGATTCCCCAATTTCATGGGGAATCTGTTTTACTTGGAATGTGTCTCAGTACTTGGTAGTAACACCTCATTCGAGGAATTTCATTTATATTGCAAAATCCAGTGGAAATATTCATGTTTTCAGTGTATTAAAATCATTCTAAAAATTATTTTAACTAGTAAGACTCAGTTAATGGATAGATAGTGATAGATAAATATAGACGGGCTTAGAGACCAATGTTTTCCAATTCAGTGAAGGACTGCTGATCATTGTACTTTAGACATGTACAATGAAGAGCTACTTTAGACAGGTATAATGAAGAACTAAAGTTTAAAGCTCCATATACTGATTATGCCAGTAGAATAAAATATTTAATATAATGTTTAAAGATAAATTAATCTCTCTAAATTCATTTGTCCATTATATGCAATGTGCTATGAGATGTTTGTTCATATATCATATATGTGTATGTTAAGACTCAGAATGGGGCAGGTAATGTGGCTTTGCGGTAGAGTGCTTGCCTAGAATGCATGAAACCCTGGGTTCGATTCCTCAGCACCACATATATAGACAAAGGCAGCAGTGGCGCTGTGGCTCAAGTGGTAGAGTGTTAGCCTTGAGCAAAAAGAAGCCAGGGACAGTGCTCAGGCCCTAAGTCTAAGCCCCATTACTGGCAAAAAACAAAATAACAACAAGACTCAGAATAGTTTCCTATGCATTAGATATAATTTTCTGCATATATACAGATAATATATATACATATATGTATGTATGTATGTGTATATATATATGTGTGATGAGGTTCAACAAGTTTAAAGTACTTTAGTCTAAATATATACAACAAATGCAAAATAAACCTAACATTTAAACACAGGTCTGTATGAACTTTAATACGTACTACTATACCATATGTTTGTGCTATTTAATGAGGCAAGAAATTCATTGTTTTGAGGGAGATCCTTCTATGTTGTGCTGACATTGTTTGGGGAAAACATAATGTATTTTTCACATCCATTCTAAAGGTATAATCAATAAAAAGATGAATTGCAAAAGCTAAAAAGAGTAGTAACCAACTAGCATTGATGGATAGGATGAAGAAGTGAATCTTTGAATGCTCTTAGAAAGGTATCATTTTACCTCTCTAGACAGTATTAGTCACATTTGTATCCATCCCCATGTATTCAAGTACATGCCAGAATAATCAGACTAATAATTCTCCATAGAAACTTGTAAGCCATAGCATGCAGTTTATTCTGAACTCCAACTGGCAATTTTAAATCATCATATGAATTTCATAGTACTAGAGCAAAAAATTCTAACCTCAAGGGAAACGAGGTTTGATTAAATATTGGCAATCATTTTTTAAAAGTCTAAGTCTTAGCCCCTTTGAGCTGCTATAACACAACACCATAGGTGAAAGCAGCTTCTAAATAGAAGAAATCTAATAGGTTCAAGATCAAATAATCAGCAGATTTGACCTTAGTTAAGGCCCATTCCTCACTGATATCAACCTTCTTTTGGAAACCTCATGATGGTACAGCTAATTCATGTCCTTTATAAAGTCAATAATCCTGTTTGTTGAGGGGTCCACCTTCCTGATTTAATCTCATTCCAGAAGAACTCACCTCATAATACTACTGTATTTCACAATTAATTTTCAATATATAAATTTTAGATGCACACAAACATTTTGACCATAGCAAACTCATCTAATGGTATCTCCAGTGTTCAGTTACAAAGAATGCAAAGAATGAGCAAAATATTAATTATCTATGACAAAAAGGAAAGTAGGAGCTAGTTATATAAAGGATATGGCATTATCAGGAAAAGAATATTTTATACAATATTGTATATTTTTTTCATGCCTGAGTAATAAACTAGGAAATTGGCCACCATTTAAACATACTTAAAATTCCCTAGCAGTATTTTCCACTGGGAATTCTACCCTGGCCATATTCTAACATACCTCCCTGTTGCTTGTATGTCCCTGTTTTGGCTTGGTTTTTCCTGTGTTCTCTGACTCATTAATATGCGCTAAGATGTCCTCTGATTTCAGCCTTCCTGAGTAGCCAGGAATACAGACAGGCAAGACCAACTGCTTCCTGGCTGTTATTAACAATTATATTGAGAGATCATTTATACAGTATAGCATCCTATCCTAATTCAATGATTTTAGTGTACTAAATGATTCCTTAGTAAATTTATGGACTTGTTTGACCATCATAGTAATCCAGTTTTTGAATGCAACATTACTCCCAAATGATCCCTCAGTCCATTTGTAGTAAATTCCATTCTTGTATTCGGCCCCAAATGAACAATTTCTATTTCTATACATTTGCCTTTGTGAACATTTCTTTTGAAGGATTTATATGACATAATATTTTGAGTCATCTTTCCCTCAGTATAATGCCTGTCTATCTCTCTCTCCTTTCCTCTCTCTCCCACTCTCTCCCTTCTTCTCTCTCACTGTCTCTTTCCTTCTCTCCCTCTCCTTCTTCCTCGTGTGTGTGTGCATGCACGAGTGTGCATACATGCACACGTGCACACCCACATGTGTGCACGCTGTAACCAAGGGTTTGGATTCAGGACTTGTGCTCTTACTCAGCTTTTTCACTGAAAGTTGGCATTTTACCATTTAAGCCACACCTCCACTTCCAGCTATTTGCTGGTTAATTGGAGATAAGAGACTCATGGACTTTCATGATCCTCAAATTTCTGCCACCAGAGTAGCTAGGATTACAGGTGTCAGCTACCAATCCACATCCTTGCTTGGCATAATAAACAGTTTCAAGGTTCCTCCATATTGTAGCAGGTATCAATACTCTGTTCCTTTTGATAGATAGTGTTCCACTGTGTAGTACAACATAGTTTGTTTGCACCTGTACCAATTGGTGGACATTTGGATAGTTTCCAATTTGCTTTCACTATGAACAATGATGCTATAACCATTGTTTGAAAATGTTTATGTTGACATAATTTTTCAGTTCCTACTGATGAATACCTGAAAGTTGAATTTGGGGTCATATATTAAGTTGAAGATTATCTAAGAAGAAAGTTTCCCAACACGACCACACACCATTTATTCATTTAATATTCCCCATTGCAATGTATCAATCAGAACGTTATTTTCTACAACCTTGCCAATACTGAATTTCCTTTTTGTCTTTCTTATTTCTTTTTAGAGGAAACTTTTTTTTGCCAGTCCTGAGGCTTGGACTCAGGGCCTGAGCACTGTCCCTGGCTTCTTTTTGCTCAAGGCTAGCACGCTACCACTTGAGCCACAGCGCCACTTCCGGCTTTTTTCTATATATGTGGTGCTGGGGAATCGAACCCAGGGCCTCATCTATACGAGGCAAGCACTCTTGCCACTAGGCCATATCCCAGCCCCTCTTATTTCTTTTTAGTTGTTAATAATAATGGGCCTGAACTCAAGCCTCATGCTTGCCAGGTACATGCTCTACCAATTGAATGACAACTTTAGCCCCTTTTATTTTGGGCTATTTTTAAGATAATGTCTTGAATTTTTGCCTTTCCTACCTTGTGACTCTCTAATTGAGATATTAGGCATGTACCATCACATCCAGCTGGTTAGTTGAGATGAAGAATTTCTAACAGTTTTTGCCCTGGCTTGCCTTAAACTATGACATTATGACTCTAATATCAATAGTATCTTAGCTAAGAACTCTTGGCCTAACTTATGTTAATAAACATTTTCCATCTCATTTAGAAGTTGTATACTTTATATTACTACTTTTATATTTAAATTTGTATTACTCGCTTCCCTTTTATTGCAATTTTCATTATTAGTATTGTTGCAATAAAATCATGACAAATTCACTATCTTAACCATTTTGAATTATACACTTTAATCATGTTAATTTCATTTACATTATCATTCCATTGATTTCTAGGTGTTTTCCTTTTTTGTTATTTTTTTAATTTTTTTCTTATTTATTGTCAAAGTGATGTACATTAAGGTTACAGTTTCATATGTTAGGCATTGGATACACTTCTTGTACTGTTTGTTACCTCCTCCCTCATTCCCCCTCCCCCTCCCCCTTTCTCTCTCCCCCCTTGAGTTAGTTGTTCAGTTGGTTTACACCAAATAGTTTTGCAAGTATTGCTTTTGTAGCCCTTTGTCTTTTTATCCTGTGTCTCTCGATTTTGGTATTCCCTTTCACTTTCCTAGTTCTAATACCAGTAGATACAGTTTCCAATGTACTCAGATAAGAAACAGTGATTGTGTGGGTACAACCACGGGAAGGGGATACAAGAGGATCATCAACAACAGAAGCTAGGTGTTTTCAATGAGCTTTCTTCAGTGATATTCAGTGAGTGAAACACTAGGCCACAAAGTAAACCCAGACAGGACAGCATGGGAACTTTTGCTATAAAATCCAAGAGAGAAAAATGTAGGAGCTTATGTTTCCCAAAGCTACAATCTTGGATAGCACCTTCTCAAGATGGCTCCCCATTACAGCATGTCACTTTTACTAAGCTTAAAAAATGCAGAGCAATTCTCAAGTGCCCACAGGCTATGCAGTCCCTAGCTCAGCTAAATTCAGGCTGTCTTTTTATTCTTCATCTATCTCTATGTGAACTTTTTTGCATTACAACTGTCTCTATTTCCCTTCCCATTCTCTTCCCCTCTGCCACACTTGTACAACACCGATAGGGTTTTTCTTGTCCTCTGTTCCAATAGCCAGAATCTCTGCATCTCTCCTTGTCTCTGTCTGTCCAACATTAAAATTCAGTGCATTTCCTTAGTCAGCCAACTTGCAGAAAATGTTTTGGCTGTGTAAATTCTGAGCAGCTGAGAAACTAGAAAGGTGCTACTTGATTCTAGTCTTCAATCTTGTGTTTTGCTTTTTTGATTGTAGCTGTTTTGAGTGCATATTACATTGTTGTTTTGATTTTCATCTCCCCAATATTATGAGGTGGAGCAGGTTATTTGCTGGTCATTTGCATGACTTAACTTCTTGGTCTGATATGAGGGTCTAAATTCATATTTTGTACATGGATATTCAATTTCCTTGTAATCATTTGTTGAAAAGACTGTCTTCTGAGCTGTTACGATACTTTTAACATTAATCAATGGTGATTACATTGACTGTAGATTACTTTTCATTATGTAGCCACTTTTACAATATTAATTCTGCTAATCAATGCATGAAATATAGGGAGTTTCCCTATCATCTAGTGCCTTCAATTCTTCCTTGAGTATTTTATGGTTTCATTACAGAGGCCTTATCTGGGACTCAACGAACTTCCTTAGTTGAGTTTCAGATATTTTATGCTTTTGAGGCTACTGTGAATGAGATTACTTTTCTCACTTTTTCCTTAAGCCTGTGATTGTTGTATGTAGCTGCTTTGCAAAAAGTGTTTATCGGATTTAAGTTGGTGGTGTATATAGGCTCTTTAAAATGTAAGATCATAGTATCTGCAAATAGGAAAAAACTGTCTTTTTCCATTTTGTATTTGTATCTTTTTATTTCTTTCTCTCACTGCTCTGGCTAGAGTTCCTGCATTGTAATGAATGAGTGGTGAAAGTAGACATGCTTGTCTTGTTCCTGGTATCAGGGAAAATAGTTTGTGTTTTCCCCATTATGTAGGTTTTCAGGGTAGTCAGTGGGATGGGAGTGGGGAATGTAGCAGTTGGTGGAGATGAAAATAATCAAAGTACATTATATAAGTATGAAAGTAGCTTAATAATACCCACTAAAATTGTTATAAGAGGGGATTGGGAGGTAGGTTATAAAAGAAATAGAGGTGAATTCGATCAAAATGTATTACATTCATACATGGAATGTCATGACAAAAACCCTTTATTCAATTAACTTAAACCATTTAAAACTCAAATGAAAAGATATCTGACAAAATTGATCATTTATCAACTGTCAATATAAATGCAGAGATTTATATATAGATTAATCCTGTTCCAGAGATCTATATACCTGTCTTTACACAAAATCTACATTACCTTGATGACTGTGGCTTTGTAATAAATGAGAAAATAAGAAGTATACTTCTCTCAAATTTGTTTCTTTATTTCTACAATATTGTTTTCCTTATTCTACATCTTTGCATTTCCATATTAACTTTAGGGTCATTTTGTCCAATTTTACTCCCCAATAAACCCTACTAAGATTTTGATAAAGATTATATTGAATTTGTAGATAAAGTGAGGGGAATCATGATTGTAATTGTGCTGAATTTTCCAATCAATGTCTGTAGCAAGCATTTTTCACAGCACAACGAATTCATTGAGTTCAAAGAGAAAAACAATTGATATTTGATTCACAGACAGTTCCTGCATCTTCCCCATATTAAGCCCTATTATAGTGAGTGGTTTGACAGAAAAATGAGATTTACATTATTGTTTCCATTTTTCTCAGATACATTAGTAACAAGTCATCACCTGAGAAAGAGAGAGAACAAGGAGTGATAACAAGTAGTAAAATGATCTTTAGAGAGTCAGAGAATGAATTGACATATGGCTATAGTAGTTTTGAGAATGTATTCTTACTGCTTTAGGAAAAATGTGACTATTGCAAAATGAATTGTCTCAATCAGGTTTACTGAATGTATATTCTCTGCCATCTTTACCATCACAGGGTAAACAGCCAGTACCAACTCAACAGATGCACCCACCACCATCTATGTGAGTGAGGCCAACTAACTTCAGTTTCATAAGTGTGCCCTGGTCAGACAAGCAAACTCTGTAGCTGGATCAACAAAAACCACTGACCCACAAAACTGTAAGAAAAAAAAAGTAATAATTAATGTTGCTTTATATTATGAGATTTGTTTCTCAGATAGTTTATTAAACAAGAAAATACTTTTCTATGGTTCAAATACTGTTTTGTCTTGTTTATGTGTATTAGCTTATAGGGTGACTAATTTGTCTCTGTTCATTTAGGGGCCTGTTTTTGTTTTTGCTTTTAGTTTTTGATACTGGGAATTGAACCCAAGACATTGCACTTGCTTCGTAAGTGCTTTACCAATAAACTATGTATAAGGCACTGATTTTTTTGTCCTTTTTAAATTTCTTTTTTAAAAATTTTTATTATCAAACTGATGTACAGAGAGGTTACAGTTTCATACGTTAGGCATTGGATACATTTCTTGTACTGTTTGTTACCTCTGATTTTTTAGCTGAAAGTTATGCATCCCAGCAAACTTTTTAATCCTGGAAGACACAGAAAAATTGGTCAGTTCATTTCTGGCACTTTCTAATGTTGTCTCATTTATCTCCCTGTGGGATAATATTCTGTGTTGCCTGAAATGCGTATGGAAGCACATATGTAGATATATAGGTGGAAGTATCTGATATCACCCCTTGTCACCAGGTTATCTTGGACAGTTTGCTTAAACTTAGTCTGTTTCCTTGTATGAATATTAGAGATAATGAAATACCTAATCACATGATTGTGAGAATTAAAAGCAGTAATATGTGCTTGAATGTGTCTTAGTGTTATATCAATTAGCCATTCCAAAATTCTGCTAACTGAAATCTATTGATAAGTGTGGTCATATTTGAAGATGATATTGCTTTCAGTACTGTGGGTACTACTTTCAGTAGTATGGTATGCAAATGATTGTTCACAGAAAAATGAGTATTTTAACTTCAGTTGAAATTTAGTATTTCCGATGTCTGACAGTGTTAAATTGAGGTAATTTAGCAGAAGGAGGGGAGGCTTTGACTCAATTCTTGATAAGGCTACCTCAGAGAAGGCATATGGCACTACTTGTTCATGTGTGCTTGGTGACTGGAACTTATGAATTTTAAATAATGAAATTAGTCATAATCATTGTAAGTAATTCGAGGATTAAATATTAATACTAATTTTCAACAAAATAATATAATTTTGGTAGAGGTTATCAGTAGCATTTGAATATTTTAACATATCTTTCAAGGAAAATAACCAATTTAAGCAAGAATGAATCATGAAACCCTTATTATTTTAGAGAAGAATAGCAAATGTAAATTTCTCTGTGTCACCAATATTCTGCAGAGAAAATCATAATTAAAATCTGCCTTCTGGAAGAAATAATTCACCTCATTCACAAAACTAGTCTAGTGATTATATGGGGTTGACTTGCCCAGAGAATATAGCCTAAAAACCAGAAAATAAAAAAGAAATGATTACATCAATTAAGTAGCCCCAGCAAGGAAAAGAGAAAAGAAGAAAAATGGTATTAGAGGAAAATAAATGTGAATATATATTAGAAAGTAAATCATGGCTGGGTGCTGGTGGCTCTTGTCTATAATCCTAGCTACTTAGTAGGCTGAGATATGAGAATCAAGGTTCAAAGCCGTATGGACAGACAAAACTAAGAGAGATTTGTCTCCAGTTAATCAAGAAAAAGCTCAAAGTGGACATGTGGCTCAAGTAATAGAGCAACAGCCTTGAGCACAAAAAAGCCAAGCAAGAGCAGGAGGACCGGAGTTTAATTCCTATAGTACTAGCACATACCCAAACACACACATACACACACACGTGCACACACGAAAGCACAACTGTTAGATATTTATACAGAAAGAAACATGTTCTAATTACATTAAAGTCCATTAAATCTACCTCTAATCCATTGATTTAGAAGTTTCTAAAACAAAGAGTTGAATTGTTCTGATCTTCACCCAATTTTCCCAAAAGGAGAGGTTCCATTTCCAAAGTACTATTTCTTAAGTATTTTCTACACTGAGGAATGAAAGCATATTCCACTTGTGAGTGTGTTAAGAATGGAAACTATGACATCCCCAGGACATTTTCCTTTGCCAGTGCTGGCTGCAAACAGGTCTCAGCATCTTGAGCCACCAGCACAAAGCAATACCATAGTTTCTTTTGAAAAGGCTTCCTCACAATCCAGTTAAGGAAAACATTCATTCCAATATTCTTTTCCTTTCAGCCACTAGTGTTGTTTCAGAGTTTCAAGTGTTACAACTTGCTATCTGTTGAACATTATTGTATAAAGATTCATCTTAATAATTGTGGTTATATCTTTAAGACAAATTCGTAGAAATACAACTATTATGACTCAGAGTATTTTTGGCCAAGTGTGGTGGCACGTGCCACTATTAAGATCACAAATTAGAGGTCAGAGAGGGCAAAAATTATCAAAATCCTACGTCAAAAACAGCATACAAAACAAAAGTGCTAGGAATATTGATTACATAGCAGAGTACTTGCATAGCATGTGAGAGGCCTTGTATTCAATCTGATACTGAAAACAAAAGACTCCAAATATTTTGAAAATCTATGATGTATACTTCCAAAATTCGCTGAAGAAATTTGTTTTAATCATTTTATGTGTGTGTGTGTGTGTGTGTGTGTGTGTGTGTGTGTGCATATACATACCCAGGGCTTGAACTCAGGGCCTGGGTGCAGTCCCTCAACATTTTTGCTACCACTTTGGGCCATACCTCTAACTCCATACCTCTAACTTCTGTTTGTTTATTTGTTTTCGTGGTTAATGGAGATGATTCTCATGAACTTTCCTTCCTGGTCTCACTTGGAACCACAGTTCTCAGATCTCAGCCTTCTAAGTGGCTAGGATTATAGGCATGAGCCATGGCTGACTAGATCAGTTTAATATTTTTAAAGTGATCTATATTTATGTTTACATAATTTCCTCATGCTTTGAATATGTGCACATGTATGTGTATATATAGGTTTGTGTATATACATTCTAAATCAACAACATCCTAATATTCATATTTTTTCTTTGTTCAAATTTGCAGGCTATAGATATTTCTTGCTATTTTGAATTCATATATTTTATCTCTTTCAAAAGAATTCATTTATTTAGACTTTTATTTAATTATATTTAATATATTGATGTTTATGTTAATATCTTTTTATCATAGTCTTATTAAACTAACAGGGGAAAAACCTCTCAGCACAAAGAAAACATGTCCTAACAACTGAGTGTGGGCATCAAGTCAATTCAGGTCAGCAGAGTACACTAAAAGTATTAGGTGGTAGATTCTAACCTTCCTGTGGCTATTCAATCCTGCAGTATAACCTCTGCAATTTAGTACTAAACTTTTACTGAAAATTTCAACTTCCTCCAACATGTTTTCCTTTTTTTTTCATAGGTAGAATATTGACTGTGGCAGTTCTAGTTCAGACTGCAGAGAAGTTTTCATGGTGCTTCATAGAGCTATCATTCTGAGATCCAGGCTGAAGTAGCAGCAAAGCCCTAGCATGTGCTCTTCTTACTATGACTGACCATGGGTGGTAGAGCACAAGATTCTTAAGGCTTATACTAAGAATTGTCAGAATGTAAACACTGGTTTGATCAAAGCAGATTGGATGAGAACATATCAATTGCTTGCTCTACTGGGAAAAATTTAGTTTCACCTAGCATAGAACTTTGATGTATAATCCTTTAACACAGGGGGAGCAAACAGTCGGTGATAACAATCCATTCTACTACACTCTCAATAAGTTTACATAATTTCAAAGGACACAGCAAGGTATTCAATTTTCTGTAAAGAATCTTTACTTGTGTTAGCCTGAGTCACTTCTGTTCTCTATAGAGCAATAGTTACTAACATTTTCCAGAGTATTGCTTATGTGAATATGAAATTCATCTGGTGAAATATCAAGAAATATATAAAGTATTCATCTGACATCTTTATCGCTGAACATGTCCCTTGTGTTTATTTATTTAGTTAGTCATTTGGTTAGTCATTGTACCCATCTTGGGGCTTGAATTTGGGGCCTAGGTGCTGTCCCGGAGATGTTTTCATTGTTTTTTTTTTTTTTCCTCAAGGCTAGTGCTCTACAACTTGAGCCACATCTCTACTTACAGCTTTTTTTGGTAGTTTATTGGAAATAAGAGTCTCACAGATATTTCTGCCTGAGCTAGATTTGAATTGTGATCCTCAGATCTCAGTGTCCTGAATAGCTTTGTTACAGGCGTGAGCCACTGGTACCCAGAGTCCTTCACCTTTGTTTTTATGAAGTAGCATGCTGCCCCACTGTTGATAGACTGTTAGTGGGTAGCCAGCCTAGTCAGGAAATATCATGTAAAATCAAACAAGACTGGATCTGTAGTGAAATACAATGGAGTTGGTGGTAATCTTACAAATCCATATTTATTAGAATCTATGGATATCCAGAGAATGAATTAAGCCAATAGAGTGATGAAGACTAAAGAATTCAGAGTGCTGTTCTGAATATGGTCGGCAGCTGTTTATGTGTGGTGAATAAGAAGTTCATTTGGGTCAGCAATAGAGCTAGACTAATCAGTAATGACTGATAGTTTTACTGATAAAATTTTACCTTTTAGAGTTAACAGAAAGGTTATTGCTGAAAATGTATAGGTAGATATGTATGTGGTCATTTATATGTATGACCCTTCTTTTGTGTACAGAGGAATTGAATTTGTTTTCTAGCATGATTGTTTGATTAGTTCTACAACAATCCTTAGCTAGGAAGGAGCAAGTGAGGACACTTGAAAAGAGGCTGAAAATTTTGAGTGCAAAAAGGACTAATGAAAGTCACAGGGTAGAAATAAACTCCAGTGGATTCAAGTTGTTTTATATGTGAGAAGTTTTCTTTCCTCCATTGACAAAAAGAGTGGTGCTGAAAAAGAATTTTCCTCCAAAAGTTCTGACTTTTCCTGTGTCCATTTGACTTATTCTTTACACATGATTAGATTTCCCCCTGTACTCATTGTTTAATATAATTAACTTAATATAATTTCTAATCAGAATTATATAAGATTCAACTAAGTATAACTTGAGACATAATATAAGATATCCTTCAAAATAGATATTCTAGCATGCACTTCTCTGCCCAAACAAATATACCATATTCATGAAGCATAGAGGGAAGAAGGAACAATATTTCCTTCAGAAACATAATTAATGTCATGTTCAGCTATACTTTTTCTCTAGTTGGATCAACTCTAGCAATTATCCAAGTGAATTTCCACCTCTCTCTCTCTCTCTCTCTCTCTCTCTCTCTCTCTCTCTCTCTCTCTCTCTCTCTCTCTCTCTCTCTCTCTCTCTCTCTCTTTCTCTCTCGCCAGTCCTGGGGTTTGGGCTCAGGGCCTGAGCACTGTCCTTGGCTTCTTATTGCTCAAGGCTAGCACTCTACCTCTTGAGCCACAGCGCCACTTCCAGCTTTTTCTGTTTATGTGGTGTTGAAGAATCGAACCCAGGGTTTCATGCATGCTAGGCAAGCACTCTACTGCTAAGCCACATTCTCAGCCACGAATTTCCACTTTCTTTCATTTGTATTCTGGCTAATAGATCCCAAATAATTTAAATTTATTTGATTAAATAACCTTATATAAGAAAATGATATTCTATATATGTCCAATTGAGAAATACTAGTATGTTTTGAAAGCCATATTTAATTTTATTTCCTCATAATTTTCAGGCAAATAAGTCACAGATCGAAGGGCTATTAATTGGATTAAATATGTAAGAAGATGGGACAGATTGTTTTTATGAAGTAGTGTATAGTAAATAGGAGGATCCAAAGACAAAAAAATGATTTAGGAGAACATGAAGAAATAGCTGAATATTATTATATGTAGAACATAAGAGATGGAGTAGCAGGAAGTAAAGCCGTTAAGTACAAAAGTTAAAAGAGCACAGAGATAGAGATAGGAAGATGGCAGTTTAAGGCCCACAAGAGCAAAAGTTTAGTGAGAGCCTATTTCAAAAAACAAGCTGAGTGTAGTGGTACATGATTATAATCTCAACTATTCTGAAAGCAAAGCAAGGAGGCTTGTGGCTCAAGGATATCCTGAGAAAAAGTGAAACACCGTATCTGAAAAAACAACTAAAAGAAAAAGAATGGGGTCATAGATGGAGTGATAGAGTGCTTACCTAGCTAGTGTAAGACACTCAGTTCAATCCCCCCTACCACATACACAGGTATAAAAAATGGGAAAAAAAAAGAAAGGACCAAGTAGCTGGAACTCAGACACAATGTCTAGTAACTAAGGAAAAAAGAACTGTGACTAAATTGGCAACATGTAAAAACTAGTTCTGAGTCACGATATATACCAGCTGCAAGAAATACATTTGGTTGTAGGTATAGTAAAGAAAAACACTTAATTTTTATTGGTTGAAAATTGAGATAAATAAGATTACATTAGAATTCCTGCTTTACTGGTGGTAAAGAATAAATTATCCCTAAGCGATGGATTAAAACAAGTGGTGGACACAGGGTGAAAAGCCATGAGCAAGTGAGCAATCACCATAGTGATGAGCATACCATCATCTCCTCTAATCGGATGTTTAAGTGCCATGTCTGTGTTTCCTGATCTATATCTCAAATATTTCTATGAAAATTTTAATGTAATCTTTGAAGGTTTTGCATATTTAATTTTACTACTTCCGGTATTGTTTAAGTCAAGAATTATAAGAACTTTACCTCTTAAAGTATTTAGAGAAATATATTGTTTATTGTACCAAAAATTTTACAGTTATCCTTTTTCTCCAATAAAACCATATATATATATATATATATATATGCCCTCTCCCACTTTTCTCCTTTAAAAAAACTTGAGGGACACACTATTCATTATTCTTCAACCTACCTAATCTTCTGGTATCAAGATCACCGAAAATTTCCCTTCTTGCTTTTCAAGGCTTGAACTACTCTCTAATTCCTGACATTTGTTGTTTTACACACGACTTAAAGACATATCTGTTGGGGCTGGGAATATGGCCTAGTGGCAAGAGTGCTTGCCTCCTACACATGAAGCTCTCGGTTAGATTCCCCAGCACCACATATATGGAAAACGGCCAGAAGGGGCGCTGTGGCTCAGAAGCCAGGGATGGTGCTCAAGCCCTGAGTCCAAGGCCCAGGACTGGCAAAAAAAAAAAAAAAAAGACATATCTGTTTGGGGCATTTGATTTTAACTTTCTGGTCACTGAAATCATGGTATTACCTTTAGACCTCTGTGCTCACTGTATTCACCCCTTTGTCACCAAAACTTAGATTCTCATCCAAGGTCACAACTTTACATGCTATTTTTATGCTTATGACTCCTTAATGAATAGCTATAACTTAAACTTCTTGTAATTTAGGTATGATATTTAATTTGATATCTCACACTTAATATTTGCCACATTTGCCACCTTGCACACCCTACATGAAATGGTCCATTCTCCACACTTGGTTGCTTGAATTAATAACAGTATGTTCACTTGTTCAGATAAAAATCATCAAGGAGTTTGGCCTAGTGGTAGGTTGCTTGCCTGGCATGCACAAAGCCCTGGGTTCGATACATTTGTATCACAGACACAGAGAAAAAACGGAAGTGGCACTGTGCCTCAAGTAGTAGAGTGCTAGCCTTGGGCAAAAAAAGCCAGGGACAGTGCCCAGGCCCTGAGTCCAAGGCCAGGACTGGCAAAAAAAATCCTCAGTATCATATGTGACCTTTTAGCTTTATTTTACCTCCTGTTTCTTCTCTGTTAGAAATCCTGTAGACTTGTCCTTCAAATTACAATTGTCTTTCTTACTTTCTCCACTCTTACACATAGACACTATAATCTTGTATCTGGATATCTACAATAATCTAACTGCCACTCCAGTTTTTTTTTCTGTCCCCCTCCCATCAGTCTATTCTCCAGAGAGCAGTCTAGATGATTCTGTTAAAAATTAGGTTGGTATCATCCTTGTGCTCAAATTCTTGCCATGGCTTCTCATCTCTCTCAAAGTAAAAGCCAGAGACCTTTCTATGTTATTCAAAGGCATACATAATACCTGCTTGCTCCCTAACTCATTACATCTGACATCACACACTTCACCCTCATTCAACTCCCAATCACAGTAGCTTCTTTGTTCTTTCTTAAACATGTCACATACTCCTTGTCAGGGAATAGCACCCTCTGCCTAAAAGGCTCTTCTAGATCCCTTTATGCCTTTTTCTTTCATTGTCTAGAAATTTCTAGGAAATATCTTTTCAATTATGTACTTTTTTATTTTTTTTTTGCCAGTCCTGGGGCTTGGACTCAGGGCCTGAGCACTGTCCTTGGCTTCTTCCCGCTCAAGGCTAGCACTCTGCCACTTGAGCCACAGCGCCGCTTCTGGCCGTTTTCTGTATATGTGGTGCTGGGGAATCGAACCTAGGGCCTCGTGTATCCGAGGCAGGCACTCTTGCCACTAGGCTATATCCCCAGCCCTCAATTATGTACTTTTAATTTATGTATTTTTCTGGCAATCAAATTCAAACTTTATTTTTATGCTCCCCTTGCATTTCCAACTACCCTCTTTTACATTATCATTTGCTCTTATCACTATCTAATATACAGTATATGTTTTGTATTTATCTTGCATACTATCCATCTGCTCAAGTAGAATTAAATCAATGAGGGCTAAGTCCTAGATTATTCTGTGTCATTATTTGGCATATGCTTATAAATGCAGAATTAAACATGTATATGAATTTAGACCAAAATACATTGAAATGACACTGGTGTTTGGAATCTTTTTATTGCTTTTTAAAAATTATTTTACATGCTTTATTCATACAACATGACATTTCACACTCAGCAATATGTCTTGGGTAGATATGTTGGTTTACATCTGATTCTTCTGAACTGCTACACAGTCTTCCATAATGTTTTTAGTTTTTACATTATAAATGGTCAAATACTGTTTCCAGTTTATTACAAAGCTAAACTAAAATCATATATACATATGTTTCAGTTTATATTTGTTATGTTCGTAAATAATAAAAAGAGTTTCAGGGTCATGAACCATGGATTTTTCTGCATTTAATAATTTTACAGAATATCAGTTATACTTTCAAGAGCAGAGAAAGTGATATCAACAATGTTATTTTCAGATTTTAGGACTTATAGTTACACCAATTGGCTAAAATCAGTGGTATAGGATGGCTGTCTCCTCAAATTTTATTTTCCCTTATTGCTGCCATTCATTTGTATGCTGTAGTACATAAACTACTTTCTGAAAATTGCTTCTTGATCTTTTGTCTACTTGTTAGTTTACTTGTACAATTTCTACTATTTCCATTTCCTTGATACTAATCCCTTGTCATATATTTTGCAACATGATTTTATAATATCTCATTTGATTTATAAATTTGGATGTCATTTGCCATATAAATAAGTAAATTTACTATGATCAAATTGTGTTCATTTTTGTCTTGTTTTAAGTTATTCCTAGCTGATGATCCTAAAATTTTCCCTTTCCTTCTAACATTTTGTTTTAAGTTTCTCATTTTTTTTGTAATCGTACTTTTATGAGTGTGTTACAGAATCACTTTAACTTATTTTATGCAGTGGAATAACGAATTGATTCCCATTTTAAGTAAACTTCTGTTTTACCATAAATGTGTGTGTGTGTGTGTGTGTGTGTGTGTGTGTGTGATGAACAGAGGAGTTACAGTTATATACTCATATTAGTTTAAAAAGACACTTTTAAAAATCAACATTAAACTTATTTACATGTCTATGCATCGGATTCTTGTCTCTCAGTTCTGTTCTACTGGTCTATTTTCTATTCTACTAAAACTATGTGTTTATTTCTCTATTTTATCAGACTCAATTACCATAGTTCCTTGAGCTAAAATGAGAAGATGAAATATACAAAACAGATGTTTTTGAGATGTTTTATAATTAATGTTTCTACAGCTCAAATAGCATAAAGAAAGGTCAATGGGTGTACTGTAACTAATCAAGTGTTTATATACTTTTCAAGAGACTAGCCATTACAAATGCAAGGTTGGCTCCTCTGAGCTGTTCAGTCCCCTCAGTGCATACTAAAAAGGATAAGTTTTGAGCATCTGTAACTTTGTTAGCTCTGCACCTATTTTCCAATCATAGAGCAAAACCAAGAGAAAATCAGTTCCTTCCTTTACTTATCAACATGGAAAGATATTTTCAGAAATAATCACTAGTGTCCATTGAGATCAGTATTTTTGGCACCCTGTTTTTCATCTGGCTGTTTAAATACTTGGAGACTTAAGGTTAGATTTGGGAGAGAGTGAATACTATACATAATTATAGCAGCAATTTAAAATTTAGGTAAATCATTTAATAGACACAAATATCCCATATGTGAGCATAACAAATACATTGAAACATATTCCTAATGATAGAAAGCAGTTTTGTAACAAGAGTATATTTCTATTTCCTGAATTATACATTTGTTTTGGAAATTGAAGACGTAGCCTGCAGCACATTGCACAAATTCCTCAAAATGTAACATGCTTCCTTCCTATAACTTTTTGTTTCAATAGTAGAGCTTAAATTTAGGACTTCACTCTTGTTAAGTAGGCATTCTGAGCCAAAACTCAAGCCCCTACAACTTATAATTTTTTTTCTCAAATTTTTATTATCAAACTGATGTACAGAGAGGTTACAGTATCATACGTTGGGCATTGGATACATTTCTTGTACTGTACAACTTATAATTTTATAGCACTTATAGCCTTATTTTTTCCTAAGTACATGCTATATATAACATAAAAATCTTCTAAAATATACTTGTACCATCATGTCCTTGCCTCATGGCTGGTTCTCTTTTCTCTTTGTCTACCTTAAGGAGAGTCACAGACAGGCATAAATCACTTAGACATAATTTCCATGAGGAAAATCCATTTAGAAACCACTGCAATGTCTGAGTTTCTGTTGATGCTGCCCCTTTACAAGTTTCTTACCATGGAGTAACATAGCCTACATTCCTCTCCAACCTGGTTCTCAAAGTGTGTGTTGTCCTCAGCTGAGTTCTCAACATCATGGACAGGGATCCAAATACAAGCAGCATGAGATGTTTGTGTTGACCAGTGGAAGAGAAAACAACTCTAAACCATTTCCATGATGATAGTATCAAACACAAATAAAATTAACATTCCACTGATTTTTATGCCAATTTTGACATTAAAATTTTAGCTACAGAGGCATATTGTTTGTTTGATATTTCTGCTGAGGCATCTTATTTAGCTGACTTTCAATAATTTCCCCACCATCCTTAATCTTTTTTTTTACCACAATGAAATAGATTAGAATGGCTGTTAAAATCATATTTCTTATACTTATCTTTCCAATACCTTACTATCCTGTAAAGGGATATGAGAGAAAGAAATGTAAGCAAAAATTAGGTAACACCCAACTACACAGAATCAGTAAAGTGGGCATTCAAAAAACAGTATATGCTTCATGATACAATGTGAAGAAGAAAACAAAAGAAAGGAATGCATACTTTGGGCAGCCGAATTCAACCTTATAAACTATAAAAAGATTTAAAAAAAACTATAGTACTTCATTTCCATTAGGATGGCTCTTACCAAATATGAAAACTAGCATGGGTACTAGGGCTCAGACTTACTCTCCAGCTACTGGAGAGGTAGAACTTGGCAAGACTGTGGTACAATATCAGCCTAGACAAAAAGTTAGCAAGACTCCTTTCTAACTAATAAACCCAACTTGGTCATTCATGCCTGTGATCCCAGTTACACAGGTGGTCATAGGTTATAGGCTCATGGTCAGAGGCCAAAAGAATACAAGACTCTATCCATAAAATAACTATAAGCTAAAATGGTTTGGAAGATGACTTCAAACCTAGATACCAAAGCAAGAAGGAAAACTAGTAAGATTTGTTGACAATATGGAAAAGCTGGGATGCTGGTGTCTTGCTGATGAGAATGTAAAATACTAGAGTCATGAATAAGTAGAATTGTGCCTGCTCAAAAATTTAATTACAGAATTCCTGTATGATTCAGCCATTGTACTTCTAAGTGCATAAGCAAAATGCATTTCAAAGATGAAACACCTAAGATAATGAGCAGAATATTAAATGCAATATAGTATTATTCAGATTTTAAAAGGAATGAAAATGGCTTGGGTGACAACATTAAAAACCATGATACCATGATGCTAAGTGAAAAAAAAATAAACCAGACCAAAACAGAAGTTAAAAAACCAAAACAAGCATGATTGTACAAATGTAGTATCTAAAATAGTTGATTCTACTGGTAGTAGAACTAAGAAATTGAAAGGGAATACCAAAATCGAGAGACTCAGGGTAAAAAAAGACAAACAACTACAAAAGCAATACTTGCAAAATGGTTTGAACTGGAAGTTCAACTGTAAGTGAACTGAATACCTCATGGGGGGAAAGGGAAAGGGGGAGAAGGGAAGGGGGAATGAGGGACGAAGTAACCAACAGTACAAGAAGTGTATCCAATGCGTAACGTATGAAACTGTAACCTCTCTGTACATCAGTTTGATAATAAAAATTTGAAAAAAAATAAAATAAAATAGTTGATTCTTAGAGAGAAAATAAAAGGGTTGTTGTCAGGGACTGGAAGAAATTTATTAGGGATTAAAGGATAGGAAAACAATGAGTTACTGCTTAATGGGTATTAAGTTTCTGTTTGGGATGACTAAAAAGTTCTAGGAATGAATAATGCTAAAGATTGTAAACTTTTGTGAATATAGATTGTGTCCCTAATTATACACTAAAATGACTGAAATATTTCCTATCATATTTAGTAATTAAAAAAGACAGTGAAGAAAAGAAACCTATATGTAGAGGAACTAAGGTGTATCTTCACATAACATTTCAATAAAGCCAGAAAATGATTTTTAGGAAATATTTTCAAGATTGTAGTAGTTGACTGCTGGTAATGTGGCTTAGTAGTAGTGTTTGCCTAGCATCCTTAAGACCTGGGAGAGTGGCACTGTGGCTCAGCTAGTAGAGTGCTAGCTTTGAGCAAAAGAAGCCTAGGGACAGTGTTAAAGCCTTGAATTCAAGCCCCAGGACTGGCAAAAAGAAAAAATAAGATTGTAATAGTTGAACTATGTAGCTTGAGGGTAAAGACAGGAGGAGGAGGAAGGGGAGGATGAAGGAAACGGTAAGAGTGTCGCCCTTTACTACAACTATGTAATATTCATAATAATATTGTAATAATCTGTTAACTAGCACTTCTGAGAATAACTGATAGGCAGAGAATAGTCCTCTTATCACAGAATGATAAAATAATACTAATAATAACAACAACACATTAAGAATAGCTTCCTGTTTTTATTACTATAGCTTTGTAATACGGATTGAAGTTTGTATTGATATTCCTCCAGTACTGTTCTTTTTACTAAGGATTGTTTTTGCTATTCGATGTCTTCTATTGTTCCAAATGAATTTCTGGATTGCTTCCTCTATTTCATTAGAGAATTGTGTTGGGATATTGATGGGTATTGCATTGAATTTGTAGATAGCCTTTGGCAATATTGCTATTTTGACTATGTTAATCCTCCCAATCCAGGAGCATGGGAGGTTTTTCCATTTCCTTAGCTCTGCCTTAATTTCCTTTTTCAGATTTTAAAGTTCTCATCATAGAAATCTTTCACTTCTTTGGTTAAGGTTATTCCTATGTATCTTCTGTTTTTTGAGGCTACTGCAAAAGGTGTTGCTTTCCTGATTTCAGCCTCACTCTTCAGGTTGTTGGCATATAGAAAAGCCATTGGTTTTTGAGGATTTATTTTACATCATACTACTTTACCATAGTTTTGGATACACTCAAGTAACTTGGGAGTAGAGTCTATGGGATTCTTTAGATATAGGATCATGTTGTCTGCAAAGAGAGAAAGTTTAACTTTGTCTTTTCCTATTTGGATCCCCTTATGTCTTGCTCTTGCCTAATTGCTCTGGGTAAGAATTCTAGTACTATGTTGAAGAGGACAGGAGAGAGTAGACAATCTTTTCTTGATTTAGAGGGAATGACTTTAGCTTTTCACCGTTAAGTATAATGCTCACTGTAAGTTTGTCATAGATAGCCCTTATTATCTTCAGGAATGATCCCTGGAATCGTATTTCCTCTAAGGCTTTTATCATAAATGGGTGCTGGATTTTATCAAATGCTTAGGAGCCCTACCACATTGTTGGTAGGAATGCAAACTTGTACAACCACTCTGGAAAGCAGTGTGGAGGTTCTTAAGAAGGGTAAACATAGAGTTCCCCTACGATCCAGCAGCCCCACTTTTGGACATCTACCCAAATGATTACAAGCAACACCACACAAAAGCCACCAGCACAACTATGTTTATTGCAGCACTATGTCATTGTTAAAATATGGAACCTACCCAGATGCCCCTCAGCTGATGAGTGGATCAAGAAAATGTGGTACATATACACAATGGAATTCTGTGCCTCTATCAGAAACAATGATATTGCCCCATTCATTAGGAAATGGAAGGACTTGGAAAAAAAATCATACTAAGTGAAGTGATCCAGACCCTAAGAAACATAAACTTATGGTTTCCCTCATAGGAAATAATTAGTACATATCTAGGATAAACATAGCAGAAGAGCACAACAGCTCAATAGCTATGCCCACATGCATAAGATAATGCTAAGAAAAATGAACTCCATGCTATGAAAATAAGTGGTATGTCATTACTGTAGTTTATTTCAACATACCATGTGAAACTGTAACTTTTGTTCTCTCGTATTCCCTTCTTGTGGTTTTACTTCCACTATTACTGCAACTGATCATAGTACCCTGGATAATGTATATTGAAACTAGGGAAGAGACAAAGGATGAAAAGACAAACAATTGAAAAAGCTATACTTACAAAACCAATTGGTATAAAGTAACTGTACATCTCATGGGAGAGACGGAACTGGGGAGGGGGAAGATGGGGGAAAATGAGGGAGGTGGTAACAAGTTGTATAAGTAATGTACTTGCATTACATGTGAAACTATAACCCCTCTCTACTTCACTTTGACAATAAAGAAAAAAAAAAGACAAGCTTCCTCTCATCACCTATTAGTCCCAGTAAAAGTCATATAAAGAAATACCCAAGGAGAAGTTTTATTTTATGATATAGGAACAGATCCATTCTGCTATGTCTTCATTGTGCCCCACTCCCACCTATAAGTACTTGACTCCAGGAATTAGCCATAGTAAAAACAGAAACCATTTGTAAATTGAATATTCAGAAGTCTATTTATTGACAGGTAGTCTCCACTCTATACTGAAGCAGTTCGCAAAACAAGTAAATCTCAGAGAAAAGCTTTTAAATGGTCATTTAAACTAAATCTTGTCCTTGTCTATTCTACCAGTTTAATTTCTCATCCAACAGGAGAAGTGGTTAGATTATAAAAGAATTTGATTTGTAAAGGGGAAAAACCCCTAGAGCATGATTGTAACCATTTACCTTTCATCCCAAGGTTTATTATATTAGCTAATCCAATGTATTTATCTCATTCTTTGAAAGTTTTGAAAGGCTATAATCAGATTAAGTGGTGTTCCTGGTTGAGCGTTAACAGTCAAAAAATACATTCCACAGCCCTGCCAACTTTTATTGTATTTACAAGTATAGGTGTAGAGAGTTCTTAGCAAATCTCTTCAGATATTAATACAAGGATGCTAACTCAATTAACTTGGTATAAGCGGAACAAATAAGAACTCTTACATAGATGCTTGAGTATTCAAAAACCTTCTTGACACAAACATTGGTTTTTTAAAGGGAATAAGAAAAGACTATATGTGAGAAGTTCTTAATTTCATGATTATTAATATATAGCTCAATGGAGCATAAAACCCATTTGGGAAAGAAATAGGTCAGGAAATAAATGCCTTCACAGGCAAAGAGGAAATGCCTAAGGTATGAATAAGAATTCATTGGCTGTTCATCTACCCTCTAACCCAAGAAGCATTGTGGGTTATATTAAAGCATCCCTATATTGTCACAAGAAAATGTAAGCCTCGTGTAAAGATTCTTCTAAAATACTTCTTTATCTTCATTTTAATATATTATTTGTCTTTGGATTTTCCTCCTTTTAATCAACAATATTATTTTTAAATAACATGCAAATACTTAGTATTATTTATAATCCACCAGCTACATTAAAACAGAAAGAACATAAACCTTCTAATAAGAGTATAAACTAAAGGGTGAAATAACAATTAAAAACTAAAATTAGCAAAATGAAGTTTTCATTTAAAAATATCTCACATAAATAATTACTGTTTTAATACCAGTGTCATCTTTTTGAGTATTTGCTATTATATATTCTCTACTGGAATCCCTGAAATTATCATTTGTCTGTTCCCATATTTAATGTTAATCTTTTGCTTTTCAAAGATTGCTATTCATGAAACTTTATGAGTCTTGCTTTTACTTCATGCTAAGCGTGTATATGTGTGTACAATTTTTATTGCCTTATTGAAAATCCCATAGGGGTTTAAATTATATATTGACTTGTGTCACAAATGAAGACTCTTACAGAAACTTTATTATTCATATAATGTACATTTTTAATTATCACTTCCTTCCCTAAAATAAGTAATTTCTATGATCATTCTACATACTGCAACAATTAAAACTGTTCTTTATTAAATGCATAGTAGCTGAATACGTTAATGGATTCTGAAATTTGTTTCTTTCAAGAACCTAATTTAACATTATTTAATTTGTATATTTGATGGTTATTTTTATTAAAATAAAAGGGCTAAATTTATGCCACAAATGAAAAAATTTTAAAGGACAGTTGAATTACTTGAATTAAAACCATGGACATTCTCAAATATTCATGCTTTTGAATATAAATACTTTAGATTTACTGTAACTTTATGAGCTTTACATATCATAGTTACATGACAGTAGCATGCATGATGGCTTTCTATGATATTTATAAGGAGGAAATGAGATGTGAGAAAAAAGTTTGAGATAATAGTGCAACTATTATCATACTATCGAGATGTCTTAGGACTTCTAAAAATGTTCTGTTGTTATTGGTAATGCTCTTAACATTATCAGCGGGAATAAGACACTGGCAATGCATCATAGCTCAGTGTAGTCTGGCATATTTTTCTGGAAAATAAAAACCTTTTAATTTTCTATCCATGTGCTTGCATACCTATATACACTAAAAATATACTCATATCTGTGCATATTAAAAAATAGGCTTACAATTAGCCTTGTAGGAAAGATAACACAGTAGGAAGAGAAAAGAGATGATGAGAAAAATGACAAGGAATGGTAGTAACATGACACTTGGGTTATATTACTTTCCAAACCCTTACACTTTTGATGAATTGTAACATAATATGATGACAGAGGAGGAAATTCTTAAGTTTAATTAACACATAAAACAGATTCGTCATTACAGCAGTATTTAGTTGTCTTCAAGAAATAGAGTGGTGACTTCTGAAGGATGATACTGGCATGTTTGTAGCTTTGCCAATGACAAGAGATAATATTCTTGACTCAGACATTAATCATTCTTAATACCAGGCATTAGCCAACATGACGGAAGTATCAGCAGGCACCAAAAGCTGAAACACTGCCTTTGGCGGGCATGAGCAACAGCAGTAACTTCTGGGGGAAAATGACAAAATTGTTGCTGTTGATTAGCATCAACAGAAAGAGGCAACCTTACCCTAGAGAGCCCAGTAGTAAGGTAATCACTGCTGCCACCTATTGGCCAAAGAAATACATGGGCCATTACACCTAAAACTATTTTGAAACCCTTTTAAATGTGACAGATTTTTTTCCACAACTGAATTGTGGTAGAGGCTCATAAATACTGACTCATAGTTGCTATTTTGATTATTGCTTTCTTTTCAGGCATTTTTATTTTAAAATATAGGTTACATGGATGGTTTTAAATGTAGTATAACTGAATTTTAAATATAACATAGCCTAATTTTAATATACTGAATAGGTTATTTTCATGAAATGCATATCTATTAATTATTTTCTAGTTGTATAAATAATTGCACCCATATTGAAATATTTTATTTTTCATTTTCTTTCATTTAATTCATCAAATCACTTTACAAAGATTGCTTGATTACATACTCTATTTCAAGAACAAATGACCATTGATAGATTTATGAATTTTACATAAGTATATAAAATAATCTTAAACTAGAAGAGAAGTTACAAATGTACTTAAAAATTTTTTGAACTATAAAATAGATAGCTCACCTGATTTCTTACTATCTCTCAAATGTTTAATTTCTAAATATTCTTGTTGGTAGCATTTTCAGTCAGAAAATTACCATTATCAAATGAATACCATCTAATTTACAGGTATCATTCAAATAATAATAGTAACAATAATGCTAGTTATAAGAAAAAATCCATTATTGATCAGATACTGTATTAGCTCATTATTTCTCCCCAGAGTTCTTTATTTGGTCTATTTTTCTAGAATGCTTCCTCAATCATTGTCATTCCTGACCTTGATATTTTTGAAGATTATACATGAGTAGAATTTCCCTTAATTTGGGCTCCAAATTATCAAGAGATGCTGTGTGATTCTCAAAACTTGGTTCCTAACAGGAGATGCCCAGCTTTTTATTTGAGTTATTACTGATGACACTGCCTTTGGTTCCTTTGAGTAAAAATGTCATCTTCCAGGCTAGAAATTTACTCTTAGAGCAATCAGCCTTTTGTGGAGAAGGTACTTTGTTTTATTCAGCTTCAAATTTTACTTATTTCTATCAGTATGGACTCACGTTTCCTATTTTTATTTTTTGTTTAATTTTTGCCAGTCGTGGGGCTTGGACTCAGGGCCTGAGCACTGTCCCTGGCTTCTTTTTACTCAAGACTAGCACTCTACCACTTGAGCCACAGCGCCACTTCTGGCTTTTTCTGTGTATGTGGTGCTGAGGAATCGAACCCAAGGCTTCATGTATGCAAAGCAAGCACTTTACTGCTAAGCCATATTCCCAGCCCATGTTTCCTATTTTTGTCACATGTATTTGATCTCTTATTATCTTTAAGTAACTGTACAAGGGGTTTTCAACTCAGTATGTCAGTTTGTTAGTACAAATCATTTTGATCAGTATCACACTTTCCATTATTCTCCCCTAACTCTCCCAACTCCATGCATTCCCTCGTTGCTGGGTTCCATTTTCACACACACACACACACACACACACACACACACACACACACACACATTGAATATTATGGCTGCATCTGCCTATGTTTCCTCTCCCTATTTGTCTGTGCCCCCCGCCACCAACCTTACCCTCATCACCATCATGTTCCAGCTTCTTGGTTAAACTGTAAATTAGTTGTTCAAAGGAGTTACACCACTGGAATCCTTCCCCTTCTCTTCCATGCTATACCATGCTTCAGTTACTCTGTGTGTGTGTGCACGCGCGCGTGCACGTGTGTGTGTATGTATGTGACCCTGCATATTTACAATTTAGATTTAACTTCTACATATAAAAGAAAACATGTGTTCTTACTTTTTAAAGTTAACCTTAGAATCTCAATTTTTATCTTAATTCCAGACTTGGCCAGTGGGAGCCTCTTTCTTTTGTGATAGTACTAGAGCTTCAACTCAGGGATTTTTACTCTTGTTCAGGTTGCTTGTTCATGGACTTAAGCTGCACCATGTCTATCTATCTATCTATCTATCTATCTATCTATCTATCTATCTATCTATCATCTATCTACCGATCACCTATCTATCTACTAGCCAGGATCCTCCGGGTCTCAACCTCCAGAGAAGCTAAGATTATAGGCATTAGCAATCATGGCTTGGCTTAATAGAAGCCTCTTTAACCTGTATGCTTTTAAAATATCCTCATGACTCTTTAAGCATCTTTTGCTGACACAGGTTCATCTTCTATCATCTTCTATTTTTTCTACCCTGGATACTGAATCATCCAGTTTTCAAAATCCCTTGTTTTATTTTAGTGAAGATTGACATTTGAAAGTCAAGCTGGGGATACCAATAGCTTGATGCCATTTGGGTGTGTTGCTGATTTAATGGGTCCAAATGATCAATAGAGAGCAGCATGATGCCAGTAATAATGATATTGTAGAAGCCACAAACAAAGTATTTATGCCATTTCTGTTGATTGTTTACTGCCATTTGCTTCTAATTAAAAATGAGGAAACAGTAAATAAAAGGATTATATATTCATACATTTTCTTCCCTTTTACAATCTTCTATAAATGTTTACAAGCTACATTGTATGCCAGATTTTACCTCAATTAGACACTCACCCTGTCCCTTTCTTGTTCTAAAAGCCCTTGCTGAGCTAATGTATATGCAGATTGTTTTCACACCCCTATGCTGGATAGAACTCACATATGGACACTTTCTTTTCCTCATATATTTAGTCAACTTTGCATTATGATAACTAACTTATGAGGACAGAGGTCTATTTAGGATCATGTTTTCAGAGGATCCAGTCCATGATTGTTTGGTCCTTGTTACTTTGGGGCCTATCATGAGAGTATAAGAGAGACAAATGGTTTACTTTATGGCCTGAAAGTGAAAGACATAAAGAAATCATTGTCCCACAGTCCCTTTCAAGCGCACACCCCTAATGATATGAGAACCTTCTATTCCCTCTAGGTCACCTCAAAAATTATGCGACCTCTTAATAGCAATATGCCTTTATGATGTGGATAAAGCCTTTAGCACATATGCCTTTGGAAGGCATTCCAGATCTAAACTATATTACCAGCCCCCTCCACAATTTGAATCTTAAACTCCCTGCTAGCCCACATGGGAGCACTTCTCATGACAATGGGCTCTATCTGAGACCCTACTAAAAACTCACAGATGCCAATCTCTTCTTAGAACATGTTCTTCCATATTACTTCCCTCATGTGGATAACTGATCAACCTGCTTCAGCGGTGAGTTCCAATGCTAGGACATCCCTTCATCACTAACTTAGCTTTGTCTAGAACTACCTGGTTGCTTGAACTGACTTGACCATGAAAGTAATTGAAAGGAAATGAAGACATGAGTGATAAGATGGAGGAGAAAGGAAAGGCCTTCAAGGCCTTCATTCATTTGATTGCTTAATTTTATCTCTGAGACTAAAACAAATGTTTGAATGGTGTAGCACATACATAGCTAGAGTGGTAGTGGTGTAGTAACAATCAAATTACTGTAGAGGCCACAAATGATGTAGATCCCAGTATTTCTGCTCCTTGCTGTTATTTGCTTCCTAAAAAACAGGGATATGGTTATTAATGATGTAATTGCCTATTCTTAGATTATCTTTCATTTTACAATTACCCATAGCATTTTGAAGGAGGTTTCATTTAGCACAGTGTGGTATTTGTAAAACTACAAAGACATTGTTTGAATAAGAACATAGATGCAAAAAGTACTAAATGTGTGAGCAAGTATACGCATGCCCGAATATCACAGATACCAAGAAAAATCATATCATTCTCTCACTGTCTGTCTTTGTCTCTATCTTTGTCTCATGTTGGGGATTGAATCCAAGGCCTTCCATTTGCTAGGAAATCACTATACCACTTGAGCCATGCTCTCGGTTTTATTTTATAATTTGTTTTGTTCATATGCATTGTGTTTGTGAGATAGAGTCTTGCTAACTATTGTAAGGCTGTCTGAGGACTTGAATTACTCCTGCTTCCACTTCCAAGTAGCTGGAATTATAGATACATGCCAACCCAATGGCTTGTCTCTCTTAATAGAATAATTCATGTTCCATCAAAGAAAGAAAGACTATCTCTATTTTATATTCTACACAAAAATTAGATTCCTTTATTAAATTTTACAATGAAACTTAAAATGCTTATATGAAGATATGTGAGTGTTACCTGTGTGATTCAAGAATGAAGTTTTTTTGGAACCATATATTAAAAGTGACATAAAAAAGAGAGATGAATTCTAGCATGTTAAAATTAAGAACTTATTCAGGATATATCACAAAGTGAAAAGCTAAAAACTGAGGGGTTAAGGTTTGAAACACTTGAGATCAGAAAGTAGTAAAATCTCTCTCTTTTGTGCATATGTGCACATATGAGCACTTGCCTTTACTATCTTTCCCCTTCTTTTATCCCTCCCTTTCTCCCTCTTGCTGTATCAATAAGTGAAATTCCAAATATTAGAAAAAAATGACCAAATCTGCACAAGGCACTTCAGCTATGATATGTATGCTCTGTAAAGCAGCCTTTAACAAGAGTAAAATCAGGAATAATGTGTTGAACATCAGCAGGGGTCTCCAAATATCACATCATGCCATTTTATGTCCATTAAACAAAATTGTCAAAAAGTCTGGGGCCAAAGTGAAAGTTCTTATTCTCTCCTCCTAAGACTCTACCATTGGAACTGACACATGGAGTGAAATTAGTTTTCTGAGGAGACCCTTAACTATACTGTTTCCTAGAGAGCTACCTGTTCTCCAGCTTGAGTTCTCTATCTTTGAAGTGCTAACAGCATCAATGGTAGACACTGGTGCATTGAATATACCCAACAAAGAGCGCAGATTCCTTTCTTCAGGAGAAGTACGTGTCTTAAATAGAAATAATTGAAAGATATTCTTTCTTATACATTAAGGACTATGATCTAGTTTTATGGATTGACTTATAAAAGGGATTAATTGTTTTTCCTGTCTATGTCTTATCCAATTTAGCTCTCTTTTTGCTCCTTTATGTTTCCAAGAAAATATAAGCCTCTAAGGACAAAGTAAGTTTAAAGTATTATGTTATTTTCTGTATTCTACTGTATGTTCAGGGATTCAAATGCTGATATGGACAGAGTCCCAAATATTTTTAGCTATGAGAGAGGTTGAGAAGCAAGCCAGTGTGTAGTGACAAGTACATGTGTTACTAAGAGTGATCAGTGAAGAGAGAGGGAAATGACTTTTGGCAACTTTCATGTGATTCCATTATTTGAAGGAGATAATTCAAGATAACACTTCATGGTACTTTCTTTTTAGGAATGATTCTGCTGAGATAAATCACATGATAAGATGGGTCATTCTTTTCTCAGGGGGCTGTTTTGAGAATGTAAAATCATAGGCAATAAAGTGCAATTTAATGCACAACTTATCAGAAAGTCAGTAAATTGTAGAAAAAATTCTTTTCCTTTGACATTTTCCCCTCTGGTCTGCCATGTTAGTACCCTTCATTTCTGATCTTTAGGTACTTAATATGAAATTATTTGAAGTCTTTAACTTCAACATTTCCTCCTTCAGTCTTATAATTGAAATTATTTTACTCTTGGTAAAACCATCTATTATAAAAGGGATTATACTTTAAATGGAGAGAGAGAAATGGATGTATTGAATTAGGATAGGAAGACTGATTGAGGTTTAAATTAAAAATGAAATATAAATGACATGAAATTTATGCATTTTCTAGACCCTCTACATTATATTTGAAGAGAGCTTTTAGTGTTCTGGCTACTTCTATAATTACTAAAAAGAATATATCCCTTTGGAGACTTAGACAGGTAGAGAGCATTTGTGTTTTTCTTCAAACTATATTACCCTTCATATTATCTCTATTGAAAAGCTTAAAATTACTTCATTGCAAGGTATTTATTTGGGGGGCCCTAGACAATACTTTGTACTCTAGATCACATTGCAATATTTATTCAGTTCATTATACAAAATTCCCATTTATAATGAATGCAATAAGCATTCACTTACTTTTCCCAATATAATGTGATTTTATGACTTTATTGTAGCCAAGGGAAAGTTATTCAAATACAAATACATGGAAGATTGTATTTTGCAACAATGTCTAGAATCTTACTACGTCTTCATGAAAAGATGGAATCTATTTTCACCTCCCTTTAAATCTGGATCATGAAGGAAGGAACTTTGTGACTGCTTCTGTGAACAGAAAGAAGTGGTGTGATATTATGTGACTTCCAAAGCTAGGTTATAACAGATATATTGCTTCTGCTTTGGTTTCCTTTTCCTTGGGAAACAAGCCCTAGAAATGCTGAGCTAATATTTAAGAAGTTTAACTTCCCTGAAGCTATCATGCTGGAGAGACCTTGTAGTGCAGCTGACTAGGGATAGCTTAGAGAAGCCAAAGGGGCATTCTAGTCCTTAGAGGTTTAGTTTTTCTCAACACAAGGAGGAGATACATGAACGAATAAATCTGCAAATGGTTCAAGATCCAGCCTTTGTGAGGCCCATGCTTATGCTTCATGGAGATGATGTGTCCTTATCAAGGCTGTTTACTATTTGTTGAATAAGAA
The DNA here is from genome assembly GCF_023159225.1 of Perognathus longimembris pacificus. Lineage (NCBI taxonomy): Eukaryota > Metazoa > Chordata > Mammalia > Rodentia > Heteromyidae > Perognathus > Perognathus longimembris. Next base: position 96,725,950 of record NC_063188.1, read on the forward strand.
AATAAAACCTGTTGAACTTCAGATACATTTCCTCCACTGATCATTTTGTAAAGCCAATAACCAGCCTGGAATACATATGTTCTAGTAGAGGACCACTCAGCCCATTATATGCACAACTTATGGGGAAGTGAAGAGGAAGGAAATATAATACATCATTTTACAAATTCTTTCTTGTTACTTTCCATCAAAGTCACATGCCAAATATTTGTTATACTATATGATAAAGTTTTCTTCTCCCTATGAATATAAATCATGGCAAAATGAGCCAGAATAAGTATGAAAATGATTTCCCGTAAAATATGACTGCAAGAATTAGATATCTATACTAAACATCCACATAGGTATGTCAATAAGCAGGATTTCAGACAGATAAGAGACACAAACTTCAAATGCAAAGCAGTTGGCTAAGTATTAAGGAGAAAGATAGTTAAAGATGTACGAGTGTAAATCTTACATGGTAAAGCTATAGGATTTGCAAGGATTTTGAGAGTTATTTACAAAACAGAAGACTTGTCAAATTTGAGGTTAGTGTTCAGATTCAAAGAAAATCACTATCCAGTATTAAAGAAGAGACAGTAGATGTAAACAGGTTAATACTGTTTTGATATGGAGGTTACAAAATTGTCCACGTAGTTTTTTCAACTTGACATTTGCAAGAGCAGTTTCATCAGTAGAATTAAGGGACTATAATGTTATAAAACTGAGCACCATAATGCAGATAATCTAACAAAGAAAACCCTTTGAGTTTAGAGCAGGTTGGGAGTATAAAAATAATCTTCCTTTACAATGACATGTCCTTTGTCACTTGTACTTTGAATTGTAAAATGAAAAAAAGAGACACTGAGACCAAAGGAAGACATACATAGGAGTGGCTATATGCATAGGATCAGACAAAAGAATATAAAATAATATTTTATGCAATTAACTCCAAGAAAAGAAAATGAGATTGTTTACTTGCTGTTGTTGCTTGTTTTGTTTTCTTTTGTCTTGTTTGTTACTTTGTATTTTTAAGTGTAAAGGGGTCACAAAAAAGTTGGAACAAAGGGCGAACAAATGCAGCAGTGGGGAGGGAAGATGGCGCTGTCACAGTAGGGAGGCACCCCGACTCGCTCCAACTGAATAGCCAGCTGGGAACTCCAGCACCAAACACCCCATCAAGAACCCAGCAAAAGCAGCAGCCTGAAGCAGTGGAGAAACGCAGGAAAACAAAAAGGAGCAAAAAAGAAGAGCCGAAAACCTATATGGAGCCGGAGAATCTCCGGGGCACCCTCCACCCACCAGTCGGCCCTGGCCCAAACAGGGCCAGGCTGGGAAAGGGGACCTGGCGATCCGCAGACAGGTTGCCGGGAGCACAGAGTCCATACAGCGGGACCCCAAGGACACCAGGGAGAGTGCGGACCAAGACACAAGGTGACGCCGGTGACGGGAAGTTCGGGTCCACACCGGGAACGGACATAAGTGGCTGGGGAACCCAGCGGTACAGAAGAGGAGAGCCGGGGATGCCACCACGACCTTTCACCACACCTGAAGGACCAATGGCAGCGTGGGACACACACACAATCCAGGACCAGTGAGTCCCCAGTGTCCCCTCCCCCAACAGGAGACCAGCTATCAGAGACCCAAACCCTACAAAGAAGCTAGATCTCCCTCCCTCCCCCTCCCCACCCTGAGGGAACAAAGAACCCCCAAATCAGGCAGGAAGCTCCAATCAGGCGCTGGGAAGTCACAGGAGTTTAGCAGGGGAAGGGCGGAGCAGTCCCAAGGCCGCCCAGGAGCCGGAACTGGCCGAACCGGCCCTGCCCCCTTCCCAACAGGGGCTGGGGGACAGCCGGCAGTGCAAGCCCCACCCGAGGCGCCTGGACCTCACGGACCTTTACAACTAAAATCACAGGCGCTGGTGGGCAATACCAGCACAGCAGGGACACCTGGGCCTGATCACGCCCCCCCTCGCAGCGGAGGCGCAGTCTGAGGGCGCTAACCCACGCCCAGACAGTTGATCCCACTGGGCCCCACACATACCGTCCCCCACAGCGGACTCGCGGGAGGGCGCAAGCACAATCCAACAACCCGGGGCTCGCTCTGGGAGGCGTACCCCGCTCAGGTGGATGTGGCCACAGTTGCAGTGCCCGTGGTAGTAGGCGCACAGCACGCAGGTGGGCGGGGCCCCCGGCGACAGCTCCCGCTCTGGTAGGTGTACCCCGATCAGGTGGGCAGGGCCACAGTGGCAGTGCCCGCTCTGGTAGGAGCGCATTCACAGGAGGGCAGAGCTCTCCATCGGCCCGTGCCCACTCAGTTCGGCGCATTTCGCACAAGTGGGTGGGCTGCACCCCAACAACACCGGCCCTGGAGCGGTCCACATAGGAAGACGAACTGCCTGAGAGGTGAGCTCCTCTGACCAACATACAGAGTGGAAAAAAGAACCAAAGAAGAGATAAGCCTCCACACCCGCTGAATTAATGATCAACAAACCCCCAAAATGGCACGCTAGGGTCAGCATATCACAGCGGCAGGACACTGTACCACAGAGAAAGACACAGAACCTACAGGCCCCCAAGTGCAGGGAGAGTGACCACCTCAGCAACAACAGAGAAGGTCATGCTCACCCATTGGGAAGCAAGGTCCAACAGCCAAACCCAAACCCAGGGCCAGGACACCAGGACACAAGGCTCCAACTGACAGACCAGCGGGAACCAGCACAAAGCCAAACCAGAGAAGCCACCCACAGATCTCCAGATGTGCAAATCACAAAGAAATATAACACAGTTCATCAAAGGGCAAACCAACTCGCCAGCTCAAAAAAGCAGCACGACTGAAGAGGAGATGGAGAATAAAAAAGCAAATGAGGCCATGTTAACAGAAATGATGGAAAGCGTCAGAAATGAAATCACAAAACAATTCCAGGAGTTTAGAGTGGAAGTCTTGAAGGACATCCAGGAAGCCAAGAAAGAAATGGAAGCAAAGATGGATACAATGCAAACCTCCGTTAAAGAAGACCTTAAGATCCTGAGAAGTGAAATGCATGAAAAAATACATTTAAAATACAACTCTTTAAAGGAAGAAATTTCCATGATCAGAGCTGATCTGACAACCATAAATAGCTCTCTGACATCCAGAAACTCCGCAATTGAATCCACAGCACAAAGAATTGACCATATGGAATCCAGAATCTCTGGCTTGGACGATGAAGCAGCCGACAACATCCAGAAAATTACCACACTCCAAGAAAAGGTGAAGCTTCAGGACAGACTAATCCAGGAACTAATGGACAAAGACAAGAGATATAATCTGCGCATAATTGGAATAGAAGAAGGAGCCGAATACCAGAGCAGAGGGCTTCATCATATTTTCAATAAAGTTGTTGCAGAAAACTTCCCCAATATCACAAGGGAACCCATCCAGGTAACTGAAGCCTATAGGACACCTGGCAGGCCAGACCTCAGAAAAGCCACCCCAAGGCACATAATAATCAAGACTTCAGATCTCAAGAATAAAGAGCAAATTCTGAATGCAGCCAAAACGAAGAAAGAAATTTTCTACAATGGGAAGAGGATCCGAATAACAGCAGACCTCTCCACTCAAGCCTACCAAGCGTGAAGTAAGTGGAAGAACACCATCCAAGTTCTACAGGCCAACAATATGCAACCTAGGATTAAATATCCAGCGAAATTGGAGTTCACATTCGAAGGGAAAACCAGATCTTTCTATAGCAAAGAGGATCTAAAGGAGTATGTGAATAAAAAACCAGCCCTACAGCGAATTCTAAGAGGGGAATCCCACCCAACAGAGATCATACAGGACACACAGACAGAAAGAGAAACAGAAAGAGCAGCTCACTAAAGACAAGAAAAGAAAAAAAAAGAGGAAAAAAACAGCCCAACAAGAAAATGGAAGGAGAAAAACACTCTTATCCTTGATCTCTTTGAATATAAATGGTATAAACTCTCCGATAAAGAGGATCAGACTGGCAGAATGGATGCGCAAACAAAAAGTTGGCATCTGTTGTCTACAAGAGACCCACCTTACAGCAAGGGACAAAAACAGGCTCCGAATGAAAGGATAGAGCAAGATCTTCCAAGCAAACGCACCTACCAAAACGGCAGGTGTAGCCATCCTGATTTCAGACAAGCTGGACTTTTCATTAAAATCAACTCAAAAAGACAAAGAAGGATACTACATTTTAATACAAGGAAAAATCCAGAATCAAGACATCACGGTGATAAATGTATGCTCACCGAACAAAAGAGGCCCCACATATGTCAAGCAAATTCTCACAGAATTACAGAACAAGATAGGTGCAAACACAATCATAGTGGGAGACCTAAATACCCCACTCTCCCCAAGAGAGAGATCCAACACCCAGAGGATCGGCAAGGGAGCTGAGGACCTAAGTAACACCGTATCCAAAATGGATCTGACAGATCTATACAGAATCTTCCACCCTACAGAGACCCAATACACCTTCTCAGCAGCACATGGATCATACTCCAAAATAGACCATGTCATAGCCCACACAAAAAACCTCAGCAAATACAAAAGTATTGACATCATCCCATGTATTATATCTGATCACAGTGGATTAAAGGTAACCCTCAATAACAACGGTTACCACAGAGGCTATACACATTCTTGGAGGCTAAACCCCACACTGTTATCCAACACATGGGCCACAGACCAAATTAAAGATGAAATCAACGAATTCATAAGCTACAATGACAATGAAAATACATCACAAAGAAACCTATGGGACACAGCTAAGGCAGTACTGAGGGGCAAGATCATCGCCCTCAGCACTCACATTAAAAGAATGGAAGCAGAGCAGGTGAATAACCTCACGATGAAACTAAAACAACTGGAGAAACAAGAAATGACCGAATCTAAAATGACTAGGAGGAGAGAGATTACAAAGATTAAAGAAGAGATAAATCTGATTGAAAATAGAAAGACCATTCAACAAATAAATAAGACTAAAAGCTGGTTCTTTGAGAAAATAAACAAAATTGACAGACCCCTTGCAAGACTTACAAAAAAAAGAAGAGACTCATATACGAAAAATCAAGGACTCCACCGGAAAAATTACAAGTACACATGATATTCAAACAATCTTAAGGAGCTATTTCCAAAACCTCTACTCAGTAAAAAACAATAATTTTACAGAAATGGATCAATTCTTAGAGAAGTACAAACTGCCCAAACTGAACCAAGAAGAAATAAATCAACTAAATAAACCAATAACTTACAGTGAGATAAAGGAGGTAATAAAGAACCTCCCAACAAAGAAAAGCCCAGGCCCAGATGGATTCACCAACGAATTCTACAAAACCTTTAGTGATGAGTTAATACCAATACTCCTCAAACTCTTCCGCAAAATAGAGACAGATGGAGAAATCCCAAACTCATTCTACGAAGCCAATATCATACTCATTCCCAAACCAGGCAAAGACCCAACAAAAAAAGAGAACTACAGACAAATATCACTAATGAACACAGACGCAAAGCTCCTCAATAAAATATTAGCTAACAGGATCCAGAAACTGATCAAGAAAATTATACATCATGACCAAGTAGGCTTCATCCCACAGTCACAAGGATGGTTCAACATCCGTAAATCAATCAACATAATTCACCACATAAACAGAACTAAAATCAAGAATCACATTGTTATCTCAGTCGATGCCCAAAAAGCCTTTGACAAAATACAACATCCATACTTATTAAAAGCTTTGGAGAGAACAGGAATAGATGGCACATTCCTCAAAACAATAAAAGCCATATACAACAGACCAACTGCTAACATCGTATTAAATGGAGAGAAACTTAAATCATTCCCCCTAAACTCAGGAACAAGACAAGAATGCCCACTCTCCCCACTTCATTTCAACATAGTGCTGGAATCCCTAGCCATAGCAATAAGGCAAGAGGAGGACACCAAAGGGATCCACATCGGCAAGGAAGAAATCAAGTTATCCCTGTTCACAGACGACATGATCTTATATCTGAAGGACCCAAAAAACTCAGTCCCCAAACTCCTACACCTAATAAACCATTTTGGCAAAGTAGCAGGATACAAAATCAATCCATAAAAGTCAGCAGCTTTTCTGTACACCAGCAATGTACAAACAGAAAAGGAAATTATGGAAACAATTCCATTTACAGTAGCCAAAAAAAGAATAAAGTACCTAGGGATCAACTTATCCTAGGACGTGACGGACCTATTTAGTGAAAACTATAAAAATCTAATAAGGGAAATCAAAGAAGACACAAGAAGATGGAAAGACCTCCCATGCTCAATATAGAATCAATATACTGAAAATGGCCATATTGCCCAAATTGTTATACAAATTCAATGCAATCCCTATCAAAATCCCAGTCACATTCTTCACTGAAATAGAGAAAGCAATCCATAAATCCATATGGAACAGCAAAAGACCTAGAATAGCCAAAGCAATTCTAGGCAAAAAAGCAGTGCAGGAGGTATCACAATACCAGACTTCAACCTCTACCACAGGGCCATCATAACAAAAACAGCCTGGTATTGTTATAAAAACAGATCGGAAGACCAATGGATTAGAATTGAAGATCCAGAAATAAAACAGCACTCTTACAGTCAGCTGATATTTGACAAAGGAGCTAAAGACATACAATGGAATAAACATAGCCTCTTCAACTACTGGTGCTGGGAGAACTGGGCAGCTATATGCAGAAAACTCAAAGTAGACCCAAGCCTATCACCATGCACCAAGATCAACTCAAAATGGATCAAGGACCTAAATATCAGACCTGAATCCTTGAAACGACTGAAGGACAGAGTAGGAAAGACACTAGAACTTATAGGCACAGGAAGGGACTTCCTGAATATAGTCCCAGGGGTACAACAAATAGGGGAGAGACAAATGGGACTACTACAAATTAAAAAGTTTCTGCACAGCTAAGGACATAGCCACCAAAACAGAAAGACAGCCAACCATATGGGAAAGGATCTTTACCAGCACAACAACCGAGAAAGGCCTAATATCTGTCATCTACAGAGAACTCAAAAAACTAAGCCCCTCCAAGCCCAACAAACCAATTAGGAAATGGGCAAAGGAGCTAAAGAGAGACTTCACAAGAGAAGAGATAAAAATGGCAAAGAAACATATGAGGAAATGTTCAACATCCCTGGTAGTAAAGGAAATGCAAATAAAAACAACCCTGAGATACCACCTCACTCCAGTTAGAATGGCCTATACTCTGAACTCAGGCAACAACAAATGCTGGAGGGGGTGCAGGGAAAGAGGAACCCTTCTCCATTGTTGGTGGAAGTGCAAATTAGTACAACCACTTTGGAGAACAGTATGGAGGTTTCTCAAAAAGCTCAATATAGACCTACCCTATGACCCAGCCATACCACTCCTAGGCATCTATCCTAAACAGCAAGTCCCAAGATATCAAAAAGACATTTGTACTTCCATGTTTATCGCGGCACAATTCACAATAGCCAAAATATGGAAACAACCCAGATGCCCCTCCACAGATGAATGGATCCAAAAAATATGGTACCTATACACAATGGAATACTACATAGCGATTAGGAATGGTGAAATATTTTTATTCGCAGGGAAATGGTCAGAACTCGAACAAATAATGTTGAGCGAGACAAGCCTAGAACACAGAAAACAAAGGGGCATGATCTTCCTGATTTATGACTGTTATGGTGGGGGGAGGGGGAGACAGTAGAGACCAGGTCTGTGAAACCAAAAACTGCTTGTCAAATGGCATTTCCCACAGGATTGGGGCAGCGACCAACTGTATGTAACTAAAACCAAATAACTACTCAACATATAAAGGTCAAAAATCGACCTCTCAGTGGAATACAATAGCTCAAAAGCTATGTATGTACGTTCATAAAAGTCTACTGTCGACATATTGTCTAATATCAACATTACATTTAAAGCCCTAGGCGAATTTTCTTGGGCTTGGCCACGTGGCTACTGTATATGTTCTTGATAAATTGTATATTGTATGTATGTATACCTGACCTAGAGAAGGTAAAGAAAAACAGGGCGTAAGATATCACAAGAAATGTACACACTGCCCTACTATGTAACTGTACCCTTTTTGCACAACACCTTGTGAAAAAAATTTGTGTTCAATTAATAAATAAATTAAATTTAAAAAAAAAGAAAAAATGCAGCAGTGGTACTCACTACTATACAAATTGTGGGTAGTGATGGGATGGAAAAAGTGGGAGACAACAAAGGAAGGAATGACATTGTCCAAAAAGAACTGTACTCTTGACCTTAATTATGTAACTGCAACCCCTCTGTATGCCACCTCTATAATAACAAAAAATAACAAAATATGTGAAGGGAGGGACAGGTGGACAAGGATCCCTGAATGAAGCCATGGGTTCAAGCCCCAGTACTAAACAGGGGAAAAAAGAATATGTGAGAGGCAAAGAGGGGAATAAACTGCTGCTAATAGAAAATCCACTATCCCCAAAATAGAAACACTACTGTTACCTCTGCTTTTCCTCTCAAGCACTAAATACTCCATACTGCAACTCTGCACTCATCAGCAGAGCATTTACTTAATCTTCTTAAGCTAATTTAGCTGGGAGAACTCCTTTCAAGTTCAACTTAGTCCTTCCAAAATTCAAGAGAAAAGAAATTTAAAGCCAGCTATCCTGTCTGTGTGTGTGGGGGGGGTGGGTGTATTTTACAAAAACTAATTATCTCCAAATACCATTGTGTAGGTAATGTCCTCAAATCTGTGAGTTCCAAACGGAAATTATATTGTGTGAATATTAAAAAAATAAAGCATTCTGCTACATCATGCCAAAATACAGAAGTCATTTTTGGATAAAATGTTGAATGGCTTCAAAATGGATAGAGTTAGGCACATATGTTTCTAATTAGATTATCCAACCTAATCCTATTTAATCTGACTCCTAAATAGAATTTGAATAAGACCACATGCAGTGATTTGTAGAATAAATACCCCTTCCCAGCCCTATTCCTATTGCTGCTTATACCTGAATGCCAACTCCACACAGTTTCAAATCCTGGTTTGGAAGAGCTCCAAGGACATTTCCAGTTTTATTTCCTGTCCTTGTACATTTTGCCTATAGTCCCCTACTTATATCTGAAGCATCATTTTTTTAACGAAAGCCATAGAACTTGACTTTTACAAATTGCTCAACCCCAAAACTAGAAACATATAAAAGTTTATGATGTTTGCAACAAGATAGTATCACTTAAGTTTTCTTCCTGAAATTCGTGATACATATAAGCAAATACAATTTCTTGGAGCCAGTGGCTCAGATCTATAATACTAGCTACCCAACAGACTGAGATCTGAGAATCATTGTTTCAACCCCACCTGGGAAGACATGTATTCAAGACTCTAGTGTCTTTTCTTTTATTCTTCTTTTTCTGGTCCTGGGGCTTGAGCTCAAGGCCTGGACACCATCCTGAGCCTGAGCCTGTTTGTGCTCTAGGCTAGCACTCTACCAATTGAGCCACAGCACTACTGTTTCTGATTAGTTAATTGGAGATAAGAGTTTCATGGAGTTTCTTGCCCAGGCTGGCTGCGAACTGTGATCCTCAAATCTCAGCCACTGGAGTAGCTAAGATTACAGGTGTGAATCACCAGTGGCCAGCTTCAAGACATTTATCTCCAATTAGCCAGCCAAAAGACAGAAGTAGAAGTGTGGCTCAAGTAGTAGAGTGCCAGCCATCAGGCCCTGAGTTCAAGTCCCAGTACAGGCACACAAAAAGTTCCACTAGGCTTAAATAATGTTCCCTCAAATATTTTAGACTTTAGAAGTATTAATTAACTCTGGAAAAGTGCTGATGTGGCACTTCTCTACCCCAAAATAGAAACCAATTATATTATACACCAATCTTTGAATTGTCAATTTTTACTGAGAACAACTTTTTTCAAGATTACTTGTAGAGGAGCCATCAAAAGAGGTTATTTTGTGTATACCACAAATGTACACTAACGGGATAATTTTTAAAGTTTCTACAAGATACAATAAGCACTCATGCCTTCAGTTAACACTCTCAGTAGAACATCAAATATAAGTTCAAAAGTGTGCTATGTCTTAAATTACTAAGACTCAAGTAGTGAATATATTCTCTTTAAATTTGTGTTAGCATCCCCAGGAAAGGATCAATGTGATGGGAGGGCATCGATACTGGATTTGACATTGAAGCACTTTAGTAAAATCAATTCATGAAATGTGAGTAAAATAAATATTTTTAAATTATAATGTTTGCACATCATTTTAAGCATATGTGACTGGATTAATGAAATTATTTAACAGATTTTTATATTCCCTCCATATCTCTCTAAGATTTTATATTTAAATTGATTTGGTTGTATTTATATATAATGTGTGTACAAACATATAAAATATACACATATAAGTTTATATACATATATATGAATGTATGTATGTGTATATCTCATTGGAATAATGGAGAATTGACTGATAGTTACACTTAACATGATATACTTCAATATTTATTACTATAGTTCTCTCTGAACACATTTCCTCTTTCTTCTTGTCTCTCTACATGGATCCCCTACTTTTACATATCAAGATAAATGAATCTCAAATATTCCTGAGTTTTTATATCTCTTCTATATTTGTCTAGATTAGGATACTCTCTCTCTCGCTCACACACACACACACACACACACACACACACACACACACACACACACAGATTTATGTGAATCCACTGGAGACAAGTAATTTGGCTCACTGAATTTTATTCCCAAAGACCACTGTATTGCCAGGCATAATGTTCAAGGAATGCTTGTTAAAGTAATTATTAATGCTTTTCAAATCAACTTACTGGCCCCACATTTCACTTTCTCATTTTTTAAAATTGATTTGAATGCTTACATGATTTATTCTGTAGGTCAGTTCACATGCAAAGACTCTGAAATTCCCAAGATGAAAGAAATTATAAAGCAGCTTTGTAATGTATATAACTTGCACTAGTTCTTTTAATAAAACACAATCTCAGATTAATTGTATCCGTGAGAGAACTTTCTTTTGTTTTGGGGGTGCTTTTTATTTTCTATTATCAGTATAACACTAAGACTATAAATAATATAAATTATTTTTTCATTTCTACAAAAATACATTTGCCAGAAACTCAGTTTTCCTTGGGTACATATTATATTCTTTCCCATCATCAGCAGGAATCATTGCTAAACCCTTCCAATTGTATTTTCTTTATTATCCACTCTATAAATTTTTACAATAATTAATTATTAAAAATTGTTCAGGGTTAAAAATGTGTTAGCCTTTCCACTCTTCAATTTGTACATTATACAGGGTGTGATTAAGATTTTAACATGTGAAAAAAGCTGTAGCAACTGTGCTAACTAATAATTTATGTAATTTGTGGTTTGACTCAGGAATTCAACTTCATGACTATGAAGGGAAAATAAACCTTCAAAAACATTGTAAATGATGGGTTCATAGTTCTTATTCTCAATTAGGTATAAAACACTATATATATTTCTAATTCTAATGTAATTGGCTCTAGTTTCTAAAACCATAAGAAAATTGAACTCTGTAATAAAATATAAAATTTAGTAACAATCTTACAATTCATATAAGTACCAATACAACTGAAGAAAAATACATTAAAATTTTCAAAAATCTCACAGTTCTTTGAGTAAAGCAATTTCTGCTAATATTATCATTGAAAGATAACCATATTTTTCATTGGGATGCTTATTTTGTACAAGATATAATGTTATAGTTTATGCAAAAGTTTGATGGATTTTTAAATGTTTTGGTTTACTAAGACTTTTATAGAACTAGGAGTGTTGTTCAATCTTTCAATTTCTTTCAAGTTACCAATAACAGTATTACAGTTATCAAATATCTTAAATTATTTCTTTTCCCTTTAAATGGTTTGTACTTTAATATAGTATGGTTGATTCTCTTGAAAATAATACAGATTAGTAACTACTAATTATAACCCTTAGGTTACAGAAAAAATAGGACACTTAGCTTTTCATTGAAATTTAAGTAAATATATAGCAAATTATAGCTCTGATGCTTCTCATCATATAAAAATAATTGGCAAATACCTTAATCATATCATCTTTCTCCTTGATGAAGATTTGATTGTTTCTTACAAAATACATTTCCAAGTATTAGACATAAAATATGGATATAAATTTAATTAAAATTCATATTATTAAAATTTTCTCTGGTGGTACAGGAGAATAGAAAGATTTATGTTTCTTATTTGTGCCTCACACCTCAAATTGTTTCATTTTGGTCTTTTAAATGTAAGTTTTGTGTGTGTGTGTGTGTGTGTGTGTGTGTGTGTGTGTGTGTGTGTGTGTATGTGTGTGTGTACCTGTCCTAGAGCTTGAACTCAAGGACTAGTCACAGTTCCTGAGTATTTTTTTGTGCTCAAGGCTAGCATTTTACCACTGAACCACAGTTCCACTCTGGCTTTCTGGTGGTTACTTGGAGATAAAAGTTTACAGAACTTTCCTGATGGGATTGGCTTCAAGCCACGGTCCTCAGATCTCAGCCTTCTGTGTAGCTACGATTATAGGCGTAAGCCACCAGTACTCAACTAAAGGCGATCTGTTTTATATTATGATACTCACAGTTTCCTTGATACCTGGTCTATTTGTTCTTCCCGAAACAAACAAAATACTATGTTTTACCAACAGATTGTAGTATCAACTTCCCTAGACATATTCAGTAGACATCTGTGACATCCTGGAGAAAGAAAAACAAAGTATCCCCTAATTACATGTTAATAAACCCTTAGGATTTCTTGTCTATTTATGTAAACCAGGCCTAAAACTGTTGACATCTATCTAAAGGCTAGGCCTTCAACGTTCAGTACTGCAGCAGCTCCCTCTATAGGAGACTTGGAGCTGCATGCTGATGTGCTAACCCAAAGCAAAGCAGCTTGTTGTGGATTTTCCTTTAAGCCCCTGAAGTGTTCAGTCATTTTATTGACTTATCATTGATATTCTTAACAATATATCTTTAAGGTAATTTTTCTTAGAAATCGTAGAGAAGGAGAAACAAAAAGTGAGAGAGAAAGAGAAACAGAGACAGAGTGAACAAATGTATGCACTATGGGAGGCTTAAATCAGTTTATAACTACAGTACCTAACAAGAAAAATGTAAAGAAGTAGCATCTGTGACATATCTTTACCTGTTTTTGTCTAATGTATATATGTGACCACTGACAATGAGCACCCTACCTTTTCATGTAAGTATTTGTTCAGGCCAAGAGGCTGTATAATAATGCTAGATAAGTAATATACTAACTCTAGATACCAATATCTGCAATTCTCTCATAAATGGAGTTAGATGTCAGAGTATTTTGGTAAATGTAACTTACATAATTTAGATCAAATAGAAAATTTGAAATATAGAAGAGTTTAAATGAATGTAATTAATCACCCATATAAATGCAGCATTATGTTTCTAGCTTTAGTATATAAGATAAAATTTTTGAAAATCACTGTCAAATGCTAGTTTTATTGAACAAAATTTGCCATGTAATTCAACACAATGGAAATAAGAAATCAATGATGATCCTTCTCATATAAGTAGGTCATTCTAAAATCTTGCCTTGTGATTTCACTGTGTTGATAAGTAGCATAGAAACCCAACCTATTCAGTACAAAATAATTCAAATTATTACTAATTGACAGGAACTGAAGTTTGAATAAATGAGGATAGTTTGCATAATAATATTATGCTACGGTACTCAAATTAATTTCACTTTAGCAAGAAACCAAAGTCGTCTATATAGTATTACTAACAACCTGTATTATGAATTCAGCCTCTAACCTAGCCTAAGTAACGTGTGAATCCTTTTGCATGTTATCAATGTAGAATTAGCTCAATTAGGAAACAATTACTCTTTCATTATCTTAATAAGTAAAAAGGTATGTGGTTCAAATAAAGACATTGTAAAAAATTAATAGGCATAAATTGATGTCAGCTTTCCTTGATAGGCCTGTATCCTAATCACTGTCTACCCTTATTTGCAAACATCCATGGCAGTGATGATTTAGAAAATGTATAGTGTCTGTTTGTTTTCCCAACTTTTCATCTTAATAGTGTATTAGAAGATATATAGAGTACCACATATTTCCTTGTGGTCAACTGTGGTCATCTTTAGAAACTCTTCTAAATAGGCATTTCTAAGATAAACAATGGAATGGTCTTTCAAATATATAAGACAATCCTCCATAAATACATTTGTGATAAGGAACATTAGCAGCAGGCAGGCAGATTTTTGTCACATATCTTCTAAAAAACACTATAAATTTGGGTATCCTCAGGAAGCTGAAGGAAGATTAAAAATTTTAAACTAGTCTGAGATACATAAAAAATTGTCCTGGGAAAATAACTGTGTCTTATTTAATAATATATCTGTATGTTATATTTTGTAAAAACAATACATAATCATTCATAATCAAATTATTTTATTTTATTCCTCCCATAGCTTCAAGTAGAATGACCATTTAAAAAGATTCTTACTTATAGCTTTGTGTTTGCTTGGTACTCCCTGAGATATGACTACATTACTCCAATTTGAAAAGCTTGGGTGAAAATAGTAAATATAATTATTCATCAATTTTCTAATAAAGGAACCCATAGGGAAGGTTGAAATTTATGTTTGACTTTGAGAATGTGTTTTCGATGTCTTCTATGTTTAAAATTACATATACTTAAGTCCATAGTAAAATCTTTGCCTCTAAGTAAGAAGAAAATGTCTCAACAGTTCCTTATTGTGAGCCACATGCTGCTATGTCATTCTCAAATTATTTTCTCCTTTGGGAAAAATGCATCAAAGGATACATTATTCTATTAAACTTCCTTCATTGCAGAAGAATTACAAAAAGTTCTCCCAACAGACTTCTTCAGAAAACCCTTTGCTAAAAATATCATTTTGGTTCAAAGCAATGCAGTCATTTAGGTAAGTTTATCTTTGGGTCAGAGGTATGGCTCAAGTGGTAGAATGCCTGCCTCTACCAGTACAAAGACCCTGAGTTCAAACCCCTGTCAGTAACACCAAAATAAAAATCAGAAAGTAAGCTGGGTATTGGTGGCTCACACTTATAATTCTAGCTACTTAAGAGGCTGAGATCTGAGGATCACAGTTCAAATCCACCCCAGACAGTGAGACTTTGGTGTCCAATTAGCCACAGAAAAAGCCAGAAGTGGTGCTGTGGCTTGAGTGGTAGAGCATTAGCCTTGAGCAAAAGGAGCTCAGGGATAGCCCCTAGGCCCAGAGATCAAGCCCCAGGACTAGGAAAAAAAAGTAAGAAAAGTTTTATATATGATAAGCACGTCTTTGAGAGTACATAAAAATTATATGGATGTTTCAGAGCTTGAAGTGACAGTCAAAATCTTATAGCCAATAATAAAGCAGTGCACATATTGTTGAAAGCGTCCAGTCAGATATTCCCAAGCTTATTATATATAACCTTTCAATGATTATAGTAATGATTAAAACATTTTGATTATACTCCCCCACCGTTTATGTAAGCATTCTAAGACACTTCAGATCTTTGCTGTGTCTAATATAAATGACCTAAGTTTAAAAAAAGTAAATGCAGAAGGGTGATTATAGGTAATGTACACAGAAAACACTACTGCAATGATGTGTAATGTAAAGGCAGGCTGTATTTTTTTGGCTACATTGAGGCATAAATGGGCATATCCTTAGACTTGCAAACTAAGAGTAAGAAGCTTGGAAACTTTGCACATTTTCTCAGAACAGACTGTTTTTAACCAAGATTTTTAGTCAAGTAAACATGAAGCAAATGAAATACCCGAAGAAAGCAATTAACGAAACACATGTAAATAAACTGGGCCATAACTTGGATTTAAAACTGAGGAAGAGTCAAGTATCCATTCCCCAAAGCATGCAGTTACACAGATGGGGATAATAGTAGGAAAGGGACTAAGTGCAGAATGAAGCAATTTGAACATATGGCATTCTTAAAGGTTCATATGAATTGGAGAGCAGAAGGCATTTGGGCTATAAAGGAGGCTAACAGATCACCAACATAATTGGCTGGCTAATGGGATGTCTTTTAACAAAGGAACAGTGATCATTATACCTACAGGATATTGTGCACAATAAACAAATAATCCTGTAATGTCCTGAGATGTCTATTCCTTGTTTTTAGAAGAAGAGAATGGAGTGATTTATCAGAAGCTCTATACCAGAGGAAAATTTTCAATGTCAAAGCCAATATCACCTTGTGGTAACTGGGCTCTACCAGAAACAAGATAGTAACAAAACAGCAGCATACAATTCTATACAATGTATTTTGCTTTACCACATATATTTAAATTTCATGACTACTTGCAAATGTGGATATGGCTGCCTACTATGTGTTAGGTTGTCTAGATATATTATTTGTCTCACTTAAATCTGAAAATGTCTTTTAAAATATTATTGTTGAATGTTGTAGGTAAACAACTGAGATTTAGAGAGAGGTCTATTTACCTTAGGTCCCTTATTTAATAAAGGTGAAAAAATGGACTTGAATTCTCCCAAATTTCTCCACTTTCCTCTATATCTTTGATCTTAACAAGTAACATTTGCAAGGCAGGCCACATGCGATCATCCATCACTCCAGTGCTCATGACCTTTACCTGATTATAATGCTCTTTTTCACCAAGACAAAGCAGAGCCTTAGGATTTCATTTTTAAGTGTGCCAAACAGTCATCTGTGCTGGAAGTGACAATTTTTTGCTGCATGAAATTAATTTCTCAAGTGCAGAGAAAACTGTTCCAGCCTTGAGAACAGATGCTAGAAAGCTAAATAAAGCTTCAGGGACTGTGTATCCATTGAACTTCTCCCAGGGACCTGAGCTTTTGATATTGTGATACCTGTGATCTTTTGGAACTTTGTAATTTTTTATTTTAATTTCCATTCTCATTCTATATTGTATCTTTTTTATTTTCCATGCTGGAGATGGGACCCCAGGTTGGGCTCATGTTAGACAAACATTTTACTGTGCCCCTAGATTCTAATTAGTAACTTCTATGCTTATATTTATTAATTTTTATTGGAGATATATTGTGTCTAGTGTTTCACTGCTGCATTACTTTTCCCTTTGTCCTTCCATTTCTGTGCCTGCTTTACCCTCCCAAAGACCTAAAAACAAACAATGAAGACAAAAAAGGGGGAAAAGAACATCTTATTTCCATTTCTTGGAGTTCATTTTGATGAATATTATTTTGCTTGACCACTCTTAGAAAAGAAACAGAAAGGTACAATGCCTCTGCATTGTACCTTTGTACAATGCAGTATCCTCCTTTGGTCTCACTGTGTGTGGATGCCTAGAATTCTGTATAAGTTATCATGTTCCAGTGTATTTTAGATCTAGTTTCCACATATGAGAAAAAACATGTACCATGTGTGTTCTGAGTTTGGCTTCTGTCACTTAGTATGATTTGTTCTAGGCCCATCCATTTCCCTATAAATTATATAATATTCTTTCTACTGGCTGTGTAAAATTCCTGTGTACAAATACATTTTTGTTAATTAATTTATTGTTAAAGTGATGTACAGAAGGGTTACAGTTTTATACGTAAGACAGTGAGTACAATTTTTATCCAACTTGTTACCTCCTCACACATTTTTCTCCCACTTACCCTGCCTCCCAAATTCCCTCCCCTCCCCACCAAGTTGTACAGTTTGTTTACATCATATTGTCTTGTAAATATTACTGTTGCATTGGTTCACCTTTTATCCTTTGTCTCTTCATTTTGATGTCCTCCTTCTCATCCCTAGTTCCTATAAATGGATATACAATACCCAGGGTACCAAAATCAGTTACAATGACATGAGGGGTAAAATCATTGGGAAGAAAGATAAAAGAAAATGGCATAATTTCACATGGTACATTTGATCCACTTATCTATTGTAAGGTATCTGAGCTGTTTCCATAGCTTGGCTATTGTGAATAGTGGAGCAATGAACATGGGTGTGCAAATGTCTTTATGGCATCCTGGAAACTGATGTTCTGGGAAGATGACCAGAAGTGATATAGCTAGGCTGTAGGGACAATCTATGTTCAGTTTTTTGAGGAACCTTCAGACTGCTGTCCAGAGTGGTTATACTAGTGTACATTCCCACCAACAGTGCAAAAGGGTTCCTTTTCCCCACATCCTTGCCAACATTGGTTGTTGTTTGAATTTACTGTATTGGCAAATCTAACCAGGGTGAGATGTCTTACCCTGGGTTGTTTTTATTTGAAATGCTGCTTTTTTGATAATCGAATGAAAATAAAATTAAAATGATAAATATATACTATAATGAGAGTATTTTATGAAACATACCACTATTCCCCCTTTTTACAGTAGCTTGAGCTTTATTTAGTTGTATATTTCTTTGCTGAGTTTCTATTTTCTCTCAGCATACTCGTGTCCTGTGAGGAGGGAGCACTCTGTCTGCTGGTTTTCCAGAGTGTCTACCCTACTTACAAAAGCACTGGGACATTGTAAATATGAAATAAATATTTAATGACTGATTGGCTGAATAAATGAATGATATGTACTGAGAACCTCAAAATATACTGATTGGTAGAAGTCATCACTAACAGCAACAACAAAAGGACTCAATTGATCAAGCTGAGTCTTCCAGAAGTATTCATGCATTCACAAAATTATACTAATTTTTACTCAACACTCATCATTTCTATACAACAAGTTTCAGCCAGATGTTATTTAAAGTATCTGAATTATAGACCCTTGAAAGCTGGGTTTGTAATGGAAATGCTGACAGCCACTTAACCAGATAATAGCACCAGTTCACTTGGTGTGTATATATAGTGTCACAGCTAATATGGCTGTGCCATCTGTTCTATCCAAGAGTTGTAAATGATCTGAGCTGTGAACTACTGCTTTTAAAAAACTGCTGGATAAATTTGATCCTAAAAGGTGAAATGATAAAATGACACTTTCATACATTAATTACATTGTTTGGTGACTACCTAAGCACAACTAGTATGCTATGAAAGAAATGATTGGAAAATGGCATGTCACCTTGAAGGCCATTAGGCATTTGTGTTTACAAGTCCATTCCTGCTAAGAAAAGTAGAACACATTGCACTTCTTATGAAATTGTATAACAGCCTAATAGTATAGATGTGTGGTCAAAATATACTGTGAAAATATGTCTTTTTAACTGTCTAATGGCTCTACTTCTGCTGACTACTAACTGGAAGACAAAGGTCAGAGAACTTCCAGTTGGCCATCACAAACTCAGCAGGAATGGCTTCTAATTACTGACATTTGAAAAGTGTTTTATTTACTTCTTTTTAAAGAATATGGGCTTCATAGACACCACAAATTACCAGAATGAAGTCCTTTAACATGTGTTATCAGGGACAGGCAGCCTAAGAGTAATTCCCTTATGCCTTTCCGCTTAATGCATAAGAGAATCATTCTTTTACACTCTTAACTTCCAGTTTTGATAACAGAGTAGCATAAGAAATACACTCACTGGAAAATTTTGGAGGTCATGAGGCAATAATTTCCATTCTTCTCCAATAATTGTCCTATATCAGATGAACATAGATTTCTTTGGCTACAACAGCAATGATTGTCCAGAAAAAGTGACAAATATATGTTGTCAGAGATAAGGATACACACTTTGAACAAGCATTTCTGGTGATTTTTTCTCAGTCTGGTTTCTTGTATAGCCTAAACATGAACCTCACCCAAAATTCTCTGTCCCCTGCTACTAACTTCAACTTTGCTTTTTAAATGCTTATTTTTCACTTTTTTGTAAGAACCCATATAAGGACATATGTTTTACTGTCTTTCACTAATTTCTCCATCTAAAAATCTTCACTCTGTAATTTGCAATGTTGAAGTCATTAAAGAAGATAGGACAGGAGGAAATAGATGAAGAGTTTAGCTTTTTGAGGTACCATTTTAAATGTTTTCATATCATCATGTGTCATAGGATGTTAATATTTATAGTAGAAACAAGAAATGTAATACTAAATGTAATAAACAATGTTAATTAAGATTCAAATGAAGGAAATAATAAAAAATACACTTTGACACCACTCATTAAGACACTTGTTTCTCAATTGTTATATCACAGTTGTAACTACTTTCAACGTCCTATCTGTATCTGTAGCTTCTATTATTGATGATGTTCTTGTATCACATTCCTGTGGTTGTACCTACACTATCTTTGTAATCTTATCTGAGTATATTGGAAACCGTGTTTACTGGTATTGGAAGTAGGAAATTCAAAGGGAATACCAAATTTGAGAGACACAGGGTAAAAAAAGAGAAACAACTACAAAAGCAATACTTGCAAAACTGTTTGGTGTAAGTGAACTGAACACCTCCGGGGGGCGGGGGAAGGGAATGGGGGGGAGGGAGGGGGGTATGAGGGACAAGGTAACAAACAGTACAAGAAATGTATCCAATGCCTAACATATGAAACTGTAACCTCTCTGTACATCAGTTTGATAATAAAAATTTGAAAAAAAAGACACTTGTTTCTGTCATCTTTATTTTATACTTTCCATGTTCTATGCTCTAGTCTATGTGATGAAGATACTCTATAAAATAAAACAGAATATTCTTTCCTTCATTGTTAGTATATTTGTGTAGAGAAAATGAACAAATACATAGAAAAATAAAACTTAATGTGCTATAGAAAAAGTGCCCAAACTTGTTTTGTTACTCATTGTGTAACTTTAGGTAAGGTATGTAATTTCTCCAATGATCAGTTTTGTCACCAATAAAATTATGTTAATAAACAGTACTTTTAACTTTTCAGTGTCAGGGAGCACACCCAGTACTTGACCACTGAGCTATATACCCAACCCCTAGATCATGCCAATAGTAGTACTTCCTGAGGATGATTCAAACTAAAAGAAAATATACATACACACACGCACACTAGTACTGGGGCTTAAATTATGGGCCTGGTTTCTTTTCCTTGGTTTTTTTGCTTGTGGCTGGCATTGTAGCATTTGAGTCCTACTTCTATTTCTAGCTTTTTGCTAGTTAATTGAAGATATGAGTCTCACAAAGTCCTGGCCTGAGTGGCTTCAAACTGTGATCCTCAGATCTCAGCCTCCTGAGTATCTAGGGTTATAGCTGTGAGCCACCAGTGCTCAGAAGGTAAAAAAAGGTCTTCAATACAAAAAAATACCTTCAAGAGAAATGTTTCATATTAAATAATTATCAAAACTTTTAAAACTAATAATTATATTTAGAAATAATTCTAAAGTCAAAATATGTTCCCCCTAGCAAATGTAATGCTGCAGTTAAGCTGACATTGACTACCACAGATTACAATGACAGTGTGCATGGACTTTGTTATTGTTCGTATTTGTCTGACAGTAGCCACTCACCATCCCACCCCACTACTGCATGAGTCAAAATCTAAAGAAATAATTCAACAAAGAATCTATTCAGTGAAATTCTGGTTTATAGAGTGGTAGCATCCCATACTTTGCTTTGACAATGAAACACTTGGCCAATATAATAGACTTTCATATTTGAAAATACACTACTTTGAGAGGAAAGGTATTATCTCCGAACTTTAGCAATTTGATATGTGGCTTTTGATATCCATGGCAGCTCTTAAGTTTCTTATTTCATCTGACAGCTGTTGGCTTTATCACCAAGACCAACTTGACCACATAGAAAGCTTTTTATGTGTTATGACTTGAATCCTAGAATTTCTCACCTCAAGAAGCACTGTAGTACAATTGCCATCCTAAAAAATTACCCCCAACCAATCATCAGAAATCATTGATTCAGTGTCTTCAGAGTTTTGCCATTTCCAGAATATCAGATAGTTGGAATCATACAGAATATAGCCTTTGTGAACAGCCATTTTTTTCAACTACTAATATGCATTTAAGTTTCTCTTGTGCTTTCTCATTGTTTTAATAGTTTGTGTCTGAATACGAGTATATTGTGGTTATACAACTCAGGTTATTTATACATTTATTGAAGGACATATTTTCTAAGCTTTAGCAATTATGAAAGAATTACTATTAATTTCTATGAACAGTATTTTTTGTGTGGACATTAAAGGTTTGGTTGCCTTAGGTAAGAGTACAATTGCTCATGCATATAACATGTTGGATTTTTGTAAGAAATTAGCAACCTCCTTCAAAATGACTATGCCATTTTGCATTACCACCAGGAATGAAGGAGAGTAACTGTTTGAACTTTGTTTACCATTTTTGTGGTGTGTTTTGCCATGATTTTAAGTTTTGCCATGATTTTAAGTTTTGGATAGGGACTTACTTTTTGCTCAGGCTCACCTCGATTGTGATCTTCCCATTTAAACGTGACTAGTACTTCCGATAATAGGCACATGCCACCATGCTCAGCTCTTTATTTGTTGATATGAGGATTTGTGAACTTTTGGTCTGAGCTGACCTTGTAGCATAATCCTCCTGATCTCTGCCTCCCAAGTCGTTAGGATAATAGGTGAAGCCACCATGCTAGGCTCTATTGTTTAAAACATAGCATTCTGCTGTTTTCTGACTTCCATATTTTCTGCTAAAAAATCTCCAAGTATTCTTATTTGAGGATAATGTTTCTTCACATCTTCCTTTTTGAATATATGCTCTTTTTACCACTTAAATGATGACATTCGTTCTATTCTTTTTCTAATATTTGTTGTGCTTTGGGTTTAGTTGGTTGAAGTTATGTTGTACTCATATCCTACCCAGTTCAACCAAGAAGTATCTATGCTTTGATGGCTTTGACTTCACTTTCCACTTATACACACTTATTGATTACTGGGATCTCTGTTCCATGCTTTTCTACCTATTCTCTAAAGTCTTTAAAAATTTAGTATTGGATCTAGCAGTGTTTTCCCTCTCCCTTTATGATCTCATTTTTCTTAATTCCTGTTTTTCATATTCGCCAATATGCTTTCAACATTACCTCTAATCTCAAGTTAATACAGGAGACAACACATACAATTATGCTTTAGCCAACATGATTCTCTGGGATTTGATTTTCCCCAATACTTCAGGAAATTTTTCTGGGCCCTTTGCCCAGGTAAAGCACTGATGTTATTCTGTCTCAGGAATTTTATATCTCCTGACCATACAAATGAGGCAAAAAACTAGGTTTTTGTAACTTAGTGTATAATCCTGGCTACCTGGCAAGCTGAGAATCATGATTCTGGCAGAAAAGTTCGCAAGGCCTCTTCTCATCTCATAAATGGTGAAGTTGAGCACGCCTGTCAACATAGCTTTGTAGGAGTCCATCAATGGGACCATTGCAGTTCTATGTCAGTTTAAGAAAAAAATAAGTCGGCTGGGGATATGGCCTAGTGGCAAGAGTGCCTGCCTTATATACATGAGGCCCTGGGTTCGATTCCCCAGCACCACATATACAGAAAATGGCCAGAAGTGGTGCTGTGGCTCAAGTGGCACATTGCTAGCCTTGAGCAAAAAGAAGCCAGGGACAGTGCTCAGGCCCTGAGTCCAAGCCCCAGGACTGGCCAAAAAAAAAAAGAAAAAGAAAAAATAAGTCCACAACTACATCCAAATGAAAGAAGCTGAACAATCTGGCATGCATCTGTCATCCCAGCTATATGACAGGAAGCTCAAAATAGGTAAGTTATAGTCTAGGCAAAAATTGAGATGCTATTTCAAAAACAATCATAAAGGGCTATAAGTGATTCTAAGTATTAGAGTACATGCCTAAGTAAGTGTGGGGCCTTGAGTTCAACTTCCAGCACTGCCAAAAATGAAGAAAACCCACAAAACCCTGGAGCAAAAACAAGTGGGGGAAAACACTTTGGCAAGACAAACTTCCTCAAATGACCTATGCCATACTGAAACCCTTTTGGATCATTAAGATAAACTAAAGAAAATGAACTTCAGGGCTGGGATACTAGTGGGAACAAGTGGACAAATAGGATGAATGAAGGTAAATATTGTCAAAGTACTTTATGTACACTTGTGAAAAATGAAGCTTGCTGAGATTGTTTTGGAAGAAGAAATGAGAGAAAGTGATGGAGTTGTTGAGTCTGATCACGATCTCAAAGTACATTTTATGTATACACAGGCAGGACAAAATGAATGCCTTTTTTAAAAGTAATTCATGCTGATAAAAATGAAGAAGGAACATGAAAATATACCTTAAAACTTTTTTTGACATTTTCATAAGAATTTAAACTCCAGTTTAGAGTAATTGAATATTAAATTTAAGTATAGAATTTGAAAACTCAAGGTTGCATCTTGAGATCCCGACCTTGGGTGCAGTCCTGCCACATTAGTACTTTCTTGCTCAATAAAATTTTTTTCCATCCTCAAAAAGAAAAGAATTTGAAAACTAAAGTGTCAATTTTATGTATAGAAGTTTAAGACAAGAACACCATTTTTATACTTTAAATTGTCAAGGCTATGTGATCACTAAGTGTAGATGAAGCTTATTTTGAAAATTGATCCATGAGTGGTTCTGGTGAAAGTAGTCACAAATTCCCAAGTAGATGGAGAAGGAATGAAAATCTTGGTTATGAATGTATGTATGTATTGTTGTAAGTATACACAGCACACTGTATATGTGCTGACATATTTGAAAAATGCACCGTTCAAATGACCTATGTAACTTGTGGGGAGGAAAGGGAAGGGAAAACTGGGGGAAAGCAAAGGAAGAGATCACATTGTCCAAAAAAGAAAAAGAAAGAAAGAAATATACTCATTACTTCACTATGTAAAGGTAACTAATCCCTCTGTAAACTATCTTGATAATAACAATAAAATTATTATTAAAGACGAGGCAGTGAATTGTAAGTCACCATTGGCTCACACCTGTAACCCTAACTACTCAGGAGGCTGAGATTTGAGGATCACAGTCCGAAGCTCCAGGCAGGAAAGTCTGTGAGGCTCTTATCTCCAATTAACCACCGGAAAACTAAAAATGTTGCTGTATCCCAAAAGTGGTAGAGCACTAGCTTTGAGCAACAGAGCTCAGGTACAGATCCCAGGCCTTAGTTCAAACCCCATGACTGACCAAAAAAAAAAAAAAAAAAAAAAAAAAGAAAAGAAAAAATGAAGGAAAAAAAGAAATGACTAAAAAAAAAAGGAAAACTCACCCAACAATATTTTTTTCCTTTATTGTCAAAGTGAATTACAGAGGGGTTACAATTTCATATGTAAGGCAGTGAGGACATTTTTTGTTCAACTTGTTACCTCTTCCCTCATTTTTCTCCTGCCTCCCCCCTCCCTATTTCCATTCCCCCCCCCATGAGTTGTACAGTTTGTTTACACAAACTGGTTTTGCAAGTATTGCTTTTGTAATTATTTGTCTGCTTATCCTTTGTCTCTCAAGTTTGGTATTCCTTTTCCCTTCCCTAGTTCTAATACACATATATACAGTATCCAGGGTACTAAGATTAGATACGGTAATTAGCGGGGGTAAAACCACAGGAAGGGAATAGGAGCTGAATAAAAGAAAAAAAAAACTTCCATACATCATGACAAAATAGATAAAACTTGGATCTCTGATGTATTAGCAGTAGTATTTAAAATCATTGTCAAAATTTTGCATTGTTAATTAAACAAAGTCTTGTATTATTGGTTATATCTAGACATTACCAGATATGTTTCCCAAAACCCTGTGTGTTGTTTAAGCTCTTTATGATATTTGAAGTGTTTTAAGGTAGAAATCTCTAACCTTTGAAAACTCATTTGAATTCTGGTGATGCATATATACATTTTATATACACAGATGTGTATACATACATATCCCCCCATACACACTCCTGTGGAGCCTAGAACTATATCTCATATATATGTTATCTCAGAAGAACCTGAATGCATAGGATGAAATATGTAAAATTAAAAAGGAACCAATTAAGCCAGCCACAAGTGGGTAGCTTATTTCCATAATCCTTTCTACTTTGGAGGATGAGATCTGGAAGATCATAGCTCAAAGCCAGCTTGGGTAGCAAACTGGAGGCATGACTCAAGTAGTAGAGCACCAGCTGTGTGCAAGCAAGCTAAGAGAGATCATGAGGCCCTGAATACAAACATTGGTACCAGACAACAAACAAACACTTTAATTACAATGCATTTATCAACATTAGAGTACATATGTTTTAATTATTTTAATAAAATATATATCATCTATTCTAATAACCATAAGCATATTTTAAGAAATTTGCCCAAACTGAAATATATCTATACTATCTATAAGTTTTATTGGTGGATAAAGTCATAGTTACTAGTGATACTCCTTTGGATTATTATCTAATCATTATAAAAGAAAAAGATAAATTATAGTTAGAACTTAGTTAAACTATCTTGTTTTTCATTTCCCACCTAAATTTAAGGATCTTCTGAAATCTATACACAGAGGCCTTGTGCTTTGGTGAACGCAAGATTAATCTGTGATTTGAAGGAAAGTATTCTATGGTCCTTATAATCAAATAGAAACATAGCAATTGATACTTGCTGGAGGTAAAATATTTGAATTTTCTTGAATAAGTATTGTTGTATTCTCAAAAAAACCCAAACCCTATAGCCACTGTTTCCCACCGCTCCCCCCACCACCACCCCGCCATGGAGTCTGAGATAGTTTGGTTTTGGATACTAGTTTGGGTCGAATAAAGAAGTTTCATGTTATAGATCAGATTCCCATTGTTTATTAACCCACAAATGTGCTTGAATTCACATAATGGAAGGGTCTCCCATAGGAAAGGATTGAAGGAAGAGAAGGAAGTTTCTACACTTGTACATTGGCATGCCATATGCTTAAACAAAATCGCCATATGTTGATAGCCATGCTCCAAAGCTGGTTATCATTATAAATCTGTGTCCAAGAACAATTCATGGTGTTGGCTTTGGGTTATGAAATCCATATGGATGGAATTTTGATTACTGTAGTCTGGAATTGCTTTGTTCTGTTCTTTCCTGCAGTTTTCATGTGCATTTCATACAGTTCGATAATAGCAAAGCATTGTTAAACCATGTGCAAATGAAGCTCTTACCAACAACTAATACAATAACTAAAAAGTTTATTTATGGATCCATATTTTGATGATGTAAGTAGCAGGCAATGGATATCAACATAAAAATTTCAGTACATTTTTTGGCTTGGTAACTACTTGGTATCTTTAGTTAACTCTAATATGAGCTTCCCTGTTGTTTATCTTCAGTTCATAGCTTTCTCATTTTAATTAAACAGCAACTATTTTTTTCTCCTGAATACAAGTTCAAAGAGCAAGTCTTTGACCACCAAGTCAATGACCACTATTGTCATGTTATGTGTAATTATGTTTAAGCAAAACAGGCTACAAGCATTATTTCTAAAAATCTGCAACTATTCTTCAGATGCCTTGAAGTTTTTGCATTACCTTAAATAAGAAATTATAAAGAAGCTTTTGTTTTGCAAAATTTCCTACAGTACCACAATGCATTGTTAGCACTCTGACCTGAAAAAAAATCTCATGTTTTCTCCTTTACATATGTTTATTTCTTTGTATTATTTTGTACAGGGAGAGATGGTGGTATCCATACTAAGATAATGTTTACTTAGGCATTAATACTACTTTAGACATAACAGAAATAATATGAAGGAGATAAGAAGGTATATTAAACGGTAGGACAGATTTCAGAAACTAATGGGCAGATGCCAGGGTCCATACAAGATAGTAGGGAAAGATCAAAGCAGCTGAACCAAGGAACAGACTTAATTATGCACCTGGTATACACAATATGAAACTGGGTACCTTTATGTTGTTAGGTTATTGATTTGGAAAGCAGCCTTCCTACAAACTTAAATCAAGCAAAGGCAGCCAGGAATATTTCAATAGAGCTTTTAGAAAATTGGAAAGGCTTCCAAAATGTGGACTTAGCCCTCATTAAGTTTCATGTGTAAAATATTTATGTGAACAATATACAAATTCCACAGCTGTATTCCTGCATATAAATGTTTATGTATTATTTCTCAGAAGCTTGTAGCTTTTTGACAAACATCTTTTAAGTTCTCAAACGGTTAGGAAATTTCTGTAAATGTGAGTAAAATATCCCCTTAAAATTAAAAGACATGTATTTTCACAACTGAAATTTTAGGTTATTTTTATATTTGCCAAATTATAAGTCCATCATTTATCCCTATTTTTATAAGGTAATTAACACTGATAGTACCAAAATTAATTGCAATAAATACGCTAACTTGCTACTGTAGTTACAAAGAAAAAAAAATTTCTCTTAAGAAAAATTACAAAAATGCTTGGTTTTGTTAAATAAATATAAAAAATGATCATTTTAACAGACTTTCATAGAAAAACATTTTCCTTTTCATCCTTTCTCCCTGGCATTAAATAAAAATAGAATCAACGAGTGAATTAAGAAAATCATACAATTCTCATCAGCATAAAATATACATGCTGTATTAGTTATTGAGTTTCCTTTAGCACCAAATCTTTTAAACCTCTATGGTCACATTGAATTGTACACAGTGTGTGGTGCTTAATAACAGTGAGCTTAGGTAATTTATTTAAACTGTTTTGTGTTCCTGGCAGTTCCTTATAGGAAAATAGTTCAATCTACTACAAAGCATTAAAATGAGGCTTATTCTTGAAAATGCATAAATGGCCAGTACATGTGAATGGATTTGGATATCAATAATATGAATATTTTGGACCCATAATTAAAGGTCGTGAAACAAATGGAAACACTAGTTGCAGCTTGTAAAAGATGACTTAAAACATATTTAATCTTGATTTTTAAAAGCTGTTATTAGTTTGTTAGTTTCTTTAAATCTTCTAGACTAAAACAGCAATGTTTCCATTGATATATGTACTGATAAACCAACCTAACTACTATCAGAATCTTGATTTGTAATTAAGTTATCTTAGGTCTTTCTGTATTAGCTAGAAAAAGTTTTATAGATTTTTTCAGTCATTTCCCCCATAAAGTAAATATTATCATGAAAAGAATTCTGGTTTCAAACCAGAGTATTTGTTCTCCAATGTACTTTGAATTATTTTCTCTAGTTAGCAATTAGTCTTCATTTTGGTATAACATTATTTAAATTGTCTGAAGATATTTTATCTTAAAACATTATATATAGATAATTTATTTTAAAATATTACATGTATATACTTTTCATTCACAGTTTGTCTTTATATTGAACCATTTAAAATATTGTTAAAACTCTAACTAATGGTCTGCTGAAACAAACTTGATATGTTTAAATGATTGCTAAGTGTGATTCCAGGAGGTTTTCATATCCATTATTACATAAGTTGACTTGACCTACTTTAAAATCTTTACCTGGAAAAAAATCAAAGCGTGTTGGCAGATTACTCTAAAATGCAATTATACCCTTAGATAGAGTTAATCAATTCATTTTTTCGATACCATATAAAAATAACCTAGTATATTACCAAATAATTATTTGTTTAGTAGTTCTTGAGCTTTTCTATCTTTTGCTATCGTGAAAGATTATCACTTAGTAAATATTAATCAGTGATTTGCTCTTGCCTAGATAAAAGCAGTAGTTCTCAATGTGGTCCTTTAAGAAACACTGTCAGCATCACCTAAGAAGTTGTTAAAAATGCAAATTCGGTATCTACTTCAAACCTACTCTAGGGATGGAACCTGGTAGGCACTTAAAGGATTTCTGATGTACACTTAAGTTTCAAACTGCTGAAACAGAGGATACAGGATGGATAAACTACAGTCCCTAATCAGGATCACTAGAAATCAGTAACTTTCAGTTGAAAGCACTAATTTCTTCTCTATCTGTTTAAAATGAAATGGGATAATATTCTGGTGAAAAATTATAATGTATGATAAGCATAAATAAATAACACTAAGTATAGCTTTCAAAACCTTTATATCTGACACCTAATGTACTTTTCAAGAAACATACTGGCAAGAGTTTCACAGTAAATTGGTAACACTATGAGAAGACAAAGTGCAACTTTTAAGTTAAAATATAATATATTAGAGACCTATAAGACAAAAGTGAGCAAATTATTTCTAATAAGAGTTCCTATCTTGGAATAAAGAACAATATTTATTTTATATTCATTAATAATACCTTGAATTATTTTGTCAGTAAATACCTTTCAAGATTGGGGGGAAAAACTAGTAGCTTATATTAAAAAGAGAGGAAAATGGAACATAAAACTACAAGGTCAGACTACTAAATCTTTGGTTACTTATCAGCTGATATATTAAAGCATTTAAAATCACTATTGGGCTCATGAACAGTACAATGTTTAAACAAAAAAATTGGAGCATTATTTCAGAATTAATCACTGGTCCTCTAACTTTCAATTTTTCAATTTTTAATGAGTCAGATTATAGTTTCTGATATTTCCTCAGAATTTGGTAATTGTGAACTCTATATCCTTCTTGAAGACCTTACTATCTCTCCCTCCTCTGACACTGGTGTCTTTCTTCTTTTCTAAAATATCTTCCTGTGCTCCATTCTTGTACTTCTTCACGGTGACTGGCCATGTAGGATTTTTATTTTTATTTTTGTTATTATCACCTTTTCCTTTTATACTGTTGCTTTGCAGGTTCTTTATACTGGGCAGATTGAAACGTGGTTGGGACAGGCACAAGAAAATTTAAGGCACAGTAGGAATGGTGGTCATATTTTTATTCCCAGGTTCACAGCAGCAGTGTCCTGTCCAGCAGTGGTGCCTTTTTTGTACACTCACTAGACAAAAGTGGCATCTGACCAAGACCTCTTATGTAAGGCAGCACGTGTCCATGATGTACAGGTTACATAAATATGTTGAACCAGCTGGATCATAGGTCACTGTAGGTGAATAACCAGGGCCTTCTAGAAGTTCTGATGAGAAAACTTTACTTTTTCCATTTTCCCTTCAAATATCCATTGAGGAGGTACTGATGCTTTCATTCTTTTAACAGTGCATACATAAATCGACTCCACTATATCTACTTTCATTTTCTTTTAAGTCCAAATCCTTATAGATTATTATATTTGATTATTATCTTTTAATTAAATGAATTCAGGATTTTTAAAGCTCAATTAATTATTTATTGTCCATAATCTTTTCTCACCCAAATCATTTTTGTCAGAAGCATTATTATCTGGCTATTTTCCAAACATTTCTTTCAATTTCACTCTTCTTTCATCTTCTCTAACTAAATCACCCTAAAATCATTCCCTTTCTTCCTTTCAAAGAGTATTCCTTATCTTGTTTTCACGCCCACTGCTAGCATATTAGTCAGAGGATTTCTTAGCTACTAGGAGAGGAACTACAAAACATAAATTTCCACAATGATTAATCTTTTGTAAGTGCAGTTCAGTCATTCATATTATGGGGTCCTGTTGTATCTCTTTGTCTAAAGAATATTGAGTTAATAATGTTTATGTTTTCACCACACTGAAATATTTCACTACAGCTTCCTAACAAACAGGAATAATTATAACATCTAAGCCTAGAATTCAATAATCATTACGTCTCCTCTCCTTTGCTGTCTATGTCTCTCTGTCTCTTTCCTTTTAGAGACAGGGTATTTTTATGCAGTTCAGACTGGCCTTGAACTCTCCATCCTCCTTCCTGAGACTTCTGATAACTGGGATTATAGATAGGCACCATTACAGTTGACCACATAATTCTATTTTTATCTTTATATTGATGCATATCTTATAGTGAGGTTTTATATATTTTAATGTTTATTATATAAACTTTGTCTAGTGTATGAAAGAAAAGGGAACCATGTCTCAGAGATTCTACATCAGAGATGAAGTCTTGATTGGTATTAGGTCCTTATATATAATATATACATATATTATGTGCAACATATATAGACATATATAGGCAACCTATTTGTCATATCTTGTATTTTCTAACAAATCAAATGCAGTATTAAAGAAATATAAAGTACCTTTAAATATTGTTTGTTTTATAGGAGCCTAACTTATTTGACCTGGCATGAGAGCTGTATGATTTCTGTAAAAAAGAATACCTAAGCATGTATTGATGTCAAAGTAATACTGGGGATATCAACTGGTCAAATGCAAAATTCACTTAGTCTTTACAAAGGTGTATTTAGAGAGGATTACTGCTGGACCTAGGTGGCTCACTCCAGTAATCCTAGCTTCTCAAGAAGCTGATATCTAAGGATCATGGTTCAAAACTAGCTTGGGCAGAAAATTATGTGACTCTTTGTCAGTCTTGGGGTTTGAACTCAGTGTCTGGGTGCTTCCCCTGAGCTCTTTTGCTCAAGGCTGGCACTCTACCACTTTGTTCCACAGTTCCATTTCTGGTTTTCTGGTAGTTATTGGAGATGAATCTTGAGAACCTTCCTGCCCTGGCTGGCTTTGAACCATGATCCTCAGATCTCAGCCTGAAATTGTGTTCATTTTCAGTAATATTGAGTGGACTATGAATTAATGTAACAAGACATTGCCCATTTATTCCGAGTGTCTCCTTTTTAAAAAGGCATGGTGTCTACCATTAAGAAACTTCCAGTCTGATGGCTTTTAAATTTTTTGGAAATTTATTTACATTCCAGATTAGTGTATATGATAACTTCAAGTACCTTCCAATTGAGTTTATATGACCTTTTTTGAAAAAGTGTGATCTTGTCTGAACTATTCATGGTAAAGCAATAGACTTCATTGTGGGTAAATATGGTGCTTATTTCCTCCAATTATTCCTGCTGAGTACCTCTACAACCTTCCCTATCTCCAGGCCCTATGTTCTCTGAATCTAATAAAAATCTCAACCTTCGCTTCAGGAAACTGTAATGGTTTACTATTCCATGGTAGCCTCTGTCTTTGCTTGATTTTATAGTATTTTTAAACATATTACAGACATAACTGGGAATGAGACAGCACGAAAGTAGTTTCTCTCTGTCTGCTTTTATTTACCTGTTTCTTCATGAAATAGGAAAATACTATCTTTTTTCATATTTCAACATTTTTTCTCTATATTAACATCAGAAGGATGTAAGACGTCAGTGTTTATAGCAATAAAGTTTGTGATTGGTCATGCTGTGAGCTTCTCAAGTTGCAAATAAAAAAGTTTAAAATGAGAAAATTAATGCAATATGTCAAATCTTAGCAAAATAACACAACAACTAATGATAAAGGTGTTGTATTGACAAAGATTCTCCCCTTTGCCAAACCTTACAGACTCTTCTGACTGATTGGATCCTACCTAGACCAGTTTTAGCAAAAATTCCCTATCAATTTGGCAAGATTATCCTTATCCTTGATGTCTCTTCAAAGAATTTTATCCATCAGTGTCCCCCTCATTTTGCCCCTTAGCTCTAAATTTCTGTCTTTGTTCAGTATATTTAAAAAGAGTTGAGTTTCTTTTCACATTACTATAATCTTCACAGCTGCTGCAAACATCCTGAATAAAAAAACTTTCCTTACTGTTTAAATATGTGCCTCTCCCTTATTGGGAATAATTAGTACAGGTTTAGGCAAGTCATAGCAGAGCATCACAAGGCCCAATAGCTATACCCTTATGAACACCTAAGATGATGCTAAGTGAAATGAACTCCATGTTATGGAGACAATTGTTATATCACAGTTGTAACTACTTTCAACGTCCTATGTGTATCTGTAGCTTCTATTATTGATGATGTTCTTGTATCACCTTCCTGTGGTTGTACCTACACTATCTCTGTAATCTTATCTGAGTATATTGGAAACCGTGTTTACTGGTATTGGAAGTAGGAAATTCAAAGGGAATACCAAATTTGAGAGACACATGGTAAAAAAAAGAGAAACAACTACAAAAGCAATACTTGCAAAACTGTTTGGTGTAAGTGAACTGAACACCCCATGGGGGGAAGTGAAAGGGGGGGAGGGAGGGGGGTATGAGGGACAAGGTAACAAACAGTACAAGAAATGTATCCAATGCCTAACGTATGAAACTGTAACCTCTCTGTACATCAGTTTGATAATAAAAATTTGAATAAAAAAATAAATAAATATGTGCCAAAACATCATCTCAATAGTAAACCAATAGACATTATATCTAACATTTTAGAAGGTTCCAGCATTTTCTAAAATCACCTCAAAATAATTAAGCTTATCAGGTGTTTCTACCAAAACAAATATCCAACTAATAGAATAGAGGCATGGGTCATAAAATCTACCAATTTATCTTAATAAGTGCTCTGATAATGAACTATCATGTTATCCCCTCCTATTTAGGTCTTTTTCCACACTAGTTCTTTTCACTTGTCCAGAAAAATTATGCTTCTGAATCACTGCTTCTGCTTCACTGTCTGGCTTAAGAGTATTTACTAGCTATAAATTATAACCCACATCTTTGCTATCTCTTCATCTGCATCAAATTTAAAATAACGAGTCCACATTTGTACCTTAGTTTAATACTATATTACTTTTTCCCGTTTCCCTATAGTATATTTAGTTATACTCAAATTGTAAATAACAATGATAATCCCATATTTAATTTTGCTTACTGAATGATTTTTCAACAAAAACGATTATGGAATTATTATCTAAGTATAAGTGAATAAAACACGAATATATTTAATACCATGTGGTAAAAATTATATGTTAGCTATAGGTCTTAAAGAAATCTAGAAAGGATATGTATACTATTATGCCCACTAGGAAGAGAAGAATACAAAGTTCCAGGAATTTTGAGGCACTTTCAGAAGAGCCATGTAGCTAGTATATGAAAAAGCTGCTATTTATTGCCTCACCTTCATGTTTCCAGAATTTGTGCTTACTTATCTCTCTTCTACTTCACATGGAATACTGAATTGTGTGAGAAATCCAGGGAAGCATTTCTCCAGGAGAAGTAGAAGGATGAACTGGAGATATTAGAGTACGTATATACTTCTCTGTCATTCATTCTTCTATTCTTTGCATGCTGCTATTGATATGGGTACAAGAGAAAGATTTTTCTAAAAGAAGAATGAAATGCTGATGCTAAACAACTTTCTTTTTTGCAGTATTTCCTCTAAAGCTGCCCACAGAGATTACATAAGTAATAACCCTGATGGCTGGTTGGCACACTTCTTTTTTACTCCTGATTATACAATGGGATTTGCGTATGATGTGCATTTGCATCTCCTTTTACCTCTAACAAGTATAGCATTATGAAAGAAAAAAATGAAACGAAAACAAGCAGTTTCACTTTCTAGCACACTATCAGGTTGACCTAGCACTTGAGATGTGAATCTTCTAATAAAGTGTTAATCTCCAGTGCACCATGGACACAGTAGTCTCCCCTTATCAGCAGATATTGTGTTCTAAGACCCACTGTGAATACTTTAATTCATAAATAATAAAATATTTTATATCTACTATGCTTTTCATGTACATAGATATATCTTTGCTAAAGTTTAGTCTATAAATTGGGCGTATTAACAACAATAACTAGCACTGATATCAGGATAGTCAATATGGTAACTGAGACAGATACTAAGTAACTAGTGGACAAGATATGCTGGACAAACAGATGACTGAAAACATGAGCAGGAAGGAGCAGGATAGCACAAGATTTCATCTCACTACTCAGAACAATGTACAGTTTAAATCATCAATTATTTCTGGAATTCACTTAATATCTTCAGACAGTAGTTTTTCTACAGATATCTGAAACCATTGATAAGGGGAACACTATTTTATACTTCATTTACAACTATAAATGCTTTAATTCTATGAAAAATATTACTGGTAGATAATTTTGCAGAAGTCATTCAACAACAAATGCACATGAAATAAATCAATGTACAAGCACCAATAAACTTCTACATTTTACACATACAATAATATCTTTAAAACATAATTACCAATATGACTTGATAGTTTTATATCTTTTATGTACTTAGTATTTCATTTTATTGAAATACTTACTTTATTGAGACATAAAATAAGGATATGATACTGTGGGTTTCACTACTTTTTTCCTATGTCTTTTTTTTCCCTTTGGCACAGTAAACATTTCAAGTAAGATTAGAATCTACACCTCATAAAATTTTCTAACTTAACAAAATAAGTTTGAATTTATCTTCCAACTCTGATATCAGTAAAAGTGTGCATAAATAAGAGTTTTTAGCGTTCTGAGGTCAGAAGACAGGTTTCAGATATGAAGCAGCCAAATGTTCAAACCAAAACAGAGAAAGCTAGATGGCAAAATAAAGGATGTAATTGTTTATATGGAGAAATGTTTAGCTTATTATCTACCATAGTGCTTTTCCATTTGCAATCTCCAGATTTGTTTCTATCACTCAGGACTTTGTAACAAATGTAAACTATTGAACTATCTTCTAGATCCACTGCATCAAAAAACTTGCAGTGAGTTCTACAATCTCAAGTTTGGCATACCTCTGGGTGAGTCCGATGCATAGCAAAATTTGATAATCACTGCTCTAAGCTATTCATACTTATGATTTTTACTTATTCACCACATATCTAAGTACTTAACTATATGCCAGGTGCTAGGCGTGTAGCAGAAGTAGAAATAAGGACTCACGTTACCAATAGCAATCATTTATAGTGAGTTTATTCTTTGACAAGAAATTGCAGCAACTGAGGTCATCTAGCCTTTATAACAACTTTTAATTTACATATTATTTCCATTGTAGTGTTCAAAATCCCTTTTACAGAAAGCAATGTGTGCACATAACAGAAGGCAGTTTTGTTGGCCATGTGCCTAGCTCTGCCTGAGACAATCTAAAGTAATTGCTTCAGAGAAGGTAGTATCTGAATTGCCTGAAAATTGAAATTGCATTTCGAAAGAAATAGCAAGTTGAAGGAGAGCAAAGGAAATAATTAAGTATAATTGTGATGTGGGGATTCATTTTGACCTGAATATAACCAGCCTGAGTCATAACCACCATAATTGTCCCTAACTTGACTTTTCTAAGACATGTGAATCCTGCTATATGATGATCAAGGTCTTAGAAGTGCTATGAAACCAAAGAAAGAGGCAAAAAGATCTAGGATAACACAAAGTGCAGTTTATGGCAGAGACAGAAGCACAGTACTGAGCAAAACTATGACTTGTTGGATCCCCCAATTTGGGTCAGTAACAAGGGCACATTTATGAGTTGAGACAAAGTGATTTCATTCTTCCTTGAATATGCCTGGTTTATCATATTATTGAGGAGTAAAATGAATTCCTGGAGCAAAGGTCTGGATGTAAAGTACCACATAATTCGAATGGTTTCTAATCATTTTCTGGGAAATTACACATGAAAAACTAGGGTTACTATGCAATAATCTTCGGTTTACAAATCAAGATGGCTGCAGTTATGTCAAGCCATATTCATACATAACTGACCTACTTCTCCACTACAAGTTTCCCAAAATACTATGAATAAACAGAAACTACTAGAGTGGAATCTAAAGCTTTATATCTGAACCCAGAGGATGTCAGCACTGGTATCTTTGATTGTAGATTCAGGTAAAACAGGTACATGTGGTCTTGGGATAAAAGTCACTTTTTGGGTATTGGTGGTACATGCCTGTAATTCTAGCTATGCAAGAGGCTGAGAACTAAGGACCACGGTTCAAAGTCGGCAGGGGCAGGAAAATTGATGAGACTCTTATCTCCAATTAACTACCCAAAATTGGCCAGAAGTAATGCTGTGGCTCAAGTTCTAAAGCACTAGAAGTGCTAGAGCAAAAGAAGCTCAGGGACAGTGCCCAGGCTTGGAGTTCAAGCCCCAGAAGCCGCACAAAAAACGAAAGTCACTTTTGTCCTAATATTATATAGCTTCCTCCCTTTGACTTTATCTTGCTGCTATCTATAACCAGCTTATATAAGTTCCCAATAAATGTTACTCTTTGCAATCTTAGATCTCCCACTCTCTCCTTGGTGTGACAGAACCTTGTGGCCAGTTATACTGTGGGATTGCATTTTTCTAGAATGGTAATTGTCTATGCAGTTAATATTGGTAATTTATCATAGCACTCAAAGGAAATTATTAGCAATAATCTTTATCAAAAATTTGAAAACCTCTGTACATCAACTGTATAGTAACAACAAAAATGCATGAAGAAAAAAATACATAAGCAGAAAGTAAATTGAAAACCTAAATCTAAGTAGGTAACTAATTGTCTAAAGACAATCAACTTTAAAGTGACAGAGGAGGGGTTTGAGCCCTGAGTTAAGCTCTAAATTTGTTTATGTGTGAAAGGTTAAGAAAGTTAACCTTTGAATGGTGACTGGAATTCAGGCTCTGTAAAGGGTGATCTGATTGAGAGTTGAGAACATTTGCCATTTCCCCTCATTGTAAGAAAGTATCACCTATGACTAGGTAAGAGCATAACAGTCTGAGGCTGGCCCTGGTCAAGTGAAACCCTAGTGGAACAATAAACCAAAGCCAATAGGGTTGGTGATATGGCTCAAATTATACAGTACCAGTAGAGCAAACATGAGGCCCTGAGTTCAATCTTCAGTACCACTAGAAACAAACAAAAAATTAAAGTACAGTTTCTACTGAATGCATATCATCTTCCTACCATTGTAAAGTTGTAAAACAATAATTCAAGCCATTATAGTTTGTGATGTCTGTATACACAATCAAAGAATGCCTGCAAATTAATGTGAACCTTGTAGTTCATATGTAAACAATTTTGTGTATTTTTCTGCTTATCAGGCCATGCAGTTTTCATAATAACTCGACTCTGGTTGT
Organism: Perognathus longimembris pacificus; assembly: GCF_023159225.1. NCBI lineage: Eukaryota > Metazoa > Chordata > Mammalia > Rodentia > Heteromyidae > Perognathus > Perognathus longimembris. The sequence continues at coordinate 96,764,606 of NC_063188.1, forward strand.
AACACAAAAGAATTTATAGACATTATGTAACAGAACATTATATTACAGAAATTGAAATATCAATTTTATTTGTTTCTACATGTCCTATGAACAGAACACATTTGATATATACATGAAACAAATTAAATTTTCTACATATTACAAAATAATATTATTTAGTTGTTTTAATCATTTTAGAATGGAAAAACCAGCCCCTCACCAATGGCTTATGCCTATAATCATAGCTACTCCGGAGGCTGAGATCTGAGGATCACAGTTGGAAGACAGCACAGGCAGAAAAGTCTATGTGACTCAGTTTTATTTCCGATTATCCAGGAAACAGCGAGAAGTTAAAACATGATTTCAGGGGGCTGGGGATATGGCCTAGTGGCAAGAGTGCCTGCCTCATATACATGAGGCCCTGGGTTCGATTCCCCAACACCACATATACAGAAAATGGCCAGAAGTGGTGCTGTGGCTCAAGTGGCAGAGTGCTGGCCTTGAGCAAAAAGAAGCCAGGGACAGTGCTCAGGCCCAGAGTCCAAGCCCCAGGACTGGCCAAAAAAATAAATAAATAAATAAAAAAACATGATTTCAGTAATACAGTGCCAGCCTTGAACCCTAGTACTATTACCCTTAGCTTCCCCCGCCCATAAAAAAGAATTGTTGTAGCTTCTAGGGCATACAAAAAATACATGAGCTAGACTTGGGCCATCAGCTATTGTTTCCTGACCCCTATAATAGTTACATTAACTAAAAACTCTCAGCAACTCACAGGGAGATCAAAAGAGAGTTTGAAAGGAAGAAAGAAGAGGGGTTAAAGCAAAGGGAAATGCCATCCTAAGCAATTGAGGAAATAGTTAAAATTGTTGCATTTATGGCTATGAACTACCTTCTATAAACCACGAGTTAACTTTATGGCATCTTGATGAGATTTGGAAAAATATCCATCTCCCTGAGCAAGGATTACAGTCTCTGAAGTCTTGCTTTTAGTCTTACCCCAGTGCCAAATGCTTTTGATGATTCCTACACAAATGTTAATGGCATTGATAGAGTTTTTCTTTCTTCTTAACCTCCTTTTTGATTCGTAAATAAACTCTAACTCACATAACAAGTCTTCCATGATCAGAATATAAGTACATCTTTATTTTCTATCTCTCCATAATTGGTCATTCATCTATAAGTGATTGAGCCCAATAAATACTAAATATTACACATTTTTATTCAAGTTTGGTAATATTTGCACAATTCCCATCAATCAAACACACACACACACACACACACACACACAATCAAGTTCGTATTTCTGAGCTGCTATGGTGTGTTCATTGAAAACAGGTAACAGTTACGCAAATGAATGATAGAGTAGCCATTATTACTAAGAATTTGGACAAGCTCCAACATGCGCGCACATACACACACACACGCACGCACACACACACCATCAGAAAACAAGCAGAAAATAAGTTAATGAAAGTATGTATCTGACTGAGGAACAGGACAGAACATCATTGTATGAATTAGTAAAAATAGAGGTAGAACATAGACGGTAAATAGACTTTGTATTATCCTAAAATTCTTCAATATTGCCACATGTGGTAGAACACATATGTTATCCTAGCATTCAGGAGAGAGAAGTAGGGTGATCAAGCATTCAAAAGAAAAACATGACAAAACAAAGAGACCTTTTGGCATAAAAGATACTGGTTATCAAGACACTCTCTGAGGTTTCTCCTTGGAACCTTGTTACACATAGTATGTTCAATGAACTTAGACATTCTATTTTGAGACTGTTGAGTCAAAAAATGCATTTCTTTGGCTTTTATATAATTTCACAATGCTTATTTCTTCAAGGAAGCCCCAACTGTTTGGCATTCCTTGTTTCTTCACTCCGCATTCCAAGACTAAAAAACAAAAGTAGTGATCTCATGTTGAATGAAAGAAATGTCACAGAATTGCAGATTCTAGTAAACCTACTTTGATATTTGAGTTCCACCATTGCAAATTATGTAACTTCAAGTGACTTGCTTATTTCTTTCAAGCAGTAATTTTTTAGAAGTAAAATAAGAAAAATAATTTCTACTTATAGCTATTTGGGGGAGGAACAAAGGTGAATATAATCACAATAAGGATTAAATTATAGGTGCTATAATAAAATAGCTTACAAGGACAATGTGACTGTCGCACACATATACATGGATTTTCAAGTCACTATCAAAAGGAGAAATCATTTATCAGTAAATATCTTCTTTGCTTGAATTATTGATAATACTTTTCTAGCTTTGATATGTGGCATGTCTGACATTTAGGTCCTTTGAGAACTAAAACATATTCCTATTCACTTATGAGATTGAATCGCCTTCCCAAAGGCAAAATGAATAATACAATGTAATTATATAAGATGTGCCAATAAAGTACTATTTCTATTCCAAAATTTATAATTTTTTTCTCAATTCATGTTTATAACTTTGTCTTCAATGTAAGTGAACCAGATAGTTTATAATTTGATAGAATAACTTGTAATATACCGGGCCTAAAATATTTCCTTCCCAGTAACTGAAATTTCAATAAGGAAAATAATTCATTGGAATTAAGTTTTTTTCTCTAATTTATATCACTTAATTTCCACTAAATACAGCATACTAAGTCCCAAATAACTTAGTGAGTTTATTTCTGGGTGCTGGTAGCAGTACATTCTTATGTAACAATCTTCATTTTGCTTTACTATAATATTATTCAGTGAATCAAGGTCATCTATGATTAGGATCATGATATCCACATGTGGATCCCATAGGAAAATAAGTACCAACTTGGAAATTTATCATCTTTTTTCCTCTTAAGCTTGTTCCTTTTCCTATATCATTGTTTCTGTCCTCAATCTTGGTTTGTTTGTTTTATTTTTTATTTCTTTTCCTTATTTATTGTCAAAGTGATGTACGGAGAGGTTACAGTTTCATATGTTAGGCATTGGATAAATTTCTTATACTGTTTGTTACCTCCTCCCTCATTCCCCCACCACCCTCCCCCTTTCCCTCTCCCCCCATGAGTTATTCAGTTGGTTTACACCAAACAGTTTTGCAAGTATTGCTTTTGTAGTTGTTTGCCTTTTTTTTTTACCCTATGTCTCTCTAATGTAGTATTCCCTTTCAATTTCCTAGTTCTAACACCAGTATACACGGTTTCCAATATACTCAGATAAGATACAGAGATATTGTAGGTACAACCACAGGAGGGTGATACAAGAAGATCATCATTAATTGAAGCTACAGTTACACATGGCACGTTGAAAGTAGTTACAACTGTGATATAACAATCGTTTCCATTACGTGGAGTTCATTTCACTTAGCATCATCTTATGTGTTCATAAGGGTATAGCTATTGGGCTGTTGTGATCCTCTGCTGTGACTTGCCTAAACCTGTGCTAATTATTCCCAATAAGGGAGACCATAGAGTCCATGTTTCTTTGGGTCTGGCTCACTTCACTTAGTATAACTTTTTCCAAGTCTTCTATTTCCTTACAAATGGGTCAATGTCATTCTTTATGATAGAGGCATAAAATTACATGGTGTACATGTACCTCATTTTCCTGATCCATTCGTCTACTGAGGGGCGTCTGGGTTGGTTCCAGATTCTAGCCATGACAAATTGTGCTGTGATGAACATTGTTGTGCTGGTGGCATTACTGTGATTTTGTTTGTGGTCTTTTGGATAGATACCCAAAAGTGGGGCTGCTGGGTCATAGGGGAGTTCATGTTTAGCCTTCTGAGGAATCTCCATGCCATTTGCCACAGTGGCTGAACCAGTTTACATTCCCACCAACAATGAAGTAGGGTTCCCTTTTGGCCACATCCCCTCCAACAATTGTTATTGTTAGTTTTCTTGATATAGGACATTCTTACTGGGGTGAGATGGAATCTCAATGTTGTTTTAATTTGCATTTCTTTTATGGCCAGTGATGTAGAGCACTTTTTCATGTGTCTTTTGGCCATTCTCATTTCCTCATCAGAGAAGTCTTTTTTTAAGTTTTTAGCCCATTTGATGAGGGGGCTATTGGTTCTTTGTGGTTTTGTTTTGGATGAAGGTACTTTTTTAGTTCTGCATATATTTTAGATATGGGGCCTTTGTCCGTTGAATGGCCGGTAAAGATCTTCTCCCAGTCTGTGGGCTTTCTGTTCATCTTGCGTGCTATGTCCTTTGCCCTGCAGAAGCTCTGCAATTTCATGCAGTCCCATTTGTCCAACTTTTATTTGATTTGTAGCCTTTCTGGGTCTTTGTTAAGGAAGTTCTGTCCTGCGCCAACAGGTCATCAAAGTAATCATACACCACGATCAAACTGGATTCATCCCAGGGATGCAAAGTTGGTTCAATATACGCAAGTCAATTAATGTAATCCACCACATCAACCGGAGCAAGGTAAAGAACCACATGGTTATATCTCTGGATGCGGAAAAGGCGTTTGATAAAATCCAGCACCCATTTATGCTAAAATCCCTGGAAATACTGGGATTCCATGGAACATTCCTGAATATAATCAAGGCAGTTTATGACAAACCAACAGCAAGCATAACGCTAAATGGTGAAAAACTAAAGCCATTCCCTTTAAAAACAGGAACAAGACAGGCATGTCCACTCTCTCCCCTGCTCTTCAACATAGTACTAGAATTCCTAGCCAGAGCAATTAGGCAAGAAGAAAATATAAAGGGGATCCAAATAGGAAAAGATGAAGTTAAACTTTCTCTCTTCGCAGATGACATGATCCTATACCTAAAGAACCCCATAGACTCTACCCCCAAGCTACTAGAGCTGATCCAAAACTTTGGCAAAGTTGCAGGATATAAAATAAACCCTCAAAAATCAACGTCCTTTCTCTATGCTAACGACCCATAGACCAAGGCTGAAATCAGGAAAGTAACTCCTTTTGCAATATCCTCAAAAAACATAAAATACCTAGGAATAACCTTAACCAAAGAAGTGAAAGACCTCTATGATGAGAACTTTAAAAGCTTGAAAAACGAAATTAAGGCAGAACTAAGGAAATGGAAAAACCTCCCATGCTCCTGGATTGGGAGGATTAATATAATTAAAATGGCAATATTGCCAAAGGCTATCTACAAATTCAATGCAATACCCATTAATATCCCAACACCATTTTTTAATGAAATAGAGGAAACAATCCAGAAATTCATATGGAACAATAAAAGACCCTGAATAGCAAAAACCATCCTAAGCAGAAAGAACAGTGCTAGAGGAATTACAATACCCAACCTCAAGCTATATTATAAAGCTATAGTAATAAAAACACCTTGGTATTGGCACAGGCACAGGCCTGAAGACCAATGCAACAGAATTGAAGACCCAGAAATGAACCCACAGAACTATGCCTACTTAATCTTTGATAAAGGAGCTAAAACAATAGTTTGGAAGAAAGCCTCTTTAACAAATGGTGCTGGCAAAACTGGTTCAACACATGCAACAAACTAAAACTAGATCCTTATATATCACCCTGCACCAAAATCAATTCCAAATGGATCAAAGACCTCGAAATCAAATCAGACACCCTGAAAACACTAAAGGAAGGAGTTGGAGAAACACTTGGGCTCTTTGGTGCAGGATGCAACTTCCTTAACAAAGACCCAGAAAGGTCATTTTTCTTTTTATCCTGTGTCTCTCAATTTTGTCCTCAATCTTTTTTTTATTTTGTACCAGAACTGGGGCTTGAACTCAGGGATTAATTAAGGCACTGTCCCTGGGCTTTTTTGGTCTAGGCTAGTGCTTTGCCATTTGAGCCACAGTTCCACCCGACTTTCTGGAAGTTCATTGGAAATAGGAGTCTCACAGACTTTCCTACCTGGGCTGGCTTTGAACTGCAAACCTCACATCTCAGCATCCTGAGTATCTGTAATTACAGGTGTGTGCCACCAGCACCCTGTGGTCCTTAGTCATTAAAATCATCACTAAATCCTAAAGCCCCAAGAACTCTGAACAGGACCTAGGGCTTGCTCTGTACCCATGAGTTACCTATTTTTGACTTCTTCTACATAGTTGTCATGTTTATGAATTTTGCTTTCTAAATAAAGCCTGTTCCTTTTTACCCCCACTTCATCTAAGTTGTGAGTGTAACTTGAACAGTCATTATTTCTTGTTTTCACAATTATCTTCTCTCTGGTCTAGTTTCCTTAAGACTTCAACTGTTCTCTAGCCAGCAGTAATGATGGACTCTAATGATCACTACCTTCTTTCTGCGCATTCTTATAAAACTTGTTTCTACACCAAATCTGATTTGTTGTTCCTATTATCATTGTTCTTTTAACCAAGAGAATATGATAAAACATAAATAAGTGAGGTAACTTCCAAGGCTAGGGGATAAAAGGCATTTCAATTTCTTTCTTGATCCCTTGGTACATAGGGACAATGATGTGAAGATTTCCTTGCATAGTCCCATAAAAGACTTATCTATATGGAAACTGTAATCCCTGGCTAACAGCCAAAATAAGCCTACCAGTCACAGGAGAAAGTCACTTTGAAAATGTGTCTTCTTGTCCCAGTCAAACCTTTGGACAAATTCAGTACCAATCAACATCTGTCACAATTGCTACAATAAAGACCCTGAATGTGACTTATGGCATCAAGCTGTTCTGACATCCTAACCTACAGAAACTGTGAGAAATAATAAACCATTATTGGTTCATCAAGTTTTTGAATTTTTCAGTGACGTTTTGAGTATATACCTTGGGACCACTCAACTAACAAGTTGATTTTTGGAAGACACAAAGGTAGTCATGTTGTTCTGTCTTACAACTTTCTATGATCCCCACTTGCCTATGAAATTAACGTGCAACTTTTAGTAGTTTAACCACCTTTGCATATATGCACTATATTATCTCCATAAAATTTCTGTTTCACATACACAAACACACATATATTTACACATACCCCTGTTTAAAATATACATCTTCATTATTTTGTAAATAATATGTATTTCTTTTTAAATATCTGCATGAGCTTATTACTTGATTAACTCAGTACAGTTATCATCTAACTCAAAAGAGTTCCTGAACTTTTCCAAGATGTCCTTTTGCATTTTCAATATAACCTAACTATATACTAAAACATAGTATCATATTTTAAATTATGTCTATTTACTGTTTGCACCCTAACCCATTAAATGGTAAAGTACTTCAGAACCATGTCTGACACATAATAAATGTCAGTCAGTAACTGCTGAGTATTTGAATTTTTTGAATAAGTTGTTTTTGGTAAAACTTCGCAGAGAGGATCCACATCCCTGCCCCTAGTTCCCTTTTAAGTCAAGCTGCCTTGAGCATTGAATTTCCTCTTCAATTTTTTTGATGCCAGTTTTGGAGCTTGAACACAAGGCCTGGGAGCTGTTCCTGAGGTGCCTTTTGCTCAAGGACAGTGCTCAGACACTTGAGGCACAGCTCAACCTTCTGGGTTGGGGAGTTATTTATCAGAGGTAAGATTCTCATAGATTTTCCCGCCCCAGCTGGCTTCAAATCATATCTCAGCCTTCTGAGGAGCTAGAATTATACAGTGCTGGGCTCCTCTTCAGTTTTATGAATGACTGTCTCCTGTGCCTGGGAGTGTGTAGTTCAAATTATACAGCACGTGACTATCGTGAGGACCTTGGTTCAATCTCCAACATCACAAAAATTATACCCATACACATGACAGCAAGATATGTTTTGTATATTTTTAACTATGCTAAACAAAGACCATGAGATTTTTCTTACTAACACTTAACCAATATTAAATACAATCTTATACAATCTGGCTTATTGTCCAGTTGTACAAATCTTTTTACCTATTCCAAAGTGAAAATCTTGAGTTCATTTCATTCCTTTGTAATATTGCCATAGTTTGGAAGATGTCATTAGTTCACTATATTTCACTGTCTCTGTAGAACTAGATTTGGTCGGCACTTTTTTTGTTTGTTTTTATGAAGCTTCCCAGCTCATTCTTAGTGGTCAATTTGTAAGTTGAAATAGAAAATATTTGCTAGAATTTAAATCTCTCTTATTTTATTATACAGTAGTGATTTAAAATATTTAATCTCCTCTAAAGTAAATGACAGAAAAGTATTGCCACAATTATCAACACTAAAACTTAATTGAAAAAGAAAGTTAACTTGTAAAAAGAAAATATAAGAGAAAGGACAATTATACTAATGTGAGAAAAGGTTATTAGTAGATGAAAAGTTATTTCCAAATTCACTTAGGATGACATGAGTGAGCTGCCAATATACATATATGTATATCTATAATATATATATAATTAATTGAAAAGTGAAAGCTTGTTTCAATCAGAATATTAAAACATTCACAATTCTCTCATTTAAATACTATAAACAATTTAAAAGACTCACTAGTATGTTGGTTTTCAGAAATATGTGAAGTAAAATATTGTATGAATTAAAGTGATTTTTCAATTAAGTGAAGAAACCATGACCTTCAGATCTCAGCTTCCTGAGTAATTAGAATTACAGGTGTGAAGTCCTGGTACCCAGCTTGATTGCATTTTTAAGTTCTCTAGTTGTGTGCATAATATAAGGACAGAAAAATTGCAGTGCCTTTCTCTTAGTCAGTATACCAGGAACATAGAGAAGACCCCTGTTTGCAAGCTGTTACCTCTCACCCCTCATATTTTCTGGATGATGCCCAGACTTAACTCTATTCTTTGCCCATCTTACTCTAACAAAGAGCTGATTTTATGAGTACATTGCCTATGCTGATTCTTTGGCATTTTTACTGTCCATATTTTTGTTGATCAGCTTAGTTTAATTCCTTTCAGCAGTTTGGAAGCTGATTTATCTCTAAGAATTAAAAAAAAGTATTTACCTTATGAATAATTCAAAACTTTGCTGGTTATAAAATTGTATCTTTGACTCTTTCTGCAGCCAACTGCTTCTTTTAAGTAGCAGATTTCAATCCATGAGTTTATATCATGAGTCTGACATCTGGGGAAAAATTAAACTCAAGATTTGTTTAAACAAACTTTCATTTCTCTCCACAAGTGCTATGATTTACTTTTTACTGTCATTCATCAGAAAATAGGTAATACTGTCTCCAGATTTTATGTTCTAGGCTTCTGCTTTTTGTACTGAACAAACAGGACAAGCAGTAATGAATAGATTACTTAGGGTTGAGAACCTCCATAAAACGTGAACAATTGTTGGATCTGGGCAAGGCTGTAGTAGCATCTCAGAGAGTCCTCTGGACAGGCTGTCATACCTCCTGTTGGGTTGCCTGCAAGATTCTACAGAGACTCTTTAAAGACATTTGAAATCCCCCAATATTTCCTGGTTGGTTGCTCTGAGTACTCTGGCTGCTCAAATCCTTTATCTAGAAATGTATTTTACAACTTTACAATTACAAAATTAGAAATACTTATCCATTCAGCTTTCCAATAAATTAGTGAGAAACATTAGTTTGCTTTGCCCCCTGCCTTTTTTTTCCTACATGCAGAGTTAATGAAAATTTACTTTTATCCCCAATAGTTTATTATACATACTTTAAAATATTTGCCTGATTATATGTAACTTAAGATAGTTAGGAGTCTTACTTATTACATCACAGTATACACATAGAATTTAGTACCTGCATCATTGGACTGATATCCACCGAGGAGCCTCCAGCGGGGGAGGGGCACGGCAGAGGCCATCCTCCATCTTGCTCGTCTGCCACGTGTTCTGGCGGCACAGGGGCACTTGGCTTGGGACCTGGGGAACTTGGCCCAGGCCCCTCCCTCCCCTCCAGGGCAGCTGGAGGGCTGCTTCCTCCCAAGCAGCCAGGCTGAAAAGGCTGGCAGCCACCAGCCAGATCGCGGTGTGTTTCAACGCTTTCAAGACCCTCCTGGTGTGGGAGTTCGAGACCCCCAAACTTAGGTTTTGTAGCATGAAGCTCAGTGCTTTGAGCGCTTGGTCATCATGCTGGGTTTGAGCATGCCCCATCTTTTCGGGGGCCCTCACTCGGATTCTGATTGTCCTGGCCCACCGAAAAGTTTTACCTTCACGCTTCATGCCCCACGTTGGGTGCCAAAAATGTCGGGGGGTTTTAGCCTCCCACGCTCTCCTGTCCTGCAGGAGAGACGGGATAACACACCCCACGCGGACGGGTCCAGGAAGAGGATAAGAGGGCTGACAGACTGCCACCCAGCCCCCCTCTAGCGGGAGGACACACAGACAGTCCGGTAGCCAGTCAGCACTAAGACTCGTTTAATGGCAGCAATGAGCTTCTCTTTTAAAGGGGTCGGAGGGCGGCGGAAGGGGAAGGGCACATGCACCTACGTAGGGGCTGGGATTTGATGCCTGAGCTGTCCATCAGAGTGGAGCTCCAAGGGACTTCCCTAAGGGGCGGCCTAATTCTACATCACAGCCCACAGGACCACCTCCGGGTTCACCACCAGGCGCCATCTTGGCTACACATGGTCCCAAGGCTGGGAGGCAGGGCCAGCTAGAACCGCCTCTTAATGATGCAAGGCATCAGGCGGGTGTGCCCCACAAACAATAATATATACAATAGGTGTATTATGTATATTAGACACTAGTAGCTTGTAAATATAGTTAATCAGGAGGCTGAGATCTGAGGATCATGGTTCAAAGCCATCTTGGGTAAGAAAGTCTATGAGACTCCTATCTCCAATTAATCACCAGGAAACTGGAAGTGGCACTGTGGATAAAATTGTAGAGTGCTAGCATTGAGCAAAAAAAGCACAGAGACAGTGCTCAGGCCTTTAGGTCAAGCCCCACAACCAATCCCTCTCCCCCCAAAATGAACTTGTATTTGCAGATTGTTTAGTATTTGATTTTCACTTAACTAAACAAGTGAAATAATTTTATAATAGTATATTAAAAATTCTCAGACTTCTAAAATTGTACTACTGTCCAATCTTGTTTCCATTTGCTTATCTCTACCTTTTAAATATTTCTGCTTGTATACCTAATATACCCTACTCTTTTTTTCTCTTTTACTATCTACTGTTGATGAGTTAACTCCAGTTATCTTCATAAGGGCTCAATATTGACTTAGTCTTTACAGGCAATATAAAAGAGCATGTTACATAATTGTACTTACTATTGTTGTGCCAAATCGCAAGACCACCACCAAACAGACCACCGAGACTCAGACATTCCGAAATGCAAAAGCAAGGCAAGGCTTTATTTAAGCGAGCTGCAACTCGGGCCTTGTCCTACCCACCGCCACAGCGGAGGTTAGGAGGGAGCCCCGAGCTGTGATTACACAGGGCTTATAAAGGCAAAGAACAAGGTTGCAACAATCAGGTGTTCAAGCAAGCAAGATTAGGACACAGGTACAAATCTGATTGGCTCAGGGTTCGATTCTGAAATTGGGTTCACGTGGTAAAATGGGGTTCACGTGGTAAAATGGGGCCTGACTTCAAAGTCTGGCACTTCACTATCACTATAAAAACTGCATCACCCAATTACAAGTGGCTCACAACTGTAATTCTAGCTACTTGGGAGGCTGAGATCTGAAATCCAGCCCAGGGAGGTAAGTCCATGAAAGTCTTATCTTTAAACAAACACCAAAAAAGCTGAAAGTGAAGCTGTGGCCAAAGTAGAGTGCACTAGCCTTGAGCACAAAAGCTCAAGGACACCACTCATGCCCTGAGTTCATGTCCCAGGACCAGTACAAAAGAAACAACAACAAAACAAACCCCAAACCTTGCATGGCTCAGTATCTGTGGAGCAGTCTTAATTATCTTAATTTTGTCTATTCATTCCTCATAAGGCATACATTTGAGTACCTCTAAGAACAGGCTATGATTTATAATGAGGTCTGAGGTGCACTATGTTTTATGCTAGAATCAATTGCTTCTGACTTTCTGTAACATATATCTTCTTCAATTCTACCTTTAAAATACGATATATTCTAATTACAGACAGTAGAAATGGATTCAAAGTACATATGTTAACTTTAAGGCAATTAAGACTGAAAGACATTTGAAAAGACATTGTTTTCAGTCCTATTTTGTGCAAAGGATTGTTTTGTTTTGTTTTACATTTTAGCACTTTGGTGACTATTGTGTTTGATCTCATTTTTCACTGCTGCTTGTCGAATTAGACACAATGTAAATGTTCTTCTTTCTAGTATATCATTCTTGATGAAAGCAAAAGCTTTTGTGATTATATGTATAGAATAGAGCCAAGAAAATCATTCATGACATTAGGAGGTAATCATTATCACCAATCTTCTTTTGAGACTAAGTAAGTTCCTAAGAAGATTCTGCTTTGAATATTGCTTTATGTCCTAAAAGAGCTAAAATAACAATATAGAGATTTCCAAAGTATTAATATGTACATATATGTATATGTGGGTTTCTTGTGAAGCAGTGCAAATGTATATTCTTTATTGGAAATCAAAACAAAGTCAAAGCAAACACATATGATTTACATTGTGTTTAGGGGGGAAGGATCAGGCCTAAAGAGAACCCTGTGTTGCTGGACGTGTGGGACTCACACTTGTAATCTTTACTACTCAAGAGGCTGAGACATGAGGATTGCAGTTAAAAGCCAACCTGGCTAGGAAAGTGCGACAGACTCTTATCTCCAATTAACTACCAAAAAGCCAGAAGTGGCACTGTGGTTCAAAGAGGTAGAGCACTAGTCTTAAGCACAAAAGCTTAGAGACAATGCCCAGGTCCTGAGTTCAAGTCCCAGGACCAGCACCAAAAAGAGACAGACAGACAGACATAGAGACAGAGAGACAAAGAGAAAGAACACTGTGTGGTATTAACTCACAAAATTTACTGACAAACTCTGGCACTTGGAGAAATAGACTAGATCAATTTGAGGCAGTATTTGAATTAAGAAAATCAGTTATATGGGAATCTGTATCGGGCAATGAAATAAGGCCCCTTCAGGCCTGTGTTCTTAAAACATAAAATAAATTTCATTTTTTTTGTACAGGTCCTAGGACTTGAACTCAGGGCCCAGGTGCTGTCATTAAACTTGTTTTGCTCAAGTCTAACACACTACCACTTGAACTATAGTACTCTTGGATTTTTGGTGGTTAATCACAGGTAAGAGTCTCAGGGAGTTTCTTGCCCAGGCTGGCATTGAATGACAATTCTCAGATCTCAAATTTCTGAATATCTAGGTTTATAGGTGAGGGCCACCATGCACTCAGCCATTTTTACCTTTTATTTGAATAAATAGGATGGTGTTTTTGTTTTCTATCTGTTCTGGACTCAGTATTTCAAAATTTCTCAGATTTCCACAGTGGTGAGATCAATGGAAAACATGAGCTCTGCATGTATATTGCTTGAGTTTGTGTTGAAATATATGCTGCAGAGAATTGTCAAGGTTCATAGATTCACAGGGGCTTGGCCTAAGTTATATTATCTATCATAGAGAAGAGTAATAGCACTCTTCTGTTTATAGATTTATACCTCTAAGAATTAACTGAGATAATATATGTGATACACTCCAAACAGTGTTCAGCATACTGCAAGCTTGTAATAGCTGTTGTCTATTATTAGTAGCATATTTTTATAACATTATTTTAATTTTCAGGGATGAGAAAGTCTCTTTTCCATATGTACATTTGTTACAAGAGTCATTTATTGCTGGGGGTAAAAGAGACTAAAATTATCCAGAAACCTCTAGTAGGAACATTTTTTTTTATTGTAAGGTTTAATACATTACAGGAGACCTTATGTGATCTGTTCCCACTGGACACTAGGACCTAACTGAAACTCTTAGTAAATATTCTTGTTTGGCTTGGTCTATTAATTACAATGTTAGCTCCTTTTGGAAGACAATTTTAAGCATCTGGAATGGTCAAATTGAGAAAACTTTTTTTTCCTTCTAGCTGCTGCCACTTTTTCTTTAATTGTAGTGTTTATTTTGTATCTAGTGAGACATTGCTAGGGGGAGGTTCTCAATCCATCTCTTGCCAATAATTAGATGATTGTAAACAAGATAATTAGCATTTGCCTACTTTTCTACAGCATTGGAAGCAAAATTCATGTGAAAACTAGAAATATCTTTCTAGCTGGTGTCTTTCATGCGTTGCTACATTTATGAGAACTGGAACATGTAATAGTGAATATAAAAACAAATTCCAAGAAACTGTAACTACATAGTATTGTGCAAAATTTAGATGTAGGCGACTGATACTTTGCATTTTGAATCCATTTCTTGATAAACATACATTCTTTTTGTTATTTTCAGTGGTACTGGGTTATTTATTTTATTAGTACTTGGATTTGAACTTGGAACCTCTTACTAACAACACTTTGTTTGGCTGACAATCTACCATATAAGCCCCACCTCCACCTCTCTACTGGTACAATTTAATTCGGGACTTTGCATTTGCTATGCAGGCACTTTACTGCGGTACTATATATATTTCTACCCATTTTTGCACTAATTATATTTTTAATAGAGGCTTGGTTCTTGTCCAGACATCAGCATAGACTGTGATTCTCTTTATTGTTTGCCACCATAGGTAGAATGACCGACATGCCATTGTGCTGAAGTTCTTTCCATTGAGACATTTCATAAGCTCTGTCTATCTATCTGTCTATGTATGTATGTATGTATGTATCTATCCATCTATCTATCTGGAGCATATATTATAAATGGTGACAACAAGTAGTTGTATTTTTGTCTTTAATTTGGATATGACATTTAAATTAATTAATATTCCTTCATTGTGTTCCCTTCATTTAAACTGTATCTGAATTGCGTATGTGGGCATACAGCCACGGAAAATATAAACAATTTCTATACACCATATATATCATATATCTAGAGAGAAATATTACAATGTGTTGGAAATAGCTAGATAGTGGAGATCAAAAATTCAAAAGCAGAAGTTCCTATCCTTTTCCCTTATTTTTCTTTAGGGCTTGAACTCAGGGTCTGGGCACTGTCCTTGAGCTCTTTTGCTCAAGGTTGGTATTCTATCACTTTGAGCCCCAGCTCCACTTCTGATTTTCTGGTGATTGCTTGGAGATAAAAAAAAAAAAATCTCATAGACTTTCCTATATGGGCTGGCTTTGAACCACAATACTCAGATCTCAGCCTTCTGAGTACCTAGGATTACTGCAGGAGCCACCAGCACCTGGTATAAGTTCCTATCTTATAGAAAATTGCCACCTATTCTAGGAATCAGCTATTGAGTGAATCAAGTCTTCCAAAGAAGCACAAGGACAGAGAGAGGGACAAGCTGCAATGAGATCACAGAAAGAAAGCCAAAGGCCTTCAGTCAGAAAAGCACCTGGGCTCACTCTTCCTGCTAAGAGTTAAAAAAGAGGAGAAAAACAGTCCAGTTAAAATAATTTCACCATCATGATTCCAAAATCTGTATGCTATAGGGAAAATAACAGGCTGATTGAAAGTGAGATTACTAGGGAATTATAATGGCAAGACAAGAAGTTTGGGCTGCAGTCCTATTTCTCTGTAATTAAAAGCAGCATTAATTTTATTTCTACATACATTTAATTAATACCCATTATAAATAAGGCACTGGGCCAAGCTTTGGGAATAAGTAGGGAGTAATAGGATAGATAAGGGTACAGCCTCTCTATAGATTTTATTATTATGTATTAAAATTAGTCATGGCTACCATTTATTGAGAAACTACCATGTTGTTATATAGTTTATCAATTCTACTACAAATTAGAACCTATTTTTGTTATTGCATGTGTGGAAAAATTGCATGAAAAAGATAGTCAGTGCTATCTGTAAGTAGACAAAGCTAAGCCAAACTGACCCCACATGTTTCGTTGTTCCCATCACATCTTACCTGTAGCAGCTTTCTAATAAAGCTCAGTAGTAAAAAGCTGAATTTATGAGTTAGTTTTTGAAGCAGTAATCATTTTAGGATATAATAGATTTTAGAGCTGAAGGGAAATTTGAAATCTAACACTCATTTTCTTCCCATACCTGAGGTCCAGTGATGTTAGGGAGATTGTTCAAGGTTTGAACAGTGGAGTATTCTGACTCAACAATGAAGAGCCGTTTCTCACACTTGGAAATTCATGCAAATCTAGTTATTCCAACTGCTGGGGCTGTATTACTCTAAAGATCAGTTTTCCTAAGATCATTTAGCTTTGTAGTACAAGTTAGAATGAAGGTCCTCAAATATATGAAAACATGATTTAATTATATACTGTTTTCAAGTTATAAATAAATAAATAAATATTTGAGTTATATGAAAATAAAGCATTTCTATCAATGTTGTTCTCTGAAACCTACTAAATACTATTGGTTCTAGGTAAGACATTTCTCTAGTAGGCTCACCTTGATGTTCTCCTTTTACAAAATCTATAAGCAATGACCCATCTGTTGGTCTAGTTCCATTCATTCTCTTTCCTATCACTTAACAACTAGTTTTAATTTCAAATGCCATGAAAAAAGTACTTGATTTAGTTGCTTTAATGGTTTTAAAATGCTCCTTGGGCAAATCTTGTTCTGTAAATACTAAAGAATATATATCACTTTTCAATTGTTCCCAATCAAATTCATGTAATATTTATTAGGCTTATCCTTGAGTTCATGTTGTAAAAAAATAAATCTTTTTAGCCTTATTATAGTTTTACTAAAGTGGAATAAAAATCCTGCTAAGTGATTTAAATATTGAATTAAATAATATACTTTTTTTCCATTTCAATTATTTAAATGCCTATCAGTGGATGGGCATTTGGTAGAGGAAAGAGAAATAATTGGTACTCTGCTCTCTATTTTCTTTCACAAGTATTCTCGAGGAAGTGATTTTAAGCCTGAAGAGAAATGGAGAACCAAAGAATCTCAAATTTTCTTCGGTCATTGCTGCACTCAAGAGTCTAAAAGGCTCAAGACCGAAAAGATTATCAGTGACATACCAAATAGCTTTGTGCTGGATATCTAACACATGCTGAGAGTCAAAATTTGCTGAAGTGTGATATACCAAGGAATTACTAAAAGTATATAGTTAAGAATTTCCAAGTAAAGGTACCAAATGTCATATGGATACCTTGGTATAAATAACTATTATCCAGACAATAAAAGGATTGCTGCTAATAGACAGTATGCCTTTAAAATTAAAAGAAAAAATAGAGAAGTCTGAAAGTAAATAAACAGAAAAATCTTGAAAACTTTGTGTCTTTTCAAATTAAATATGATCTTTTCCACTTGTCAAATAAGATTGCATTCAGAGGCAAGTTTTCTGCTGACTGGACAGTATAAGTGAGCAAGTAACTATAAAAGAGAAGATACTTAACATTTTGAATTTGCATATTATTCGTATTTATCCTCTTGAGTTCTATGGGTTTGTCTCTTCCAAGTAGAAAAGTTGTCATTTCATTGCATTTTAGATGTTAGGAAAGCTCCAAATTCAATTTGATTATATGCTTCCTTTTTTTTTTCCACTAGTCAGGTTTTGTTTTGTTTTTTAAATACATGCTTCCTTTTATCATGGCCAACAAACTTAGCTATCAAATTTTGGTCTGAAGATGTGTAGATTGGGCATTTTGAAATAAGAATGGATGTTTGTGCTTGTTATACTATAAATATGGATTATTTTAACTCATACTATTTTCTTGATGTTTTTAAGATAGATTTTTATACCTCATAAAGCAATGTTATCAATTTAGCTTACTTTATTTATGACTTTACTACAGTCCCTCTCTAATCAGCTCTTACAATGTGAAAGTTACCTATATCTATCCTATTTTTTTCTGGAAACTTATCCCTAGAAACTAGAAAAAAAATAAGTCCTAGCCAGAAAGATAAATCTGGTATAAATACGCCTGTATGTACATTGATCAGCATGCTTTTGAAACATCAGAATGATGTGAAAACTTCACTGTGAAGCTAATGTCAGCCATGGTGAGCCTACCATAATGATTCAGCTATAGCAATTACTACAGTGAATATAAACAAAAGCCACTCAGTTGATATCACTCAGCTGAATGGATGTGAGCTTGAGATAGTGCCCAATGTACAGTACATTTTAAATCAACCCAGAGGCTTCTGGTATAATAGTGATGGCTGAGTTCTGTTTCCTTTATAGCCAGAGATATATAGAGTACTTATTCATATATTTATTGGCTATTTGTCATTTTTCTTTTAAAAATATGAATTCAGTTTATCTGTTTATTAATTGGATGGTTGAGTTTTGGGAGGGGAGTTTAGCGTTCTTTGACCTCCTTGTATATTGTTTTATTAATCCATTTCTAGATATAAAGCTGGCAAAGATTTTCTTCATTCTATAAGCTATCTCTTCAGTCTAGTGAACACATTCTTTGCTGTGCAGAAGTTTTTTTAGTTTGAAGTCAGTCTTAATCATCAATCCTTGTTCCTATTTGCTATAAGCTATCTCTTCAGTCTAGTGAACACATTCTTTGCTGTGCAGAAGTTATTTAGTTTGAAGTCAGTCTTAATCATCAATCCTTGCTCCTGTTTGCTGAACCATTGGAGTTCTATGCGAATATATTCAAGTGTTTTGATATTTTTTTCCTTGTAGAAGTTTCAAAATTTGAGGTCTTACTTTAAGATCCTTGTTCTACTTTTAGTTGATAGCAGTATAGATCAAGAGATAAGGTTGTAGTTTCAGTCTTCTACATGTGGTATAGAGAACCATTTCTTCAATGAATGAGAAATAAAAATTTTAACATGGAAATAGAAGAAGATTCTCACAAACTAGAAGTATGTCTTATGTTTTTGAATTAACAGAAATGATATGATGAAAATTATTATACTTTTGAATGGAATCTAAAGATTTAATACCATACCCATCAAATTCCAAAGTCATTCTTCACAGAAATAGATAAAACAATCCTAAAATTCATTTAGAATCACAAAGAACCACAGATAACCAAATAAATTTTCTTTTTTTGTGATTGACAGAGTAAATTGCTGTTTTAAATGTTATTTTATTTATATATTTCTATTATTCTAAAGTAGTTATACAAAGGAGTTTCCATCCAACAAAGCAGTTTAACCAAAGAAATCTTGAGCAAAAAACAATGCTATTGGTATCACAATACTAGTCTTCAAATAATACTACATAACAATAGTTAAAAGATGGGGCTGGGAATATAGCCTAGTGGCAAGAGTGCCTGCCTCATATACATGAAGCCCTGGGTTCGATTCCCCAGCACCACATATACAGAAAACGGCCAGAAGTGGCGCTGTGGCTCAAGTGGCAGAGTGCTAGCCTTGAGCAAAAAGAAGCCAGGGACAGTGCTCAGCCCCTGAGTCAAAACAATACCACTTTTTTCTAAATTCTTCATCAAGTTAATTCTTTTATTGTGTTGTATTGTATCATGTTGTATTATAGACAATTATATTGCATTATACTGTACTGATACAGTGAGACAAGATCATACTGTAGAAGTGGAGCTGTGTCTCGGGGTGGTAGAGTGCTAGTCTTGAGCTAAAGAGCTCAAGGACAGTGCCCAGGCCCTAGGTTCTAGCCCCTCAACCAGAAAATAAAGACCATACTATATAACCAGACTAATTATGAACTGCCTCAGTCTCTGATGTGCTGTGTTTATAGACATATGTCCAACCCCAACATCTATTTTTAGTTATTTATGCATGTGTATGTATGTCTGTACGTATGTTTGTGATACTAGTGTTTGCAATCAGGGCATGAGTTTGCAAGAATTCCACCACTTGATTGACATACCTTGTCCTTTTTGCTTTAGTTTTTTTCAAACAGGGTCTCATGCTTTCGCCATGGGACCAACATTGAACCTTAATTCTCCTACCTCTGCCTCCCATGTAGCTGGAGTTAGAAGAATCAACCACCATTTCTGCACCAAATACAGGGTTCTTTTGCTATGTTTTCTTTTGTTTTTGAAATTCTATGGGTCTAACTCAGGGGCCCTGGACTTACTAATCACTCACTCTATCAATTGAGCTATGTCCTAAGTGCTTTTTACTTCTCTCACCTTTCAAATAGGGTTTACTATCTGAAGTTCTTTTCTTTTTTTCCCTTTGGTTTATCCCCTGTAGTCACCATTTTTAATCTGCTACCCTGTGTCTTGTATATTCATTTATCTGATTGAGGAAGGGAAGGGGAATAACAAAATGGTAAAACAAAGACAAAGGGTGAACCAATGCAACAGTGATACAAGACAGTAGGTTGGAAATGTACTTTACAACTTGAGGCAGGGGGACAGTTTTGGGGGCAGTGATAGTGAGAGAAAATGAGGGAGAGGGTAACAATGTCAGACAAGAAATGTCATTACCTTACTTACGTAACTGTAACCCCTCTGAGCATCACCTTTACAACAAAATAAAATAAAATTATAAAAAAATCATGTTATCAGGGCTGGGAATGTGGCTTAGTGGTAGAGTGCTTGGCTACTTACTATGCATGAAGCCTTGGGTTCAATTACTTAGCACCACATACACAGAAAAAGCCAGAAGTGGGCACTGTGGCTCAAGTGGTAGAGTGCTAGCCATGAGCAAAACAGAAGCCAGGGACAGTGCTCAGATCCTAAGGATGGAGCACTAGGACTGGCAAAAAAAATCATTTTATCTATAACTAATTCAATATACCACATTCAGTAGCACAGTTCTGAACCACAAACTTTCCTTCCTTGAATTTTTGGTCACTATTACTCTACCTTTCTTTGAGTAATTGCTTGATTAATATACTACTCTAATGATTAGATTTTAGTTATAATTAAACAGGCCAAAATTTGTTTTGCTCATCTTTGAATCTTCAGAGCTTAGCAACATATGTGACCAATAGGAATTACTTAATAAATAATTACTATGATAGCATTATGCCTGGAATATTTTAGTTTATGATTGAATTGTTGTTGAATACATCCATAGCCAATGGAGATGTACAATATGATGGATCTTCACCAGGGTAAAGAAGAGGGGATTTTACTGACAGTGACATCAGCAGCAAAATTGTATCATTGTGTATTCTTCCCTTTCTAAAAGAGCTCAGTGATTAATAATGACATTTTGATTTATTAATTTACAAATTAGGATCATTAAGATTATAAAGGTCATTCTAATGATCTAAATAGTTCTACAGTCTAAGATCATTTAGTTTGTGAATATGTCACTCATCAATTTACTTCTATAATTAAATATTCTAGTATCTTAATAGTTACAAATTCCAGGATGACACATTTTAATATTGGGATGTTCATTATACATGTAAAAGACAAAAAAATCAAGAGAAAATTTACAGTTTGAAAACTGCAAGATATTGTGTGTAGCAGGCAAACATAAACGCTACATGGATATCTCCTCTAAATTCCTACAGTTTCCTTTAAATGAAATTTTAAATTGTTTAAAGCAAAAGTCAGGGGTATTTTTGCCTAGGTAAACAAATGCTACTAAAAGGTGAGACACTGTTTCACTTGAACCTTAAACGAATACTTGTTCACATCTCAAATACAATAATAGATTTTTTTCTGTACTTAATAAGACCCCTTTAATTCAATAGTACAGTTTTCATTTAGAATAAAAATTAAGTTAATGACTAGAGGCCTTTTTCAGTGACTATTAATTTTCTAAAAGATAAGCACATTTTTCTTTAGTAGGCTATATATAACAAATCTATTGGTTCCAACTTCCTTCTTTTTGACTTCTCTGGCTCATTTTCCCATCACCCACTAGCAAAAGGGGAAAGTTAGTAACTAGGTTCAAAGTCAGGAATGAAATTAGAGTCACACTCAAGCAAGGGAAGGTGAGTTTTGAAATTTGAAAAGAAGCCCTTCAAGGGTCATATAATTACTAGGGAGTTACCAAAAAAATTATTACTGCTGCATATTCCTCCTCATTTGAGAAGAAGATGCCACAATGCCACATGGCAGTGGAGTTATAAATGGTGGCATGCAAATGAGTATGGAAAGTACATACGTTCATGTTCTGTTGCCCCATTTGTTAATGGAAAATGCAACATCAGAGAGCATACCTTTCATGGAGAATGACATATTTAGGACATTGGCTGGGATTTACAGTCAACCAACTTTCTGCCGCTTCATTGGCTTTTACAATTCGTTCCAATTTCCACTCACAGGAAAGAAACTCATGGTGCATAAATTAGCATATATCTTTGTCATGCTTCTTCTGTCTGCTTATTGTGCTTATTTTTTTTTAACTTAGCTAATTTGTTTATGTGATGGCTCCCTACAATCATGCCTTGGAAGATAATTTTGCCTTCATGAACATGTCTCTATTGCACTATTGCTACGCCATTGCCCTTCTCTTCAAGTTCTACCTTGACTTAAACACTCCGTCTTTTTTTTTGTGAGTCCAATTTCCTATATTTTAATGTCTAGAAAAAGTTTTAAAAAAGAGTAAATAAAAATGTGACACACTTCAGGGCTAATATATTAAAAAAGGTCTGGAAACTGTACATCATTTAGTGTTTCTTATATTAGAACATTAATTCTTAGGAAAAAGTATTATGCAGATTTAATCAGCACCTTAGAGATGTCATCTGAATCTTTTGAGACTTTTGTAACCCTTATTCTAACCTAGTTTTTAAATTTTTCAGGTGTTAATGAACTATTTTTTTTCTGTAAACAGGAAATCAAAACCACTTTGGATAGATTGTCTCATATTATTTATTTGACTGGTAGATTTAAGCATTTCATTTTCACTTTTACCTGAAGTTATAATGTTGCCACAAATTATATGCCCTAAAACCAAATAATTAAGTTATGGGGAGACCAATTTCATTTACAAAGACTGGATTTTTAGAAAAGCACCACTATGACTATACATAATGTGAATCTAAGCATAGTATCACAGTGCCCTTTTAATAATTACTTAAAATATAATTTAATGCTAAGTATGATGCCAATTCTTATTAATGGCTGAACAGTTCAGTTATTATAGTTAAAGGTGTAGCTGCCTGCCCCTGGAAGTCAAAAATACTGGAGATAGGAAGGAAGGAATCAGATTTATTCAAGGATCAACAATCTTGAGAAGAGATGGTCACCTCAAAGTTCTATCTCAGATACAGAGTTAAAAGAGCTCTTATGGGGAGGGCAAGGAGGTACTTAGTAAAAGAATGTGCAATAATACTACTGCTGAACAGTTTTGTTCATCCAGTGTCTTTTTTCTGTCTTGATAGAAAATTCCTGTATTTTCTTCATGCAGTTTAATTCATGTGTTTTCTGTAAGTTGATGCAAAGAATTCAAGCCTGGGGAGAGGGTGTATTACAAAGGGCACAAGAGATTCTAGATTATGTAAATCTAAAGAAAGATCATTGCTCAGCATCTTAACCAGGTAAACTAAGGTGACCTTTCCCACTACCAGTTTTGAAAGGGCTGGGGTAGGGTCAAGAGGAGAGGGCTAGGGGAATGAAGAGGAAAAATGCAATCAAAACTTCAATGTACACATCACTTTGACAATAAATAAGTAATTATTCAAAAAAATTTCAATGTACAACCTGCAAAATTAAATATTTAATACCTAATATTTAATACCTAAAGAATGAAGGAAGACTAGATTGGGAGGGCTAGGTGAGAATGTTGAAAGGGATGGCACTGATCAAGAAGTATTGTATTCATAAACTGCTTTGTTAAATGGCAACTCCTCTGAACAACTACTTTTAAGATTTAAAAAAAAGGGAGGGGAGGGGCTGGGAATGTGGCTTAGTGGTAGAGTGCTTGCCTTGCATGCATGAAGCCCTAGGTTCGATTCCACAGTACCACATACACAGAAAAAGCTAGAAGTAGTGTTGTGGCTCAAGTGTTACCCTTTAGCAAAAGAAGCTCAGGGACAGTGCCTAGGCCCTGACTTCAACCCCCAGGATTGGCAAAAAAAAAGGGGGGGAGGGAACTTAAAAGATTTAGGTAGGAAAAAACAAAACAATTCTGTCAAGGGAAACTTCCTTGAGGAGCTGGCATATTACAGTATAGGCCATGGCAAAGTAAATTTTGTATTTTGATGGCTAACTTGAGTGAATATAATGTTGAAATATTACTTGTTTTTACTCTCAGAAACACTTTTTTCTTTTTCGGTTTCTACAACCTATGAACCACCATTTTATCTATAGTTTTTATCTATAGCTACCTATAGTTTTATCTATAGCTTTTATCCATAGTTTTTATTTATAGTTTCTATAAATCCTTTAAAATCTTTCATGATAATGATCAAACTTTTCTTCTAGGACTCAATTAAACCTGAAGAGCAGCCAGGTGCCTGTGGCTCATGCCTGTAACCCTAGCTAATCAGGAGGCTGAGATTTAAGGATCATAGTTCAAAGCTAGCAAAGGCAAGAAAGTCTATGAGACTGTTATCACCAATTAACCACCAGAAAACCAGAAGTGGCACTGTGGCTCAAATGGTAGAGCTCTAGCCTTGAGCTGAAGAGCTAGCTCAGCGACAGCACGCAGGCCCCAGAGTTCAAGCCCCATGACCTGACCAACCAAAACAAAAAACTGAAGAGCCTTTTTCTATTCCAGAAAGGAGGTGGAGAATCTTCCAGTACTTGTGGGTATCACTCAATACAGGACCTATCACTTTGTTTCCAAGCAGGAAAACAACATGATCCTTAAAGGCAATGATTCTCACACTTTATAAAGTAGAGAATTTATTCAAACAGATTGTTCTGTTTCCTGCCTCAGTTTCTGAGTTAGTAGATCTAGGTGAGAATTTACATTTCTAACAGGTTCCCAGCTGATGCTGATGTTACTTGACCATACATTTAAAAATTAATAATTGAAAGAAATATAGTGGGTAAGGGATGACAGTAACCAAGTACATTTTTAATTGATAGTGCAAATAAAACAAAGAAAATTTGGGAGAGATTTTATCCTTTCTGATAAATCCTATAGGATTTAACAAGCTTTGTTATTATCCAGAATGCATATTTTATTTTTGTTAAGTAGATGGAAATATTGAAAAGGCAAACTTGAATATAATCTGAAATAAGAGAGTTATCAGAAGAATTGAAGAATAACTGGACAACCCAGATTATGCTTTGCTATCTTGTGCTGATTTTTCTGGATAGCTATGTGTATGTGCGTTATTTCTCTGTATATCTGTGATGTTCAGTTTTGGCTTGTCTCTGTGTAAGCTTGAAATTCTTTTAATTATTTTTTCCTTAAGAATCTTTACCCTTTCCATGTTTTTCAGAAAGAAAAAACCCATAAAAATAGCAAACCATTTCTAATAGCAAACCATTAAATAACTATTCTGGTTCCTATAGTGTGTAAATTCATGAAGTAAGGATTGTTTTCCCGCCATTGGAGAAAAATTAAGGGAGTACATTGGTTACAAATTAACTGTCATGTCCATCCTCCTATATTCACTCCCCTTGAGCTATGACTTTTTAACTCATTTCATTCCTGCCCCATGACTCTGAGATGGCCTTGTGAATTATTTTGGCCAACAGAATATCGCAAAAATAACATCATACCAGTTTTGAGCCTAGGTTTCAAGAGACTTTGAATTACTTTTACTAGCTTTCTTGCTGCAGCCTTTATTCAACATCTACGTAGTCAAGCCCACTCTACTTCCTGTTGATAATGAAGTCAATTCCTTCACCAAAGTCAATAGACTAGAAATACCACAAAGATTTATTGTGACCAACAGCTGATTTTAGATGACAAAATAAATCCAGAGTGACTCTTTTAAACTTCTACAAATGGATGTTGTTTATTAGTATGTAAAAGTTAACTTGTAATAGACTTAGAAGTTTCTTTTGCTAAAAGCACTCTTTACTTGCGTCTGCAGATGTCTGATGGTTAGATAACTGGAAGCAGGATAAAATGCTGGCATCTCTGTATTCATTTCCTGTCTCCTTTGTTAAACTTTGCATTGGATGCCTGCTTAGTTCTATTAACAGATATGTTAATCACTGAAGAAACATTCATCAAAAACTAGTAATATTCTGCCTTCAAGGCTGAAGGCTCCAAGATATTTTTAAGATTTGCAGGGACATAATCAACACATTATCAATTGGTAGCTTTTACTATATCCTGTTCCGAATCACTGGAGGTGTGCCACAAAGTTTCCAGAGTCATTGCCCTAAACCTTTACTGAACTTGCTTCATCTTGTCTCTCTGATTTGTCCTTTTCTCTGGATCATTCTCTCATGGAGTTCAATAACAAGTCAATGGATGTACATCACTAACAAGACATAATACTACCCTTCCCAGCTGCAAATATCAACCTGCCCACTTTGACCAATATTATTTCACTATACATATTTTTGCCCCTTACCAGCTATTCTTCTTCCCCATGTAACCCCTAAAGCTCTTATCCACTTCCCAAAGAGAAACCCAAGGTCACTTGGGCACCATGGTCCTTTCTAATTCACTATTACTTTTCCCTTTGTTTTCTTTTTTTGGGGGGGTGTTTTGTTTTTGTTTTTATTTTAAGTTTTTATTATCAAACTGATGTACAGAGAGGTTACAGTTTCACACGTTAGGCATTGGTTACATTTCTTGTACTGTTTGTTACCTTGTCCCTCATACCCCCCTCCCCCCTCCCCCTGTCCCCCCCTGAGGTGTTCAGTTCACTTACACCAAACAGTTTTGCAAGTATTGCTTTGGTTGTTGTTTCTCGTATTTTACCCTTTGTCTCTCAATTTTGGTATTCCCTTTGAATTTCCTAATTCTAATACCAGTACACACTGTTTCCCATACACTCAGATAAGATTACAGAGATAGTGTAGATACAATCACAAGAAGGTGATACACGAACATCATCAATAGTAGAAACTACAGATACACATGGGATGTTGAAAGTAGGTTCAACTCTGATATAACAATCATTTTCATAAACTGGAGTTCATTTCACTTAGCATCATCTTATGGGATCATAAGGGTATAGCTATTGGGCTCTTGTGATCCTCTGTTGTGACTTGCCTAAACCTGTGCTAATTAGTCCCAATAAGGGAGACCATAGAGTCCATGTTTCTTTGGGTCTGGCTCACTTCACTTAGTATAATTTTTTCCAAGTCCTTCCATTTCCTTACAAATGGGGCAATGTCATTCTTTCTGATAGAGGCATAAAATTCCATTGTGTATATGTACCACATTTTCCTGATCCATTCGGCTACGGAGGGGCATCTGGGTTGGTTCCAGATTCTCCCTAATTTATTGTTGGTGGGAATGTAAACTGGTTCAGCCACTCTGGCGAGCAGTATGGAGATTCCTCAGAAGGCTAAATGTAGAAATCCCCTATGACCCAGCAACCCCACTTTTGGGTATTTATCCAAAAAACTACAAACAAAATCAAAGTAAAGCCACTAGCACAACAATGTTCCCTTTGTTTTCTGGGTTGAGCCTTCAGAACTAGTCTGTCAGGACCTCTGAAGTTAGGCCTCTGGTCCAGAACGCTAAGGAGCCAAATATAATGTTAAGAACCATTGCAAGTTCAAAGTGAGGCTGACAATTTAAGATCCTGTAAAAATATTTATTGTTAATTTCTACATGGCATGCAAAGTACTTTTCTATTCTAGAATAGTTTAAAATAGTGAGATACAAAATATATAAAATGAAGTTACTAATTAGCAACTTTAAATATTCTTGCTTCACCCAGATACCAGCGACTTATGCTTATAGTTCTAGCTGCTTAGGACACTGAGAATGGGAAGATTATAGTTCACCATCTCAAGAACCCTTTGGAACACTTGAGTTGTTTCAAAGGCATGTGCCTCTTATCTCAAGCTGCATATGGGAATGAGACTGGGTGGATTGTGGTGCCAAGTCATCCTGGACAGAAAAATCTACAAGAATCCCTCTCCACAAATAGATGTTGGATGCATTAGTACATAGCTGTGATCCTATCAATGACAGGAAGTCTATAAGTAGCTGGGCCAGGGCTTGGGTATGTACCTGTGTTGGAGTAAGATCCTATCCTAAAACTAACCAGTGAAAAACGTCCATATGGGCATAACTCAGCAGTAACACTTGAATTGAACAAATGTGAAGCGCTGAGTTCCAACTTCTAGTACCATCATTTTTTTTCCATAAAACAAGTGAAATTCATTTGAAAAGAACAAGATGATCCTAGGTGATCCTTTAATCTCCATTCCCATAATTCAGTTAAGAATATTAACATCATAGTGGAAATCAAAGGCAGCATATATTGTTTCTTTTTGTGAACCTTTGCATGGTAATATTTTACTATTAGAACAACCCTGTAAGTTTGAAATAATCTCCAAGTTACAGATTTTGAAGTTGAGGTTTATTCTAATATTCTCAAGGCCAATAATGTAATGTGTAGCAAACTTAGAAGCTATATCTATATCTTTCTGACTCTAGAGACTTCAGCCATAACCATTTTACTATTCCGATGTCTTCATTTTTCCTTGAGTGAAGAGTTTATCCTGATTTAACATTTTATGAGGATGACAGCTGAATCAAAGCAGATTTATTATCATATTTTTGTATTACTGAAACCAGGTTGTTACAGTAGAACTAAAGATATTTTTCATCATATGTTTACCCATGACATTATTTGCTGCTAGTGAATCCCTTTAGTAGATATTAGACCAAAAGTATAAATTTTATACTGAAATATTTTTAAAAATCAAAAGATACTCAGGCCTGAAGGAATAGAATGGAGCTTGAGATTACTGGTTACGGCAGCTGTCTAGAAGCAATCTCTATTCCTAGTGACAGTTTGGCTCAACAGATACTTGGCCCAATTTCTGAGGGCTTCTCACAGTGGACACAAATAGAATTCTCATGTTTATATGGAACCACAGTAGATCTCACATAGCCAAAGCAACTGTGAGCAAGAAAGAAGCTGGCAATATTACACTTCAAATTATATTACAAAGCAACAATGTAACAGTGGTACTCACATAAAAATTGACACAGAAAATAATAAAATCAGTTAGATTCCAGAAATAAATCCATGCTTATCTAATTAATTTTCAACAAGGATGCGATATGGAAAAGGACAGTCTCTTCAATAAATGGTCTTGTCAAAACCAAAATCTATATATGAAATTAGGCACAACTCATATTATCTACAAAAATAAACATGATAAATTGAAGATGTAAGCATAAAATTTAAAACCATACAACCTACAGAGGGAAATACAAGGAACAAACTCTTTGAAATTCATCTTGACAATCACTTTTGGGTATGATCCCCAAAACACAGACACCAAAGACAAGAATAATCAAACAGGATTATATCAAAATAAGATTCTATACACCAAAGAAAACTATTAACAAAATGAAAAGATAACTATAGATTGGAACATATATCTTTAAAATTGTGCATCAGGTAAATATTCCTTATCCAAAATATACAAGTAATACATACAACTGAATAGTAAAGCACTTACAATTTAAAAATATCAAAGACCCAGTGTTAAGTGGCTTATATCCGTAATCCTAGTTACTTAGGAGGCTGAGATATATAGCTTCTCAGTTTGAAATCAGCCTAGTAAGAAAAATGAGTGAGATTCTATCATCACAATAGTCAGCAAAAACAAACAAAAAAAAAACCCTGGGCTTTATTTGTGGCTCACTTCCACTGTGGAAAACAGTATATTCATTCTTCATAAAATTAAAATTAGTATCTGATCCATTAAACCTACTTCATGATACATATGCAAAAATAATGAAGTATTCACAGGAGAAATTCATTATTCAAAATAGCTAAGATATGGAAATAACTTCCATGTCCATCAACAAAGAAATGGAGACAAAGAATTTTGCATGAACATACACTATCCATTGTTCAGCCTTAAAGGGAAGTCCAGTGGCTGAAGCCTGTGTTCCTAGTTGGTAGAGATCAGGAAATCGTTGTTCAAGGCCAACCTAGGCATAAAAATCCATGAGATTCCATTTCAATCACGGCCTGAGAAAGTTGGCACTTGGTATCCCAAATACAGGAGACACACAATGTTTGGGTGTAGTGGCAAACATCTATCATTCCTAGAAATACAAGGAGGCAAAAATAGGAAGACTACAGCCAGCCCAAGCATTAAGCAAGACCCTAACTTGAAAACAAGGCCCAAATGGACGGGTGGCACGGATTAAGAGGTAGAGTGCCTACCTAACAATCATGAGGCCCTGACTTCAATCCCAGTGTCACCAAAAAGGATATCCTGCCTTTTGTGACAATGTGGGTAGATGAAAGGATATTATGCTAAGTGAAATAAGCCAGACACAGAAAGACAAATACTACGTGACCTCATTGTTACATAGAATCTAGATTAGGCAAGCCAAATAAAATCTCAGAGAATAATAGTGGATGCCAGAACATGGGAGACATAGAAATGGATTACTATGCAACACAGTACCTATAGCCAACTAGGCCACACTGTGTATTTAAAATTTGCCAAGAGGGGAGATATTATATGTTCTTACCAGGCCCAAATGGTAATGATAGTAGTAATAATAATGAGGAGATGTAAGGAAATATTTGGAGATTATGGGTTTTATTTATTTTTTTATTTAATTTTATTGTCGAGGTGAAGTACAGGGGGTGACAGTTATGTACATAAGGTAGTCTTTGCATTTCTTTTCAAACTTGTTATCCCCTCCTTCATTTTTCTCCCATTTTCCCTCCCTCAAGCTCCCCCCCCAAGTTGTACAGTTAATTTCCAACATATTGTCCTGTGAGTATGGCTGTGGCATTGGTTCACCCTTTATCTGTTGTCTTACCGTTTTGATGTTCTCCTTCCCTTCCCTAATTCAGATAAACATGTGTACAATACCCCGAGTACCAAAATCAAATAAAGTGACAACAGGGGGTAAATCATAAGAAAGAAAAATGAAAGAAAAAAATAATTTCACATAGTACATTAAAATAACAACAAATGATAAACCTCTTGTTTCCATATCTCGGAGTTCATTTCACTTAGCATCATCCTATATGATCATACGTACATAGCTATTGAGCTATTGTGTAGATGCTGTTTATGATTATATGTTTATGGTCTTCATTATAGTGATGATTTCATACATATACAATTACTGCTCAGCTAATTAAGATGTATACATTAAATATGCTTTAAAATGTCAACTATATTTCAACAAAGTGTTGAATAAAACGAAGAATCATTAACATTAAACAGGATGTTTATATATCCTTAGTTCATGCCCAAATTAGTAGCAGACTTACCCTTTCACTTTACCTTTGCCAAGTGGATTTAGAATTCTGCAGACTCTAATTTATTAAAATTTACTACTGAAGTAAGAATGACAGTTAGTTCTTTCTATTTCTCAATATGGGACCATAGTTTTATTAGAATGCTTGCCCTCTGAGCTCAGCAAGGAGCATGTTATAATTAGATGAGCATTACAATAGAGACACTGTTAATGGGATTTTTGAGAAATAATAATAAAAAAAAGAAAGCCTACAAGAGTATCTCCATTAGAGTCTGTATAAGTAAGGGAAACCTGTCTTGGGGGACTACTAAAGAAATCAGCATGAGTTAGTTAACTGAAGGTCAAACAAAATGACATGATATGCCCTAGGGAATTCTGTTAAAGTAATCATTGCAGATAAGGGACTGACTGACTGTCAGAGTTGTCTCTGCCTATTTCTAATATGAAAATAAAGATGGGAATTAGAAACAACTGAAATGGCCAATTTATTTTGGCATAGACATAAATATCATCTATTAACAAATAGTGTTAAAATATATTTTCTATACATTAAGGGTATGAAATTATAGGATAGTTTATAATGAAAGCATTCTCATCCACAGTATTTAAAATAATTTTCAACTCTGTCCCTAAGATAAAATGGTTTCCATGTAGCTTTTTACTTTCCTTAATATTTGCCATTGAGAGACCACAGGCAATTAATTGGTCATGGCATTCACTTTGGGATTTCTTTCTGTTTCTTTTGTCTGTTACAATTTATAGCAT
The DNA here is from genome assembly GCF_023159225.1 of Perognathus longimembris pacificus. NCBI lineage: Eukaryota > Metazoa > Chordata > Mammalia > Rodentia > Heteromyidae > Perognathus > Perognathus longimembris. The sequence continues at coordinate 96,796,389 of NC_063188.1, forward strand.
CAGGAAAAAGCATAGGAATAACAAAGTTAAAAAAATAACGTAATAGTGTTGCTGTAACATAAGATTATTTTTTCATGTTTGGGATACAAAATAGAAATTCAACTAGAAGTTAGACAAAAAGACTAAGATTGAGAATATATCATTATTATTCTTAATATCTCTATAGAAATAATAAAATATTGAAAATGCATAACATATGTTATGTGTTGAAAACACACATATACACACATATGTTATCTTAAATCAGTAAGCATACATGGAAATTAGCACCTTCTTTCAGTATCCATTTGTTAGTATGGCCCCAGGAAATTTCACTGATGGTTATAGAACAAAGGTTACAGCAATGGATTTAAAGAATCTACTGACTTATTTTAAATGAATAAATTCATATATGTTTATGTATCTTAGCTGAATGACTTTAAGTCACTATTTTTGCCATTTTTTCAAATGGAAATTAATCAAATCAAATAATTTCTTGTTAGAAGCAACAGATAATATTATACACTTGGGTATGAACAGATTAATTACTGAAATTTTTACATGTGTGATATCAATATTTGACTCTGGTATATAACTATGTAAAAGAATTGCATTGTATTTGAACAAGGTTTACAAAATATTACTGGCAGTGTGTCAGTGGCTTTTGCTCACAAATTACCTCTATTGACCAGTGTTAGAGTGGTTTTTTTTTTTCTGCTTTTTTTACATATTTGCTCTAAAGTATTAGTTGATGTTTTTAATTTAAGAAACAAGGAAATTTCAAGTGCCAGTGGCTCATGACTATAATTGTAGCTACTCAGAAGGCTGAGATTTAAGGATCACAGTTCAAAGATAGCCTGGGCAGGAAAGTCAGTGAGACTTTTATTTCCACTTAAACAACAAAACAAAGCAGGAATTGGAGCTTTGGCTCTAGCCTTGAGCTCAGGGATAGTGACAAGCCCCCAAGTTCAAGCTTCAGGACTGAACAGAAAAAGAAAAGGAAAGAAACAAGGAAGTTCTTTGGTAGTTATAGTGTTTGCTTGTTCAGAATAGGCACACTAGGAAGGAGAATCCTACGTGTGTGGAAGAGGAATACTGGGAAAACTTAGCAACTGAAAAATAATAAAATATTCTTTGACCTCTCCTGCCTCTGTTTTTACCTTTTTGTGTTTTAACAATGTCCATGAAAACTTGACCCTGAACAGCATACCTCACTGTTTTTACTAGTGTATATTACAGAACTTTTAAAGACATTTTAAATATAGCCTTGGGATTCATAAGCATACCTTTTCACATCTGGCAGATTATAAACTTCCCATTGCATGCTTGCTTTGAACATGAAAACATTACTTTCAAAGAACTTCCTTGTTTCTTTTCTCTTCTTTTTCCTTTCATTCTTTTCTTTTTCAGTTTGTGTGCTCCTGGGGCTTGGACTCAGGTCCTGACTGCTATCCTTGAGCATTTTTCCTCAAGGCGAATTAATGCTTTACTAGTTGAGCCACAGCTCCACCTTCACTGGATTTATAAATGAAAACTATTTCTGAGGAAAAGAAGTAACATGTTATTCAGTGAATAATTACCATAGAATGTTGGATCTGTGAAGAAATAAGGAGCATGGTACACCATAAATGAGATGAGGGAATTTGCAAAGTATATTTCTCTGGTCCATTGGTCTCATAATGAAATTATGTTCTTATAGATATGAAAGAAAAGGAAAATGGTGTTCTTGCTGATTAGATTCTTTTTAAAAATTCTCACATTTCAGCAAAGCCTTTTTGTGTTTCTATATTCTTCTAGACTCTGAGAGTTTAGTATAAAATAAGGAGTCCACATGTTCTATAAAATTATTTTTATTATTATACCCTTCACTCTTCTTCAGTTTAGGTTTCCAAGTTCACATCTTGAGATCTCTGCCTTTAAAATATCTAGTGATGATTTTCACAGTTACCTCATGTAGAAAAGAACAGGATACTTGTCTTCCACACAAAGCATTGTACATTCCACCTCCATGCTAACCCAGTCTTGTCAAACCTTACATTTTCTTAAGATGGGACTTAAATTAAATTTTTGTTTTATTTTTGCTAATTTATTGTGTGGTTGTAGAATTTTTCTTGTACTAATTTTAGAAAGTGAACTATTTGAGAATTTGTATCAAGTTTATAAGACATAAAATCAATAACAGATGCTCTCTAATTTACAACTGTTTACAGTCTGAAAAAATCCACTGTAAGTTGAAAATACTATAAGTGAAGAATGCATTTGATACCTATAACCCATCACACATCCTCTTTGATCAGTGGTCTGACTGAGAGCTGTGGCTTGTGCTTGCTACCTGGCATCATGGGATAGAATCATATTGCATATCACTAGGCTAGATAAACATCAAATTTTAATTAAATTTTTGTCGGACATTGGGCTTGAAAGGGGCCTGGGCACTGTCCCTGAACTATTTTGCTAGCACTCTACCACTTTGAGCCACAGTGCCACTTTTGGTTTTCTGGTGCTTAATTAGAGATAAGGGTCTCATGGGCTTTGCTGCCAGGGCTGGCTTTGAACCGGAATATGCAGATCTCAGCCTCCTGATAAGCTAGGATTACAAGCATGAGCTACTGGTGCTTGGAGTAAATTTCAAAAAATTTCAGATGCATATTTATCATTTTAATACCTTGTAAAATCAGAATATTGTAAGTAGAGCCATCATAACTTGGAAATGAATTATGTGAAAGATGAAACCAAATATTACAAAGCAAAGAATTTATACTTTAACATACATATTTTTGTTTTGTATGTTTATCTTAATATCTTAAAAGTCATACAGATGAATTTCAATTTAACATATCAATTTATGAGTGTAATGTCTGTTGATCATACAGTGAATTTTGTCTTCAATTTGTTCGTAAATTAAAATTGTTTCAAACTGAAACAATGAAATGATATTTGAAAAATATTAGCACATACATTAAGAGCTTTCTTGAGTACTGTTTCATATTAGCTTAGGAATCTTTATAAACTGCATGGGATAGTTACAACCCAGTCTCTCATAACAAGCAATACTCTCAGCCCATGAATAGAAGCAATTCATGATCAAGAATTGTCCTTTCTTAGAAAAGTGAAACTTTTTCTAGCTGATTTTGTACTTAGTATTATCTGCAGCACAAGAGACATGTCATTTTTTAGGGTCTTGGAGAAAACAACGCTTCTTATTTCTTTTCTTACAAAGGTCTTTTTTTCTACAGCTTAGCTCACATTTACACACACACATATTTAAGAACTATCTCCCATCATTCTCATCATTCTGTTTTGTCTATTGGTATATATTTAGTGCTCAGAGTAGTGCTTGGAATATAGTATTAAGTAATAAATAATTTTGAATGAATTAATTTTAAGAAAATCTAAGTATTCCTTTCCGGGTGTCTTCTACTTTTAGTTGCTTCGATTTCAAAACTGACCAAATCCCTTGTACCACAAATAAAAGAAAAAACTCCTTCCACATATCCTCCCTTTATTATTAGATAGTTTTCTTTCACTTTCATTATGCAATCTTTATACAGATGAAATGTATTTTGATGTTTTCACCCTCTGTAATTCTTTTCCTCAGCTCCTCTCTTTAAGCCCCTAAAACAATTATACAATTTCCAACATGCTATTTGTGTGTGTGTTTGTCTGTATGCATGTATGTAATCATGCATTTCTAGGTGTGTTGGTATCTTTTAGGTCTAATAGAATGGGTAGAATAAAATAGAATAGGATGTATATCTTTTTGGAAGCTAAGAGTTTACATTAACCTGATTGAAGTAACATGTAAGCATGTGAATTCCCTTTGAACAATTAATATATGCTTTAAATGAACTATAGCAGGGCACTAGTGACTCATATTCAGGACACTGATATCTAAAAATCAATGTTCAAAGCTAGGCTGAGCAGGAAAGTCCATAAGATTCTAATCTCCAGTTAATCACCCAAAAGCCTGAAGTAGAGCTGTGGCTCAACTGGTAGACCATTAGCTTTGAGCACAAAAGCTTAGGGACCATTCCCCGGCCCTGAACTCAAGCTCTAAGACTGGTATCAAAAAGAAAGGAAAGAAGGAAGAAAGGAAGGAAGGAAGGAAGGAAGGAAGGAAGGAAGGAAGGAAGGAAGGAAATAAGGATAGGACATGTTTGGGGCAAGGTGATTGCAGAGGTGACAGGAGGCAAATACAATTGAATTACTTTATATACATGTATGAAATCTGTTGTTTAAAGAAAAGGAGATAAGGGACAGTGGTAGAGGGTATCAGTTTGATCAAAATACATTGTAAGCAATGAAGCCCTCTTGTATAACTACTAAATATGAATAAAGTGTTAAAAACGTAATAGAGGGCTGGGGATATAGCCTAGTGGCAAGAGTGCCTGCCTCGGATACACGAGGCCCTAGGTTCGATTCCCCAGCACCACATATACAGAAAACGGCCAGAAGCAGCGCTGTGGCTCAAGTGGCAGAGTGCTAGCCTTGAGCGGGAAGAAGCCAGGGACAGTGCTCAGGCCCTGAGTCCAAGGCCCAGGACTGGCCAAAAAAAACAAACAAACAAAAAAAAAACATAATAGAATCATAAAAATTGAGGGAGAGAAGGTAAAAGAAAAAATAGCCCAACTGAATTGAATGAACAAGAATATTCAATATTGCATATTCCCTTTCCCCATATTAATTCACTTACAAGTGAATTTACAAGCCCATGTAAAACAAGTGTCTCTTTGCATCTTTAAAATTAAACTTCTCTAGTTAGCATATAAGATCCAGTTCCAAAGATGCATTTTATCTTCCATGTTGACCTCCTTATGGCAAACAATACTTTGAAGTTTTCCTTTGTTCTTAAAAAACCTCCCAGACTTATTAGATTATAAAATGGGACATTATTTCATATTCTCTCTTCTAAAATGGGATGGTAGCTCATTTCTCACTTCTGTCCCCACATTACTGCCTTCTTGCAAGCTATTTAATAGTCTGAGGAGTGAGTAAAAACATGGATTCCTGAATTTAATTCTTTAATTAAAATTATGCTTCCCTCAGTTCCTAACTCTTGTGAGAGTGCTCCTAAATTTCTCTGTAATAACAACTTCTGTAAAATGAAGAAAATAATTCGACCGAATTTATAGGTTCTCCAGACAAGATAAGGACAACCAGACTATGTGATACTTAGCTCAATATATATATTAATCATGAGACATTATGTAACAATACCTAAATGTATTTTCCATTCACTTGCCCCAATCCCTATTAGTACGGCATTCTCCATACTGTGATATGAGCACCACTGGACTGATAGTCACATTTAACTTCATTTTATTCCTCACCATCTCCTTCAGTCAGCTACAAAATACCACTTTACCTGTTCAAAGTGATATTCTCTAAACCTCAACCTTGTTGGCTCTAGCCTATAGTTTTGTAGATATGGTTATGATTGGTCACCCTGAATTTGATTATAGGGTTTGAAACAAACATGTCAAATAACATTGATTGTTCTCAAATTATTTCATTTAATTATTCAAGCAATCACTTGAGGACCAATTATTTTTGCTACTCAATAGGACTAGTACGTAAAGCTCAGATGATCCTTGACCAAAATAACTTAGTTACTAATACCATAAATGTTAGACCTGAGCCTTCCCTTACATTCTTTGTTGTGTGTCAAGATAAAAAAGAATCTTAGACAATATTTTCTCAGGAAATCCAGAGTTGTTAATAAGTCTCAGGAAAGCCAGAGTTGTAAATATGTCCCAGAGGTCACACGTATTGGCATTTTACAGAGTTCCTATCTCAGTTAAATTATGGTAGCTGGATTAGATGAGACTAAACTTCCATCAAGTAAACTAGTACTTTTCTCAAGAAAATTAAACTAAGCTTCTCTCAGTCAAACCAGTGTTTATCTAAAAGCAGTTTATTATATAATAGTATGTAGGGACTAGGTTGTGAAAGCCTTTCATCATTTATGTTATGATGTACGTTGTTTCAACTTAATGTTTTACCAAATGTAATAAATAATTTGGAAAGCAACCAAACTATTTTATGCAGCAATAAGCACGAATACCTGGCAAGTATTGGTATATTTAGCCTGGTATGGAAAATAAAATGTTGGCATGAATTTTTTGATCTCCAAAGCAAGCAGAAAAGAAGCAATCTGAATTGTTAATTCCAGAATAACTGAGCAAAGTAAGACCTAATCCTAAAATATAGACCACATCAGCACAAAGATGGCACAACCCAGTATAACAGTGACCATGAACTCCTTTACAAATATGAATAACCTTTTGTGTTATTACTTCATACTTATCTACAATAGTTTTTCAGATAATTTTGAAATCTTTAACTATGTTTATGCTCATCTCCATGTAAAGCTGGCGAAACATAAAGTCTTTGGGGTATGGTACTTGTTATTAATTTAAATTGAAAATTCACTATTTGAATTTACTGCAGCAGATGTCCTCAGTTACCCAATTATTTTAGCACAATTTGGCACATATATAATTTTAAAAGATCTTGTATCTAGGCAAAGCATTTAATTTTCTACCAAATTAATCCCTTTGGAACATTACACTGGGTGCCATGGTGATTTTTAAAAAAACTTTCATAACTACAGAATGCTCCAGTAAATAGTGAAATATCTGCATTTATTTCCTTTATTACATATGATGCAGATTTTCTTATTGCTAGTTTGTACTGTTTCTCAACATAGGAGTTTTAAGTGTTATGCTCATATCTAATTCTGAGGCCTTCTGTTCTCCCATTTATTAAAAGAGATATACAGAAAACTCAAACTATATAAATTGGTCCATAATTTTTTAGCAATGTTATCAAAAACAGAAGTGATCAATAGGCTGTCTCTTTTAAGTTTTACCTAATTAAATATGAATAGGGAATATATGTGGTATTAAGAATTATTTAATGACAGTTAATGTATCCTAGTTATTGTATACCAAACTACCCCAAAACTTTTAAAATAAAGTAACCATTTTATTATGTTCATTGATCATGTGGTTTAGAAATTTGGGCACAGCATAGCAGGAATATTTTGACTCTATTTCTTCATAGATGAGGAATCACCTTGGAAACTCAAAGAATAGGAATCATTTAATATCTAAGTGCTTTTATCATCTGGGAGTTCCTTCATGGATACGTCTTGACACACAGAGCGGGATTACTAGAAAGCTAGGGACTGAGCTAAAACTGTTTACTGAGGCATCTACATGGAGCCCTTTGTTATGGTTCTGGTACCTTAAAGCATGATGTCTACTGTTTGAAGAGAAGCAATCCAGAAGGGAACATACACTATACCAAACTAGCATTTCAAGAGATACAGATGAAAGCTATATGTGACTTTCTAACATGTCTTCTTAATTCATATGACTCATTTCTACTGACAAATTATTGGCAAAACATTGAAGTCAATATAAATTTGAGAAAAGACACAGATGTCATCACTTAATAAGAGAAGTGTCATAGAATGTACTTTAAAACTACCACAAAAGATCAGCCAATAAATTTGTGTGTGCTGAATATTATCACAACTCCATATTTGTATTATTTGGATATTATGAAAGCTCTCTGTTACTGAGAAAAGAAATATGTAATGATTGTAGATCTTTCCTAAAATAATATTTCATTTCCTATCTGATTTTGACATTTCACCTATTGCTAATTCTTCCCCAAATCTCCATAACTTCTGTGAAGTACAGTTCAGCAGGGCTGGGGATATGGCCTAGTGGCAAGAGTGCCTGCCTCATATACATGAGGCCCTGGGTTCGATTCCCCAGCACCACATGTACAGAAAATAGCCAGAAGTGGCGCTGTGGCTCAAGTGGCAGAGTGCTAGCCTTAAGCAAAAAGAAGCCAGGGACAGTGCTCAGGCCCTGAGTCCAAGCCCCAGGACTGGCCAAAAAAAAAAAAAGTACAGTTCAGCAATATTGTTGACACAGTTCAATGCAACATTGTTTGGTGTGTGTGTGTGCCAGTGCTGGATTTGAACTCAGGGCCAGGGCACCAGCCCTTAGCTTTTGTGTTCAAGGCTGGAGCAATACCATTTGAACCACAGATCCACTTCCAGCTCTCTGGTGGTTAACTGGAAGGTTTCACAGACCTTTCTTCCCAGGCTGGCTTTCAACCATGATATTTGGAGTTCACTCTTCTGTGAAGCTAGGATTGTGGGCAAGAGCTACAGACGCCCAGTTAGCATTGCTACATTCATGGCGTTCTTACTGGTTTTCTCGACTCTCTTCAAGAGTCTATTGAAAAACAGTCACCTTCAGATTTCCTTTTGCATTCATGCTTAGACTTCCCTTTTCATCTAAACCAGATCACTCCTTTCCTGGTTGCTGGGATTCACATCTTCCTGTCTCATTTTTAGTTGCCTTTCTTTAGATAGATTGCTTCATAAAGTAGCTTGCTGAGCATTTCTATTGGTAGCATATTGAATTGAGAGTAAATTGTTTCCACAGGATAGAAAATGGCTTCATTTTATCTTCTCTTTTAGTTGCCAGTTTAAGTATTCATAACATTCCTGCTTGAATATTATTTTTCATAATTTTGGAAATGCCAAGATACCTTTTGGTTTGGGGGTATTTATTTTGGAAATGAATTCCTATCCCATTATAGCTCTCAGGTCTTTGTAGATAACCTGTTCTATATGGCATTGCTCTTTGCTTGTTTTTAATATTTCTTCCTGAAATCTTTCACATTTTTTTCCTTTATCTCTCGTACTAATATTTTATGGTGATGATACTTGGTGTGGTCTTTCATATTCTCTCCTTTGGCCCAGTGTGTCATTAATATTGATATTTGTACCTCTGCTTACTATAATTTTTCTTGTTTCTTATGTTGGGAAAATATACTTCGAATGTTTTTCACCGCTCCTTTCTCTCTATTATAACTTTCAGGAATTAAAAGTAAACGTTCTGGTTTGAGTCTTTGTTATTCTTCCTGGTTCTGTCCTACTCTCCACTTCATTTTTGTTTCTCTGGGGAGATTTTATTGACTTTGATTTATTGAATTTATATTTTCGTGCTGGTATTTTTAATTTCCAAGGAAATGTTCTCTTTATGTGTTTCTTTATCTGGATTCTTTGCCATTTCCATTTGCACATTTCATCAACATTTTTTATTATTTCTTTTTTTTCTGGTCCCAGGGCCTGAATTCTGGGATAGGATGCTGTTCCTGAGCTCTTCACTCATGACCAGTGCTCTATCACTTTGAGCCACAGCACCACTCCTGGTTTTCTGGTGGTGAATTAGAGGTAAGAGTCTCATGGACTTCCCTGCCTGGGCTGGCTTTGAACCACAATCCTCAGATCTCTACTTCCTGAGACGTTAGGATTACAGGCGTGAGCCACAGGGACACGGCAACATTTTCTATTATTTCTGAGTATATAGCTACATTTAACTGAAGTATTATCTTTTGCCTCATTATATTATTTTCTCCAACATCATATTTCTTTTTGTTTTATTTATATTTCTCACTTTTATGTTAGGAGCATTATTCAAATGTTTATATCTCTGATTATCTATTAATATTAGAAATGAAGTATTAAGCTGAGAATAGTACCTCATACTTATAATATTAGCTACTTACTAGACACAAACTGGAATCACAGTTTGAGGCTAGCCCACCCAAAAGTTCATGACATCACAACTTAAGCAATGAAAAGCGGAGTATAGCAGCATATAACCATGTTATCCTAGCTGGGCTCTAAATATAAACAGGAGGACCACTATCCAGGCTGGCCTTAAAAAAAACTATTTGAAAAACAACAAAAGTAGGGGCTGGGGATATGGCATAGTGGCAAGAGTGCTTGCCTCATATACATGAGGCCCTGGGTTCAATTCCCCACCACCACATATACAGAAAGCAGCCGGAAGTGGCGCTGTGGCTCAAGTGGCAGAGTGCTAGCCTTGAGCAAAAAGAAGCCAGGGACAGTGCTCAGACCCTGAGTCCAAGCCCCAGGACTGGCAAAAAAAGTAGAAAGGACTGGAAGCGTGGCTCAAGTGGTATGGTGCCTGCCTAGGAAACTGAGAACCCTGACTTCAAGCCCCAGTACTACCCACCCAACCCCAAGAAAAGATAAAAGAGTAGGGTATTACACACTTTCAGTTACTTTGGTAAAAGAACAGTTTCATCTTAGAAAGACCAGATGGTAGGTGAGAGAACAAGAGTATTTATTGTGCTGTACTATGAAGGTATGTAGTACTACATGAAAAATCTTGTTAAACAAGCCAATCTATAGAATCATTATATATCCAATTTTTTATAATATCACTAAATTAAAAGTATAGGATCATAATTATACCACAAAAGATGCAATCATTCAATAAAAATAAATACACTATTTCTTTATAACACAAATCTGACCTATAATAGCAGTTAAATATAAAATATTACAGAATTTGTGTTGTGAATGACATGTGATATATAATACTGAGTTGATGTTGAAGACTAAGTATATCAAATGTAATTTTAAAAGAATTTAATGGTGGGCTGGGGATATAGCCTAGTGGCAAGAGTGCCTGCCTCGGATACACGAGGCCCTAGGTTCGATTCCCCAGCACCACATATACAGAAAACGGCCAGAAGCGGCGCTGTGGCTCAAGTGGCAGAGTGCTAGCCTTGAGCGGGAAGAAGCCAGGGACGGTGCTGGGGCCCTGAGTCCAAGGCCCAGGACTGGCCAAAAAAAAAAAAAAGAATTTAATGGTGAAGTATTATTTTAAATTTGTTTTCAAAGTATTATATTTAGAAACAAATAAGTATTGAAGTATTGAAAACAACTACTAAGTATTGAAACAACTAAGTATTGTAAGCATTGAACAGGAAAGAGTATCTTCTGAATATTTTCCCCTCAGTATTCATTTTGCATAAATACGTTTTTCCCTCTGAATGTCTTAACTACAGAAGTAAACAAAATATTGATTCTAAATGATAACAATTTGAGAACAACCACTCTCTGTTGTTACAGAATAATTGGAATATAATTTCCTTAAAGGCTCTTGTAAAACTAATATTAGCAGCTGGAGTGCCGATGAAACAGTGCTTCAGAGCACTGAGATAAAGCAGAGAACGGCAATAATTGCTATATTTGTGTGTAATATCACAACAGTCAGTAAACAAATCACACCAAACTTTCATAAACCTAAAATCATTTCCCATACTTTATTATTACATATCTGATAAAGTTTTTCAGTGCACTATTCTCTTAATATTGGTAATCAATTTAGCTATGCTTAGGTTCACTTTGATCCATGCCTGTTAACCATCAGCAGTTTCAGGAATTAGATATTAACACATCTGAGTCAACTTTAGGTTACAGTAAATATACCATAATGTATAGTCAATATGATACCTCTATTCTCAGACTAGTCTTTGAGAAGATGTAAAATATATTTCTATAATTAAGTTAGTTATAATTTCTTAAATATATAAAATATTTGTTTTAAGTAGTATTTAAGTATTAAGGGGCTTTTTTTGAAGCTTCAGTTAAATAAGTAAGCAATCTCTTTCTATATAATATATAATCTTCAAAAGGCATTTAGAACAAGTGTCAGGAAATATTTCTTGTACCTTTGTATGGACAGAATACAGAATAATTGCTACTTTTTAATCATATATAAAAGGGTATGTTTTTATTTTATTTAAACATTTGAATGCTATTCTAACCTTTTTAAATGAGTGAAGATCATTTTAAATTTTTCAATTTATTTGAATAAAGGATTTCCCAGTATCCCCCATGATCTTCTGAATTTCATTGATATTCCTTATGACATTCCCATTTTTCTCTAATTTTATTAATTTGGGTTTTCGTCATTGTCCTAATAAGATTAACTAAGATTTTACCACTTGTAATTATCTTTTCAAAGAACCAAATTTTTGTTTCATTTATTTTCTGCATAGATATTTTAGTCACTGTTTCTTTAATTTCTACCCTACTCTTTATTATTTATTTTCATATGCTGTTTTGTCTAGTAGGTTAAGATACATCCGAAGGCTATTTATTTGAGATCTGTTTATTGTTTAATGTAGGCACGCATAGCTATATACTTTTCTCTTAGTATTTCCTTTGCTGTATCCCCAAAAACATCATTGTGTTATACAGTATGAACCAAACTCAAATGCTGCATGTGGAATATTGCTAGGTGCTGAATTTTAAAGTTGTTTCTGTCCATTTCTGTGACAAAGAGTGATCCAATAAAACAGTGATACTTTCAGGACACTATGTTGGAAATAAACTTCACAAATTGCGGGGGAGGGGAGTTGGGAGAAAAAAAAGCAGGAAAAAAGAGGGAAGGATAACAATGTTCAGTAAGAACTGCACTCTTCATTTTCTTACTTATAAAACTGTAACCCCTGAAATAATAAATAACTTAAACATAAATGCACTTAAAATTCTGTAACTAATACTTTTTTTTTTTTTTTTTGCCAGTCCTGGGGCTTGGACTCAGGGCCTGAGCACTGTACCTGGCTTCTTCCGGCTCAAGGCTAGCACTCTGCTACTTGAGCCACAGCACCACTTCTGGCCGTTTTCTGTATATGTGGTGCTGGGGAATTGAACCCAGGGCCTCATGTATATGAGGCAAGCACTCTTGCCACTAGGCCATATCCCCAGCCCTATAACTAATACTTACTGGAGACTTTCCTGTTGGGTCATTTCTCTTTACAATCAATAGAGATAAAGAATCCTAGCTATTCAGGAGGCTGAGATCTGAGGATAGCAGTTTAAAGCCAGCCTGGGTAGAAAAGACCAGGAGACTCTTACTTCCAGTTAACTCCAGCAAAAAATCAGAACTTGAAGTGTGGTTCAAATAGTAGAGTGCTAGCCTTGAGCGGAAAAGCCAAGTAAGAGTGTGAGGCCTGAGTTCAAGGTTCTGTACCAGAACACAGAAAAAAATCAAATGAGATAGAAAGGAGCTTGCAAGAACTGCTAGGACAACTTTTATGCCAAGATAAAGTTGTCACATATTTAAGCAAATTATCAGCTAATACTCATTTACAAAACATATTATATTTTTATTTATCTATAAAGAATATTTTCATACTGTGTTATTCTAAAAACCTAGTCTTACCCTCTTTCTACTAAATGTACAAAGTTACATAATTACTTACTTAACATTGCACAAATTGTTTAATTCATCAAAGTCTGTGAAACTGCCTGTCCAATACCAGAGTCACTAGCCATGTATAGCAATTCAGTACTGGAAATATAACCAGTGTAAACTGAGATGTGTTGTCTATGTCAAATATGCATTGGATTTCCAAGTTTAAAATAATTATATTAATACTTTTTATATTGATTGTATAGTCAAATGATACTATTTTAGGAATATTGAGCTAAAGTCTATTATTAAAATCATTTTACATATGTCACTCATTCCTTTTTAAAATTATGTATCTTCTGTGTAGCACTTTTCTAATGGTAATTCTAGTATTAAATCATGAGGAACCTGAAAATATGAACAAGGACTTTTATCCATTAGTGATATCACTATTATGTCCTTGGTGTTATTTCGGCATCTTGCTTCATAGAATAATAACAAAATTTCCTTAAAAATAACACTGCACTTTTTTCAGGTGCCAGTGGCTTGCTCCTGTAATTGTAGCTACTCAGAAGGCTGCTATCCCAGGATTGAGGTTTGAAGTTAATCCCAGGTAGATTCTTTTGTTGTTGTTGTTGTTGTTATTGGTGAGTTTCATGCTTTATTCTGCTACATATGGCACAGAAATATTTTACTATTAAATTTGAATTTTCAAGTCCCATATTTTGTACTTTAGTTCAGAATTATTCGTTTTTTAATTGTTATTTTAAAGTTGATATACAGAGAGGATACAATTACATGAATCAGGTAATAAGTACAATTCTTTTTGAGCCATGTCTCAACTTTGCTCACTCTCTCCCAATTTTCCTTCTCATCCCCACCTGCAAGATGAACAGTTCATTTTCCACATAAGGAGATTCTTATCTTCAATTAACCACCAAAAAGCCAATAGGGCTCAAGGGGTAGAGGACCAGTCTTGAGCAAAATAAAACCCTAAGGACAGCATTCAGGCTCTGAGTTCAAGCATTAGTACCATCACAGCACAAAAAAAATAGAAAAAAAAACATTGCATTTTAAGGATTTTCATTGAAGATAAGCAACCAACCACAACCGAGTGTGCTTCTAAAGTTAGCATGATATGGGTTTTATTACCATAAGAAACAAATTCCATCATCTCCGCAACTTAAAATAACAAGTGCAATCCTTCCCCATGATTTATATTCATCACAGGTTGAAAGGAGGATAACTTTTCATTATGGTCACTCCAAGATTATGAATGATAGAGCATGGAACATCTCAAATGTTGCTTATCTCCAATCCAAGGCAGCAGAAGAAAACTGTAGGGTTTTACATGTTTTTAAATCATATGGCTCAGAAGCTACTCATGTCAGGGTAAAATCTCATTGAAAATAACAAATTACATTGTCCTACCAACCCATGCAGTCCAGGTAGTTCATGTGCCCAGTACAAGAGAAACAATAAAAAGTGGCATAAATTATTACAATGGTCTACTTACAATACATAGCTTATATGTCAGTATTTTAAAGAAGTTATTTCAATTTCTTTAAATAATCATTTGTTTAAAATAGAGTGTATTACCTTACAATACTGATGTGATTACTAATGATGTTCCTTTGTTTGTTTTATTAATTTCTTTCACTCAAACTATGTAAATACTACTAAAGAATAAAGGTTATTTTATGAATGAATAGAAATACATTAAATGTTAAGAAAGTAGGACATTTACTTAAGATTTCCATGCAAATACAAGCAGCTAAATCTGCTTTCCTAGTTTAAACCATACCTGTGATAACATTTAAGTATAAAAATACAACAAATAAATTTGACTTGATATATTTTGATATATTATCCAAATCTTAGTGTTAAGTTCTAAATACTTTTCTTTTTCTTCCTCTTTCTTTCCTTCCTTCCTTCCTTCCTTCCTTCCTTCCTTCCTTCCTTCTTTCTTTTTCTTTTTTGCTGGTCCTGGAACTTGAACTCAGGGCACTGTCCCTGAGCTTCTTTGTGCTCAAGGCTAGTGCTCTACCACTTGAGCCACAGTGCCACTTCTGGCTTTTTCTGAGTAGTTTATTGGAGATAATAGTCTCATGGACTTTCCACTCCAAGCTGAACATGAACTGCCATCCTCAGATATCAGCCACCTGAGTAGCCTGGATTACAGGTGTGAGCCAGGGCCTGACACTTAAATGCTTAAGAATTCTGCCCTGTAGAGTTAATGCACATATGCTGCTAAGAACATGAATTAATGACAATTTAAGACAGCAATATATAGAGTTAAGTGACTAATTTTTTAATTTTTCTTCTTTTGGCCAGTCTTGGGGCATGGGACTCGGGGCCTGGGCACTGTCCTTGGTTTCTTTTTGCTCAAGGCTAACACTCTACCTGTTGAGTGACAGCGCCACTTCTGGCTTTGTTTATGTGGTGCTGAGGAATCAATCCCAGGGCTTCATACATGAAAGGCAAACACTCTACCACTAAGCTACATTCCCAGCCCTAACAGACTTAATTTTTGTTTGTAAGTTTTTTCTCTGAATTTCACAAGTGCCTTATGATTCTAAAAGTTAATGTGTGGGGAGACTGTCATACTCACAGTAATTCAAAGAATGTTGGCTATACCTAGATATAGAAACTTCAGTTCTAACTTCAGTGTGCTAACTCCTACAGTATGCATGAGGATTCACAAATGGTAGTTCTGTGATGCTAAAAAATATCGTAGTCATTTATCAAATGGAACTTTAATACTTATTTTCCTTAATAGTTCATCATTCTATTTGTAATAGTGATCTAATTTTTACAAAGTAAAACATTTATGAGGTATTTGTATAAATCTGCAGCTCAGTTAACAGTTTAGGACAACAGAAATAAATATTTTAGGTCACAATTTGGTTCTTATATCTTTCAGTTTGTATTATATCAGGTTACAGTTCTGCGCAACCTCAACATTGCAATGGCTTACTACAGCAAAATAGTTTATTTCCTGCATACGTTATTTGCCAAGAGTGAGATAGCTGTGTCTCTTTGCTGGGCTTTGTTCAGCCTTGTTGAACATGCCTCCACTCTCAGAATCAGGCTCAAAGAATAGCTAATAGTGGGAAATCTGAGAATTTTAGCAGAATGAAAACAGCTTAGAAACTTGCTTAAAAAATACACAAGTGAAATGAACTCCAAGTTATGGAAATAAGTGGTATATTATTGTTGTTATTTTCAACATGCCATGTGAAACCATAACTTCTTTTTCTCTCATATTCCATTCCTGTGGTTATAACCCTGTTATTACTGTAACTGATATTAGTAACCCAGATACAGTACATACATGTATTGGAAGTAGGGAAGGGAAAGAGAATACCAAAATCGAGAGACAAAATATAAAAAAACAAACCATTATAATAGTGATACTCACAAAACCAATTGCTGTAAATAACCTGTACAACTCATGAGGGGGTAGGTGGGGAGAGGGAAGACAGGGGAATAATGAGGGAGGAAGTAACAAGTTGGATAAGAAATGTTCTTGCCTTACATATGAAACTGTAACCCCTCTGTACTTCACTTTGACAATAAAGAAAAATAAAAAAATACATAAGCAGTATTGGTCACAGTTCCTTAGTCAATATAATTCATATGGAATAGTAAAATGTACTTTGCCCCTAGGACAACACTACATATCATATATAAATGGTCAGCAATAGATAATCCTCTTAGGGACAAAGGAAAAGTGAAAAATTTGGAATAATTGTTCATTCTACATCATATAAGGATAAAATAAAATGGAATAATAGGAGCAGACACTCACTCACCCTGATGCATTCCATTACAAAAAAAATAAAACCTAAGAAGTGACATCCAAATGAATGAATAACAGCTAGGTGCCAGTGCCTCATGCCTGTCACACTGGCTCTAGACACTGAGATGGAGGATCATAATTTCAGGCCAGCCTGGCCACAGTTGTTTGTAAGACCCCCTGTCAACAGAAAAAGTTGAGTGTGGTGGCATGTGTCTGTCATCTCAGTTAACTAGGAAGCATAAATAAAAGCGTGT
Source organism: Perognathus longimembris pacificus (assembly GCF_023159225.1). Taxonomy (NCBI): domain Eukaryota; kingdom Metazoa; phylum Chordata; class Mammalia; order Rodentia; family Heteromyidae; genus Perognathus; species Perognathus longimembris. Next base: position 96,813,470 of record NC_063188.1, read on the forward strand.
AATTCAAGGCAAATATAAAAGAATAGGCCACGCGCCCATGGCTCAGGCCAGGCTTATAATCCTACTCAGGAGGAGGCTGAGAGCTGAGGATCATGGTTCAAAGCCAGCCTGGGCAGGAAAGTCCATGAGACTCTTATCTCTGTCTCATCACCAGAAAACTGGAAGTGGTGCTGTGGTGGCTCAAAGTGGTGGAGTACTAGCTTTGAACAAAAGAGCTCAGGTACAGCATCTAGGCTCTATACTTAAGCCCCACAACTGACACACACAAAGGAATAGATTAGGAAAAGCCATGTAAATCTACTATGATCAAATAAATAGAAGCAAATAGCATGGTTGATGTACTCAAAAAGATTTAAAGTATGATTTTAAGTGAGAGAAAAGAGTAGGTTATTCTCAGGAATGAATAGGACTTTCTTGTTCTAAAACAGCCCAAAGTAACAGAAAACTCCTGTGATATGAAGTCCTAGAAATCCAGGACACAGCATAACAATAGAAAAACATACTGCTGAACCTTTAAGAAAGAAAAGAAAATCTCTACGTTCCTGGAACAATGAGGAAATGAAAAGATAGTGCTGTAGCACTGTTTTTCGTTATGGGGGTGATTGGGAGCAGAGAAAGAGCTTTATAGAATCTATAAAGTCATTTTAAGGCTAAGCCCTGGGTTTTACAGCGTGCCAAATTTTAGGAGAAAAATACCGTGTGCCAGTATGATGTTGGAAGTCAGAAAAGATGCCCCTAAATCAGCACAGAATCTCTGGCCAGAAATAAAATGCCTCAGCTAAACATTGAAAATCATATCTACGGCAAAACATTAGGATTTGCTAGTTTTAGATGGGAGGTTTTAAATGCATATTCTCCTCTGAACACTTCTGTAAGTTTGAGGCATTGACTATTAAATATTATGCCAATTGGAAGTATGCACTGAGATACTGCTCTGCAAATATATTAGACAATAAATTTAATTGTGAGAGTTGCCCATCATATATAGTCAACCAAAACATCAAAAATCTCTTAAAATTTTAGAAACATCCCTAAATGGCAAAATAAGTTTTATTATTAAAAATGATAACAAATGCACAAAACCTCTCTGCACCCTATATCAGGATATATGAAGATGAAGAAAAGAAATGGGTAAGAAACAGAATTATTTCACTTGATTGAATATGGAGCATCCTTGGTTTTTTTGAAGCATGTGTAATTGATTCTTAGTTTTTTATGGAATAACAATTGCACATGCCATTTCATTTAAAATTCAAGAAAATATATGTCATTACAGTTTAGAAAGCCAATCCCAAGGCACTAAGTTAATCACATATACTAAAGAAAACCTAATCCACTGCAACAGCTTTTGAGCTGGAAAATAATACCAACACAGCAAAGTTAGAGAGCTACACGGTGGCATTTTCTTTCAAATATCCAAAATTTGCTTTATTTTAAGATTCAAATAAAACCCTAGCACCCTGTGGATTTGTCAGCCATGTTTTATGTGGGGAATGATTATTATGGTGAATTTATGAAACCCTGAAAATAAAGCTTTACAAAAGAAAATGCTAGCACAACCTTAATTGCAGTTCATAATGTTGACGTTTTAATCTGCACAAATACCCTAATAATATCCTCTTTTCTGTGTATCTAAGCAGTCAGAGCTATTTAAAAGTTGTGGCATTTATCTATTGTGGGTTTGCAAGACCCTTGTGAGAGAAACCCTTGTCAGAACAAAACTCATTCATTTGGCCTGATTAGATGAAAAGCATGAGCAAACACGGACTCAAATTTAACTGGTTGTTCCTTCAACTAGAAAAGTGCTTTCTAGAATTGCTAGTATTTGGATATATTTCTGTGCCTAAAGCGAAATTTTCATTTTCTACTAAAACCTGTGCTTTAATTCGTGTGCATGCATAACATAGCACACTCACACTGAATTGTAATTTTATATTTTAAATTGGGGCAATAGTGTTTAATCTATTCCTTCTAAATGAAATCCAAGAATTTTTGCAAGAAATAATAATCCAAGCCAAGTAGATTAGCTACCATTTTGAGTATCTAGGCTAACATTCATAAAGCCCACCCTAAATCTACCTTGTCCTTTCCAGCAGACAATTAGAACGGGAAACAAAACATTACATTTCTTAGCTTTCCTGCAGTTCAGGACTGTGATAACAAACTTTCATGGAAACACAAGATTTGAGAATATTATCTTCAATGTATATCATCTGTAAATTTAAAGATTTAAGCTAAAGTTGGCATTTCTGAAGGGGAAGCCTAAGACTGAATGGCTCAGAAATATTTGATGTATGTCCTTCTTAAATAAGGACTTTAAATTGTGATTTCTAAAATGCACATCACAATTTGCATATACTGAAGCTTTTGGTTGAGATCTTGGGTTTCCAAGCCTGTCCTGTGCCTATAATGTGTGTGTGTGTGTGCGCGCGCACGTGCACGCGTGTGCATACACTAGGGTTTAAACTCGGGTCCTGGGAATTGTCACCTTTTTCACTCAAGGCTGAACACATGCTCTGCCATTTGAGCCACAGCTTTACCTCTAGTTTTTTTTTTTTTTTTTTGCTGTTTAAATGTAAATAAGAGTTTTAAGGATTTTCCACTTGGCCTAGCATTGAACCACATCCTCCTATCCTAGCTTCCTAAGTAACTAGGATCACAAGTGTGAACCGTTGGTGTCTGGCTGGCCTCATAATTTTTAAAGCTATTAAACTTGATCTAGTTTTTTTATTAAGATAGTTTGCTCAAAATATTTTGGGTTATTTTTCATGCTATTAATGACTTTTTGTGTTTTTAAAATATTTTGTTATCTTACAGCAAAAATTGTAAAAACTGAAGTGGATAATTTGTAAACATACAGCTCAAGGATTTCTTAATGTTTTTAAATTAATTTATTTTTGGTAGTGAGGGGGAATTTTGTAGTTAGTTGAAGTCACACCTTATTTGAGACACTTCATTTGAGATGCTCTGTGTTGATGAAATGGCTTTTTAAAAAATCTTTGAAAGACATATATACATTATAAAATTTTGAAATGTATATACTCTATTATAGCTAAGTGATTAATAAGATTGTAGGTATGGAGGCATTAAAACTAGTTATTACAAAGAAGAAATATCAAAATACCAAGATTTGTTGGTATCACAGTGTTGGTGCTATCCTTTAGGGCACCACAGTACTAACAACATTAAAATAGAGACTTACTGCTCTGTGAGCAGGCATATCCTTGTATTAACATCAGATTGGATGTTTCATCTGTTTATACAGAGTGGTTTGAAATAAGGAGAATTTAGATGTACTAACCAATTAAAAAGATAAGGCAGCAATGTTAACAATACTTTACATTATTAATTTTAAAAAAGAATGATGGGGGGCAGTGGTTCATGCTTGTAATACTAGCTACTCAAGAGGCTGAGATCTGAGGATCTTGGTTCAAAGCCAGCCATGGTAGAGTAATTTGTGAAACTCTTATCTACGATTAATCACAGAAAAATCCTGAAGTGGAGCTGTGGCTCAAGTGGTAAAATGCTGCTCTTGAGCAGAAAGGAGCTCAGGGACAGTGCCCAGGCCCAATAATCAAGCCCCAGGACCTACAAAAGAAAGATATACATATACATATTTTATTTCCTCTCAAGGACAGTAAATCACTTTCTGCAGGATCAACGTAGTTAACTAGTTAACATTTCACCTAAAGATACATACATCCCAAATAAAATTTCAGCTCTTTTATTAAAGGTTTATTAAATCCTACTCCATACAGTTTAGGTTTCTGGATTTTCAAACGAAAATGGCATTTTACAAAAGTTCTAGGATAATACTAATTTCCAGCTCTTTTCAGCTAAATAAAAGTCATCCCCTATGGCTTGTCGTGAATAGTGTAAACTAAACTACCTGACATTTCCACTCAGTCCAAAGAACAGACTAAAAATGCTGAATTGTCAGCAAAGCTTTGATGTAAATCAGTAGTCATAGGAGACGGCAAAGAAGAACATAATGTAACTGTCAGCTCATCAAAGGGAAGCTTTCTTCTTTTAAAATTTTAAAGAAAAAAATTCACCATGCTTCCTCTGAATTAAAGGATCATTTGGCTCTATTATTTTAGGGTACAAGTTACAGTCCAATAAATATCAAGACAGCTTTGAAAAAAGTTATTGTTTCCAATGTTTTAAACAGAATTTTAAGAATAAAATTCAGAAACAAAATGCCATGTGCCTACTAAGACTTTATTTTTCAATTATTTTATTCTTTCACTAAATGTTTAAGCTCATAGTTATCTTTTTGGCTGAAAGCAAAAGGAAATTAAGGGGAAAATACACTTGAGCCCTTTTTTTGTCAATCATAGGGCTTGAATTCGCGCATGGGTGCTGTCCCTGAGTTTTTTTGCTCAAGGCTAGCATTTTACTACTTTCAGCCACAGCACCATAGCCACTTCTGTTTTTCTGGACGTTAATTGGAGATAAGAGTCTTCTGGCCTTTTTTGCCTGGGATGGCTTCAAACCTCAATCCTCAGCTCTTAGCCACCTGATTAGAATTACAGGCTTGAGCCACCAGTGCCCAGCCTTTTACCACACTTTTAAAATAATTTTAATAGAAAATCTACAAGCTTCTTTCAAAGAACTACTTCTGGCTGCTGATGTGTCTGCATCTTTTCTATTCAAAACCTAATCTTTATGCAAAACAACATTGAGATCCCTACAAAATTTAAGAGAAAATTCATACTCTCAGGCCTCTACTCTATCTGAATCAGAACCTGACTTTTGATAGGATTTTCAGGTGCTTTATAAATGCAAGTTAAAGACTGTGACATGATAACCTAAAAAATTTCAGTAATAATGACTTATTTCATTTTAGTATTTTATTCAGACCACTGCAGACCAACACATGAACAACTAACAATTTGTGAGCCATATTTATTTTGCATATGAGCTTTCCATTCATTAGAACTATGTTCCTGGTATCTTGGAATCCAAAAATTATGTCCCTTTTTCTAATTAGAAAGAAAAATGTCAAGATGTTCTGTCCAACTCATCATATTAGTTAAGATGCTTTTCTCCATTAGCAAAAATGAAAACTTCAGGTAAAAAATCTTAAACAAAAGGTAATTTATTGTCTTGCATTAGGAAGATCACAGTTGGATAAATTTAATGCCTCCCTATTATCTTTAAGAACCCAAAGTCTTCTGATAAACTCAAAGTGTCTTTACTCTAGCTTCCCTCATATGTGTGAACTTGAAAAATGAATCTTTCTTAGACAAGCCTGGAAAGAGATGGAGTCATATTGATTATATCTTTAGAACAGAGCCTGGGCCAGAAGACCCAGGTAAGGCAAGAAACCATGAAATAATAAGTGTTTAATGTTTGAAATCTCTAATACTAGTATAACTTATTGTGTTTCAACAGACAACTAGTTCAAAGGGAGGCTTGATAAAGACTGGGGCTCTTGACTGAAAAGAAGGGAAATAGAATTGGGGGAATGTGACAGACTCTTAGGTTGTTACCAGTGTACCTTACTTCCTAGGATCCCTGAATTTGTGCAATTATTTCAGTATGGGATGATGTGTGACTATTCTAATCAATAGCATGTGATAAGAGTGGTAAAGTATCATTCCTATAACTACTACATTATTTAAGACTATATTGTGAGCTTTCACTCAAAACGACTTACTCTAGAGATGCTCCTTAAAGAACTGATAATATATATGGCCATTTTGAAAAACTCACACAGCAAGGGTGGCTTCTACACAAAACCCAACCAAAATTCAAGAATTTAGTCCAACAACAAAAATGAAATGATTTCAACCAAAAACCAAAATGAGCCTAGAAATGATTACCTCCTTAGTGAATCCACTAGAGGGGAGTAAAGCCTGAACTACACTTTGCAGCCTACACTTTTTAGTCACCAATAACATAACCAAGTAGCTGGACTTGGATTTCTAACATATAGAAACTGTTTATAATAAGCTGCTAATTTGTCTTTGTCATGCTATACTAAGGGTAAAATAATGAGCAGTCTTCTAGAGATATGAAATGTAAACAGTGTCTTTAAGATAGTGCCTTTTACAGACACAAGTAAATACATCCAGAGAGTGAGAGCCCACTATTCCTGATGTTCACCATCTTATAGCTGTATGTCTTGAATTCACATATTCCTTATCATTATTACATTCAAGAAGAAAAAACAGTATATAGACTCATGAGATTGCTAATTTTTGCACGTCAAAAATAATTAAAAACAAGTGGTGCCAGTAGCTCAGACCAGTAATCCTGTCTACCCAGAAGGCTGAGATCTGAGGATGATGTTTTCAAGCCATCCCTGGCAGCAAAGTCCATGAGACTCTTCAATTAATCACCAAAAAATCTAGAAATAGAGCTATGGCTCTAGTGGTAGAGTGCTATCCTCGAACAAAAACCCTCCCTGACTCCCATCCCTTCAGGCTCCAATCCCCAAGTTTAAGCCCTAGGACCAGAAAACAGCCAGACAGATATAGTAATAAAGACCTTTACTCCCATTACTAGGGAACTAAAGTAGAACTTTTAGGTTCAAGGTGAACCAAGGCCACACAGTAGGTCCAAGGCAAGCCATGACTACAAATCAAGACCCTGAATCCAAATTAAGACTGAAAACATCCAAGTATGGTGACACTGGCATGTAAAAGTGGCACTCAGGAAGCTGGGCCAGGAGTATCTCCAGTTTGAGGCCAGCCTGGACTACATAATAATAATTTTTTATAAAAGGAAAGATTTCCTTACATACTTGCAGAATTATTCAGCTTGATTTTCAAATTCTAAAAGAATCCCTCTCTTGCTTCTTTAAGTTTCTCAGATAATTTTACAAATAAAATTGAATATTATTCAAATTTTCCTATAGTAGTAGCAACCTTTGGGGCTGTCTTGTTCCTTTGTTAAAATGCATTCATTGGTGGAAATAATTTAAGTAGCTTTTAATTATCTATAGCTCAGTGTAAGATATTTTTATTCTATTTTGAATGCATTGAGTCCTTTCTTAAAAAAGAAGTGAGTTTTCTGGTTGTACACATACCTTGCTTGCTGGTATAATGACAAATATAAAAATAATTATCTTGCTTAAATGTTAGTATGTGTGATATGCAACTAACATGCTCTAATATAATCTCTAAATAGTCCTTGTTGACTATAAAAATAAAGACATTAAATTATTTCATTATGTTCTAAAAAATGAACACCCTTACTGTAACTCATACTGCATAGCTTTAAGCTAATGAAACATTTTAATAATTATTATTTTAGTGTATATATTAACTACTTTTAAATAGGTTCCTGGATTTTCCTCATAACAGATATTAAAATCACTTCCTTATGAGTCTCTTGACCATTAGTACAATAATGATATTATCCTTACAGTCATTAAATTTTTGTGAAATTTAGAAAACTACGTGTTTTAAATTAGTATTTCCCAATTGGGGACCTAGGAGTCATTGACTCTAGATGTTGAACTAGATCTTAAGGAAATCAAATAAACCCCATTATTGAGAGAATTGAATTTGTTCCCTGAGGACGTACACTTATTCTAGTTTCTTCTTACCTGCCCACCCTGTGTACTCTAGACTATCAGTAACTATTGCAGTATAGCAAAAGAAATTCCCTAAGGCACTTTTATGAATTAAGCTAAAAAATTGCACAAAAAGGACTAGAGGTGCAGCTCAGAGGTAGAGTGCTTCCCTAGCATGAATATAGCTGTAGATTCTACCCCAGCATAACCCTCTCCCAAAATGACTACAAAAATAAAGTAGCTTCTGAGTTACAAATATGTTAAGTGCCAAAAGAGCCCAAAGATATTATCAAAATGAGAAAAGATCTCCTATCATAGCACTTTCTACCATGTTTTTCTGGGATTCTTTGATGTAGGGTTGAATTTTTTCTGTCTTTAAATCCTACCTGTCTTCTGATTCTCAGGTTATGAAATGTGCTATCATATCCTTTCCTAACCATCCTTTAGAAAATAATCAATGAGCAGGATATAAGTGTCTCATGCCTGTAGTCCTAGGTACTCAGAAGGTTGACAACTTAGAGTCAAGGCTTAAGGCCAGCCCAGGAAGGAAAATCCATGATCCACTTTTCTCCAATTAACTAGTAAAAAGCCAGCGGTGGCTCAATTGCTACAGCATTAGTCTTGAGGGGAGGGGAAGCTCAGGGACAGCACCCAGGCCCTGAGTTCAAGCCCCAGAACCAGCAAAAATAATAAAAAAAAATATATGCTAGCCAGATGTTGGTGGCTCATATCTGTAAACCCTAGCTACTCAGAAGTTGAGATATGAAGATTGCAGTCATTAGGAAGCCATGGCACAAGTCCACAAGTCTTTCATTTCCAACTAGCAAAAAGACGGAAGTGGAGGTGTGGCTCAAGTATAGAGCCACTAGCCTTGAGAGAAAAAGGCAAGCAAGAGAGTAAAGCCCTGAGTTCAAGTCACACACACACACACACACACACACACACACACACCACTATATTATTGCACTGATTGTTTGTTACTCTGTTACCTAAAGATCTAAAGACACAAAGTATTCACTCTGTTTAATACTACACCAAAATCTTAAAGGGGACAGTAAATTAAACTACATTTAAATTGGCATATGATATGATATAAATGTTTGTGACACGCCGGGCACAGGTGGCTCATGCCTATAATCTTGGTCATTAGAAGGCTGAGATCTGGGGATTGCAGTTCAAAGCCATCCCAGGCAAGAAAAGTCTGTGAGACTCTTATCTCCAATAAACTACTCAGAAAGAGCCAGAAATAGTGCTGTGGCTCAAGTGGTAGAGCACCAGCCTTGACCACAGAGTGTCAGGAACAGTGCCCAAACCCTGAGTTCAAGCCCCAGGACTGGCAAAATAAATATTTGTGACAATTACAATTCAAATTATCTGAATAAGTAATTAGAAATATTTCATAATCTTAAATATTATAGTGTCTTATCTATAAATCAATATTTTTTACATCTATGGCTTTTTCATATTTTTTTAAAACTTACTGATTTTCAAATATTAATCCAACTTTTCATTCTTTAGATAAACCTCAGAAGTCACAATGATTACCTATTTTAAATATTGTGATTTATCTTAACAAATTAGAAATATTACTCTATAATATTCTTATAGCTATCAAGTTGTTAAGTGATTCAGTTAATGAAATGGGAAGCTATCCTTTATTTCTGAAATATATAAATATTATTCATTTGTCCTTAAATGTTTCCAGAAGTTTTCCTATGAAATTATCTGGATCTTGATGCTTTTAGGTGGAAAAAATTGGTGATAAATAATTTAGCAGCATTATTCAGATATTTTACATGTTTTGCTTTCAAAGTTCACGCATTTTACTTGACTTATTGAGTATATCGTCATGAAATTGTTCAAAAGATTCCCTTATTTTGGATTGCTAGATATTAAACCCAGAACCCTATTCATGCTAGGCCAGTGCTGTACCACTGGGATACACCTTTAGCCCTGTGGATATTTTTATAATGATTTTATAATTGATGAAATTACGTGTCTTTCTGTGAAATTTCTCCCGTACATTGTCCTCTGTTGTTACTTTAATGCCTTTTCCAACTACTAATTGTTACTTTCTAAGCACATCTTAAGAACTATCCTAGCAAGTAATTATATGAATAATTGCCAGTTTAAAAACAACTTTTAAAATTCATATCTGAAGAAGCTACAATGATAGAGCTTATAAATGTATAATTCCCCTTATCAAATGTAGCAATAAACTTTTAGCTTCCAAATAATGGGGAACTGAACTGATCTTACTTCATAGTAAAGTAGTGATAGTGTATCTCTTTTTTAATGTACACAAACTTGTCACTTAGATAAAATATTTCAGTGCATACTGAGAAGGAAAACAAGTTTCTTATACTGAATACCTTTCATATATAGCCATCCGGATTTTGTATCAATCCTTTTCTAGCTTACTGTTTGCTTCACACTCTGAATTATATGAACTAAACCAATCTCTTTGTCATCAACCTTCTTTTGTTATACAGATGTACTTCAACATATAATGTGGTTAGGTTTTGATAAACAAATCAAAGATCAAGCATTTTTAAATACCACAATGCATTTAATAATCCTAACCTATAGAGCATCATAGTATACTGTAGGGATTCTATCATTTACTCTCATGATTGTGTGACAGCCTGGCAGCTGTGGCTTACTGACATTTTGTGACATTGCAAGAGAATATCAACACTGCATGAGAGTTAGCACTTCATAAAGTGTATACACACACACACAAATGTGTGTATATACTTACACAGTGCACAAATTATATAATAAAATATATTATGTTATGTAATATGTGTATGTATAATATATGAATATATTATATGTATACATATACATATATAATAGAACACCATATGTCGAGAACTGTCTGTGCTGCTCTAACTCTCAATGTCTTTTCATATTGCCTATTATTAGCTCTCATTACAAGTTTTCGTCTCAGTTGTGGCAACAGTACCCTTCTCTTGTCTTTTCTCCTACCCTCTAAGTATAGTAATACTAAGATATTAAAAGTCACAGGAACACCACCTTGCCCATATCTTTTTATATGGATTCTTTATTTATTAACTCTTCCAGAACTAACACATCTTAAGTGTCATCTCTTTTAGGCAGGGACTTCTGTAAATACAATGTGGGAAAAACTTCCAGGATAAAAATATCAGTGCCAGAAATATTGTAACAATAACAGGATTCTGAACTGACATGATTTGAAAAGTACTCGAAAGCTAAACTACCGAAAAAGTATAGTATTATTTCATAAATAGGCAAGTAAAATCAGTGTATAATACATAAAACCAAATTTTTGTACAAATAGAATTTTCGTTTAACTTGATGATGCCTATTTAAAGCAGCAAGAAAAAACTGTAAAGATTTAGAAATGTACATGATGTACATTCTCATCCTGAGAAAAGTTTTTCTAAGTCTAACACAAGTTCCAAAATGTATAAAATAAAATCTGTGTTACATTTCATCACATAAGTTCTAATTACATACTGTAGTTAGAATAGTCTTTTTTTATGCTAGTGTGCAGCCAAAGTATGAACCTAGAAAGGAAACAGTCACAAAACCCACGATTCTCTAATTTGCTGGAACCTTATGCCAAGGAAATATACAAGTAGAGTCAATATGACCTCCCTAGTTTGCTAGACATAGCTGGACTTTACAAGAGACTGCAACAAACCCACAAAAATGTTTTGATGAAAGTTGTTGCAATCATTAGGATCCAGTACTGGTGGTATTCCACTTCCTCATGGAGAGAGTTCTAAATTCAAATGCTACTTCTGGATTCCATAGACTCATATTGAGATAGAAGAATAAAGAGCTCAGGGCTAACCTGATCTACATAGTGAGACCATGTATCAAATTGAATAGAAGAAAATATTAAATAAATAGTAAACAATTTATTTATTGGCAACTGAGCACAAGACAATGAGAGATGCATGCATAAATATATCATTCATACCACTAAGGCTTAAATGCAATTAATTTCTTTTTTCACTATTTATGTATTATCATTATTTTTTTGCAAGTCATGGGGCTTGAACTCAGGACCTGGGCACTATCCTTGAGCTTCTTTTTCACTTGAGACTAGCAACTCTACCACTTGAGCGACAGGGCTACTTCCAGCCTTTTCTGTTTATGTGGTACTGAGAAATTGAATCCAGGGCTCCATGCATGCTAGGCAAGCACTCTACCACTAAGCTACATTCCCAGCCTTATTTATGTATTATTTATTGTGGCACCGAGGGTGGAACCCAAGGACTCATGCTCGCTAGGCAAACACTATAGCACTGAACTACATTTCCAGCCCTAACTAATAACTTCAAGAGGAAAACAAAGGAGATACTCTATGTGTAACTGGAAATATTGAATGCTAGAATATCTTTGGACAGTATTTTAATGGTTTTTAGGGAAACGTTTAGAGTCTAGTATTTTCTAGCTAACAAAACAAATATATTTTCAGACATGCAATAATAACAGTTTATTTTTAATACATCCTTCCTGGGAATTTAGTTATGATGTAATCACAAAATAAGAATAAAATAAAGAGGAAGAAATGAGATTTTTGGAAATAACAAAAAGAATCACAGAATAGAATGGGGATTGGTTTTTAATTTTATGTCCCCAGCTGAAAACACAGTTTTAGAAAGACAAAGACCTCTAGGAAAGATATTTGTGGTGGGAAAAAGACACCATTCAGATGGTAAAATAATTCACAGGACAGAATCATGCAAGTATGTAATTGGCTCTTTCGATTATTATACAGTTTTAGAGTTCATTTTATATCCTTTGCAGGAACCACAAGCACAGTGTGTTATGTGTGTTTACATGTATATACACATGCATTCATACACATACACTCACACAGGTTTAGACAAAGACCTACTGTCAAGATATTTTCATGGGAACACGATAGACTATCAAACAAGCTGATGCATATTATCTTGGATGATACTAGAATATATATTTAGGGAAAACATAGCTTGGTTAAAAGAGCATGACAGCAGTTTTTATTTCCATTAGATAAGATACAGAAGTATTCTTTCCTAATGGCTAATTTGGGATGAAATCTACAACTTTTGAATATGGAAATAGCACAGTGAAGTAGGAGTGTGGAGAATAAAAGCAAATACCAGCTGAGAAAATAGAAACTTAATAGGACATCACAAGACACTTAAACTCGTAATAATAACTACATTTGACTCTTACTGACTCAGAAGACCACTGGATGGCTCTGGTGGTATTATGCTATTGTGTGTTAAGTACACTGTTAGAGGAAAAGAATGGTATAAGGAAAACCAGTGAAGAGACTAGTACAGTAATTCAAAGGAAAGAGTAAGAATCCTAGAAATAAGGCTTTAATAACCTAAATGGCAAGGAATAGATTTGTGATGTGATTTAAGGTATTCTGGAGAGTAGTTAAGACTGGACTAGAAGTATGTGAGAGAATAAAAGAAGAGCCAAGATAGCCAGATATTTGACAGAAGGAACTGGAACAACAGAGTACCCACTTGGGACAGGAATAACAAGTTTGAGGTGCAATAGGCAGGAATTAGTTGGATTCATAAGGCATAAATTTGTGAGAGATATTTCAGGTAGAAATGTGTGTCCTTGGGCTGGGAATATGGCCTAGTGGTAAAGTGCTCGCCTTGTATCCATGAAGCCCTGGGTTTGATTCTTCAGCACCACAGCTGTAACTACTTTCAACGTCCCATCTGTATCTGTAGCTTCTATTATTGATGATGTTCTTGTATCACCTTCCTGTGGTTGTACCTACACTATCTCTGTAATCTTATCTGAGTATATTGGAAACCGTGTATACTGGTATTGGAACTAGGAAAGTGAAAGGGAATACCAAAATTGAGAGACACAGGGTAAAAAAAGACAAACAACTACAAAAGCAATACTTGCAAAACTGTTTGGTGTAAGTGAACTGAACACCTCAGAGGGGGAAAGGGAAAGTGGGAGGAGGGAGGGGGGAAGGGACAAGGTAACAAACAGTACAAGAAATGTATCCAATGCCTAACGTATGAAACTGTAACCTCTCTATACATCAGTTTGATAATAAAAATTTGAAAAAAAAAAAAAAAAAGAAAAGAAAAAAGCCAGAAGTGGCGCTGTGGCTCAAGAAGTAGAGTGCTAGCCTTGAGCAAAAAGAAGCAAGGGACAGTGCTCAGGCCCTGAGTCCACGCCCCAGGACTGGCAACAAAAACAAAACAAATAAACGAAATGTGTGTCCTTTTTCTCCTGAGAAAAAGATGAGAACAATTAGAAAGTTCAAAAACCACAGAATGTTATTTTAAGACAGTCATAGAAAAGTATGTAGGTAGTTAAAATCAAATATTACTTTCTGAGTTTAGGCAATGTAAAATTATGTATACATACAAACAAACATGCCCAAATACATATAAAATTTTGATTTTTTGCTTTAGATTTATTTTTTGACTGAATTTTATTTTTGTTTTCTTATCTGTCATTGGGGGAGGAGATAAGGGAGAGTACAGAGATGAACAGACAAACGGTAAACAAATGTAGCAGTGGTGCTCACTAGACACTATGTTGAAAATGAACTATACAACTTGTGGGTGTGGACAAGAGAGAAAAACTGGGAGAGTGTAAGGGAAAGAGTGACACTGTCCACAAAAAAATGCACTCATTACCAGACTTATGAAACTGTAACTCCTGTGTATATCACCTTTATAATCATAATAATAACTAAAAAAAAGAGAAATATGTCTGGTGCCAGTGGCTCGCATCTGCCATCCTAAGCTACTCAGGAGGCTGAGATCTGAGGGTCGCAGTTCAAAGCCAATATGAGCAGGAAAGTCCATGGGACTTTGCTAGATGTCAATCTTGTATCTTCCTCCCACCTAGGAATCATGAAGAAATAGTTAAAAAAAAAAAGCTGGAAGCTGGTGGCTTGTGCTTATAATCTTAGCTACTCAAGGAGGCTGAGATCTGAGGTTCGTGGTTTGAAGCCAGCCCAGGCAGGAAAGTCCATGAG